>NC_090241.1:14436473-14765640 GCF_024489055.1 Chanodichthys erythropterus | reverse complement strand
CTTTACCCATCAATCGTATAAAATGCACAACACCGCTGTATTCTGCGCCAAAAGGACACACGCTCAGAGATGTAAACAATCCCAATGTGCACGAGAAGCACATGGCGGAACAAGTGAAGGAGACGAGCTGAATGAAAGTGCGCGTTCACTCTCTGACAGCAGAGGGCGCTGATGGAACAGCAGCGTGCAGCGGTTACCACGGAAACCGTGCAAACAAAGTAATTTCATTCATTTTTTTGTAATCTCAGTGTTGTTCATCACAGCACCAAATACTGAATACTTAAAAACGACTTAAAAGTAATTTATTTTCAAACCTAAACATTTTTATATTTTAATCTGGACTACAACATGCCCTAATGATTAGAAATGTTCTGATTATTTGTTATTGTTCAGTAAAACTTTGAAAACATACAGCTTCATTAGTTAACATGTTAATTCATTATCACTAAACTGACAATAAAAATACTTACAAAGTATTAATTATTATTAATTGATGTTAATTTCTTAGTTACTATTTAATAACATTACTAAAATCAAAATAACTTATTTAATGGACCTGAGATAAAACTAACAATAATCAGTTGTGTTTCTAAACTAACATTAACAACAAAAAAAAACACTTTCTGTAACAAATGTAGCTATTGCTCAATCTTAGTTAATGCATTAAATAGAATAAAGTGTTATCTGTTGTTCGTTATAGCCTAATTCTTTTGCATTTTAATCTGTTTAAAAATTTCAGTCAGAGTTGTTTTTGTTTTATTAAAAAAAGAGTTCTTAAACCTGTTAAATTATGACAAAAATGGTTTTGCAACTTATTTTAATATCGCGATAATACCGTATACCGTGATAAAAGCTTCATCAATTAATCGCAACATGAAAATTTGATACCGTCACATGTCTAGCCTCAACAGGCTGAAAACCCTGATATACTTCAAACTAAATCAAAGAACGAACTGATATGACTTTATTTCAGACAAAATCAGACCAAAACCAAGTTCGTTTGGAATTTGTTTTGGGAGTTCGAAATGGCTTGCCAAAGCAAACTTTCAGAAAAAGTTTGCTGTGGCTGCAGAACACCTTCGTACTACCATTGGTTCGTGACAATAACATAATAGGAGGTGTGCACTGAGGCTCCGCCTTCTTTCACATGGAACTCTTCTCTGACTCATTTCATCTGTTGAGTCCGTCGTGATAAGATCTCCGCGGGTGAAAACATGAACACACTGGATAGCTGTTTTATAGTAGAAAATGAAGTTGTGCTTCTGATGAACTGACACTGTTTCGTGTTTGATACTGTAAAGCTGCTTCCTTTTAAGCAATCTATTGAATCCATATAAATAAACGTGACGTGACTTTACTGGAGTGGCAATTAACAGAGCTCACGCTTACATACCCATGTTGTTATGATCAGATGCTTTTCTTATACTTTCTATAAAAAAAATGCTTGCTGTTTTCTCTTTTTTGTTGTTTATTTTGTTACTAAGAGGAAAGCGTGCATAACATTATATTTATATATTCATCTAAATGACACTCTCAGTATTAGATGTTCGATAACAGTATATCACTGCTCATGTATTTCAAACTTGTTTTACCACTAAACGAAGAATGAAAAAGAACTTCGCAGTGAGTATATCAGGGCCTTAAGCATATCCCACTCTGACATTATACCAACACTGTCCCAACACTTCCCCAACCCCCCACATACCGTTTTACGGGTGGGCTAGTGGCAATCACAGCCTTTTTCAGCCCTAGTACAATAGGGAAATATCTCTGTAGGAGTATGAGGCTCTTTGACATGACCCTTGTCATTATGTTTCACTGTGTAGCGTGGTGTAAGGATTTTTTTATTTTTTTTTAATTGTGAACCTTGCCCTGGTTCTCTAAATATTGCAGACTAAAAGGCATAAATATCGAATGCATTCCTCTACTTAACAGGGCATGCAGAGCTAAGATAGACCTGATTGACTTTCCATAGAATTTCAATGAAGAGTAAAATAAAGGAGCTTCCTCCATTGTGTGTCTTTAGGTTGAAGCCTTTGCAAGTGAAACAGACCATATAAATTGTGATCATGGTTTAAAGAATATAAATACTGCCCTACAGTTGAATGGATAAGTGAAATTAAAGATTTTGAGATATTTAAGATGTGATCAGGTAGATTTGGCTGTGCTCTCAAGTAGTGGTGCACCGAAATTTCAACCAAAAATAACCACTGACGGAAACAGTAATGTTAAATTAATGCTTAGATGACACGTTTCAACTGTGTCAGTGTTTGTTTTGTGTATACAACATGGATAAACAGTATGGATGCACCTCACCACAACCAAATGGGATGCTAAAGTAGCATTATGCTAAAATATCGAGAGGCAGCTTGATACAGAAGAACTTTACTATGACTGGTTTAATTTATCACCAGCATACCAAGTTCAATTACCCAAATTTAATTGGCCAAACTTTATTTTTGGTTTCAGTTTCAGGCAAAATTAAAACGTCGGTGTTCGCATGCCTTTAGACTAAATGTGTAATACGCATGTGCATGCCATCAACATTTTCAGATTCATGTTTTTGCAGTTTACATGGAGACAATAACTAATTTAAAAATACAATTTTCAAAAACTTGCACTTTGAAACCGTTTTCAAAAGTTTGTGTTTTCAGGCCACCAAAATGCTGTTGTGTAAATGAACAGCCAAAACGCATAAAAAGATTTCTGTTTTTAGATGAAAATGATGCCATGTAAATGGCCGCTTAGTTTAGTTTTGCCCTGTCTGTCTGTATTCTCTAGTTCCAGTTGTTACTGATCATGTTGCGCAACTGTTTGTTTCTGTTGATCAGCTTTCCATGTGTATTTAAGTTGCGAGTTTAGTGCTGTTCTCTATTGTCCTGTCTTAGTTTATACAAAGTGGTCTGGCCCAGAACTAGAAACCAGAAGCTAATCTAGACTGAATGGCAAAAAAAAAAAAAAAAAGGTAGGTTTAATTGTTATCAACAAATCTTTCTGCACTGGAAACATCCAAAATTGCATATGGCACCATTTCGGTGGAAAAAAAATTTCAGCGTTTGAACCCAGGTCTTCAGGTCAGGTTAATATTATCTTGCTTTTCAAAACTTGCAGTTTAAGGATCTTCTCATTTCAGGCTTGAAGCTAAGCAGAACAAATCAAATGCTGCCCAAAGTGTATTTTTGATTATACAGAACCTCTCGATCTCTGCACAGACTCTAATGTGCTTTGTCAGCAGTTCATGCCTGTGTGCCTTCGAGAATTTCTCATTTTCTCTTTGCATTGTTAAACGAGTATCATCCCAAGACAAATGCAAATGAAATTTGTATTTAGATAGGGGTATATAACGTGTACATAATTGATTAATATTTACTGTAAAAAAAGAGTTATTAAGAGAGTCTAGAATCTTTTCATATTTGTTAAACTGACAGATTTTGAGGAAAACTGAATTAGTTCATCTACAACCAGATGTAATGTTGTGACAATAAAATAATAAAACATGCAGACATGCATTCAAGGGAAAAAAAATAAATAAAATATATATATATATATATATATATATATATATATATATATATATATATATATATATATATATATATAACACAATATTATATTGTGACCCATAATGTCATCCTGCTGATGTCCTTGATGATTCCCACCCTTAACACATCATAAATATACAGTAATTACATTATTATTATTATTATTATTATTATTATTATTTCACATTTATTGAGGATTCAGTTTCTTCTCCAGCTTTGAATATTTTAAAGAAATGTCAGTGGTGCCAGTTTTGTTCTGGGATTAAGAACCATACATGTGTGCAAACTTGTGCACATTATTAAGAAATGGACATTGAGTTGCACAAGCAGATATAGAATCATGAAGAACAGAACACTGACACAGACAGGAAGAGATGGAATGAGAGAGGCCCCATAGCAAATTGCCTGTCTGAGATTGCCAGTGTGAAGAGCTTGTGGTCCCAGTGTCCATCTGCTTTCTGTAATGAATTCACAAGCACTTTGAACAATGGGGACAATAAACGAGTCGAACGGACTGTGGGGGATGGAAGAGAGATTGGAGAGAGGGAAAGGGTAGAGGAGGAGGGGAAGGAGAAGGGCACAGGAGAGATAGAGGCAGGAGAGACTGCTCTGCATCCTGATTGGCTGGAAGCGTGGTCGATGGATAGGCACGCTGACCAGAATATAATCATAGATGTGCGTCACCAGTTTCAGGCACCAGCCAGCAGCTCTGCAGCTCTTCAAATGACTCCAGGGGATCTTTGTATTCAATTCACAACTGGAAAACATTAAGACTTCTTTGCTCAATTAGTACGTATTTCCTGATCCCATAAATGTGCAGAGATCTGCATGAGGCAGTTTGATCATGTTTCATTTTCGCCATTGTGTGAAATTCCAGTCCATTTAATTTCCTAAGGCAAATCTGCTGTTCAGGCTGTTATAAATGGCTCATCTCAGCATGAAGCTTTTCTTTGAACTGTGTCTATCTTTAACCCAAATCCTTGGGTGAGTTACAATAACTCTGCCCAGAGCTGCTCAGTGTGTGAGCCTGATGTTAATCCTGTTCTTTTCTCCTGTGCATTGTGTGTAAACTTCTCAGAGAACCTGCCCCAGATGGCCTTCCTGTGAAGTGTTTACCCAGAATACCCAGGAAATCGTGCTGAGGCTTAGGCTGACAAAAAGGACTTGATATTTTTGGTAGTCTTTAGTCACTGCAGCATACAGCTTTTCCAAAAATTTATTTATTTATGTATTTATTTTATTTATTTATTTTGCAGTAATGTGATGCACAGCAACACATAGATACTCTGGATGTCTTTTACACTCTTAGACACTTCTATTTTGCATTTTGCTACATCTTTAAGGTTCACTGGCATTTAGTGATTTGTGGTCAGAGGTCAAGAACTACATGTCCTTGCTTCCTCTTCAGCATTCATTGTAACAGTAGTAAATAGATCATCTGTCTGAATGTGCGCAGTTCGGGGGCAGATTTTTTTTTTTTTATGTGTATATTTTATATGTAGGTTTTTGCTATTTTGGGTTAAAAATGTATATTTAACATTTACATTGATTTGGTTACTAAAACATATCATAATTCACTCTCCCTCATGTCACTCCAAAACTGTACAATATTTTTTTCTTCTGTGGAGCAGTAAAAGAAAAAGTTTGAATAATGTACTCATCACTGCGTGAAAGAGAAGTTTTCAAGCTTCAAAAGGAATCAAAAGTATAATAAATTTTCACGTGAATCAACAGGTTCTGAACTATCACTTTTAACTGCAATTAGATTGAGTTGGTCATTTGAAATTAAGAACTGGATCAGTCTCTTTTGTGAGCAAACATTTAAGAACTGTTTGCGAAGTTGATTAAATGCTTAATTTAAATTATTAAAAAAAAGTTCATGAAATAGACATTGACGTGTCGTTCATGAACTCTCAAGAACATGCCTAGAGATGCTAATATACTAATATACTGTATAACATGTATGATATAACATTTTTAGTGAATGGTCATTTTGGTCTGTTTTGCACGAAGAACTGTGTAGATCATTTTTATGGTGCTTTTTCCCACATGTATCACACACAATTGATACATGATTAGCCTGTACCATTACATTCAAATTGAACTAAGGAAGGAAAAAATACGTAGTCAACATAAGTCAGCATTTATTTTCAACCTTTGTAGCACTCGGAAATATATCACAGTATGAAAGTTAAGTTGATTGCAAAATTAGTTTCATGACGATTTTAAAGCTGCACTATGGATCTTTGGCCTGAATGGCTCTATCACCAATTGTGGTTGAAGCAACATTGCACGTCATTTGCGGAGTGGTTATTTAATATCTGTAACTTCTGTGTAGATGAATCTAGTGGTTACATAAACATATGTAGGTTACATGACATAAACAAGCAAAAGTATATGATGCATGAATTTTTCTGTAAAATCTGACCTAACAGCTCAAAATGTATATTATTATAATAACATTTTAAACTTACTGTAGTGAATTGGAATAAAGCAAAATATAAATTCGATTTTTTTTTTTTATGTACTCGCTTGATTCATTTTTAACCAGTGAATCTTCTGTGGTGCAGCTTTAATCTATTATATTATCTATACTCTAACAAAAGAATATTTATAAGATCTTTGTAGTTTTCTTGTAGTTAAGCTTGTTAACTGTCAGTTGCCCTGTAGCAGGACAGTTTGCATGCTATTTTTATTTATTTATTTTTTATTTTTTTTGTATTCCCCCATCACATATTTTATGTGGATTTAAAGGGGTAGTTCACCCAAAATGAAAATTATGTCATTTATTACTTACCCTCATGCCGTTCCACACCCGCAAGACCTTCGTTAATCTTCGTAACACAAATTAAGATATTTTAGTTGAAATCGGATGGCTCCGTGAGGCCTCCATAGGGAACAATAACACTTCCTCTCTCAAGATCCATAAAAACGTATTTAAATCGGTTCATGTGAGTACAGTGGTTCAATATTAATATTATAAAGTGATGAGAATATTTTTGGTGTGCCAAAAAAAACCAAAATAACGACTTATTTAGTGATGGCCGATTTCAAAACACTGCTTCAGGAAGCATCGGATCATAAATTAATCAGTGTATTGAATCTGCTGTTCAGAGCGCCAAAATCACTTGATTTCAGCCATTGGCGGTTTGACACACGATCTGAATCATGATTCGATACACTGATTCATTGTGCTCCGAAGCTTCCTGAAGCAGTGTTTTGAAATCGCCCATCACTATATAAGTCGTTATTTTGGGTTTTTTTTGGCGCACCAAAAATATTATTGTTGCTTTATAATATTTATATTGAACCACTGTACTCACATGAACTGATTTAAATATGTTTTTAGTACCTTTATGGATCTTGAGAGAGGAAGTGTCATTGCTCCCTATGGAGGCCTCAATGAGCCTTTGGATTTCAACTAAAATATCTTAATTTGTGTTCTGAAGATTAACAAAGGTCTTACGGGTGTAAAACGGCACAAGGGTAAGTAATAAATGACAGAATTTTCATTTTTGGGTGAACTAACCCTTTAAGAGAAATTTAAGAGTCCAAATTATTTTATATATATATATATGTTACGGTTGCTGGTGTAGAGAGATGAGGCAGATACGGATTTCCACAATATAGATACTTCTTTAATAGATACTGGGCAGGAACACCAAACATACACGGTAACACAACAGAGAACGGACAAGGAGTGCAGGGAGTGAGTGCATTATAAAGGGAGTGCAGATGATAGAGTCCAGGTGCAGGTGATCTGTGATGATGAGGAGCTGACGAGGGAAGTGAGTGCAGGTGATGAAACAGGAGGATCATGGGATATGGAGTCCAGGAAGACAAGGGATCTGTGACAGTACCTCCCCCTCCCGGTAGGCGCGTCCTCGCGCCGTAGATGTAACAACCGGGAGGGGGGTGGGCGCCCTGGAGACCTCAAACCGGAGCAGGGGGAGGAGTAGACTGGAGTGGAGGTCTCCAGGGCAGGCTCAAAAACCATGGCGGGTCAGGAGCCGTGGGCAGCCATGGCGGGTCAGGAGCCGTGGGCAGCCATGGCGGGTCAGGAGCCGTGGGCAGCCATGGCGGGTCAGGAGCCGTGGGCAGCCATGGCGGGTCAGGAGCCGTGGGCAGCCATGGCGGGTCAGGAGTCGTGGGCAGCCATGGAGGGTCAGGAGCCGTGGGCAGCCATGGAGGGTCAGGGGCCGAAGGCGGCCATGGAGGGTCAGGAGCCGAAGGCGGCCATGGAGGGTCAGGAGCCGAAGCCTTGAAGCCGTCGAGCCCAGGCGGCGCTGAAGGACCGGCGGGAGATGGCGGAATCCACGGCTCCGCCGACCGAAGCGCAGCCGGGGCTCCAGAAAGCCGCAGTAGAAGGCAGACGACATACAACAAAGTGAACACCGGGGGAGAGTGAGGAGGCCAACTGGAACTGAGGGACGGAGGGACGGAGCAGAGACGGAGGAGTGCAGTCCAGAAGTGAGGGCAGGCTGACGAAGGAACAAGGTGTGAACGGGGGCAGGATGGAGACTGGTGAGACTAGTGGACTGATGGGCCATGGTGGAGACGAGGGAGGTTGGAGCCAGGGTGTGTAGGTAATCGCCCAGAGGTCCGAGGTGGAGATCTGGGCGAAGGGGCTTGAGGTGGAGGTACAGTGCTGAGACATATGGACGGAGGCGGGAGAGGGAGGCAGGGAGGGGAAACAGTCTTTGGGCTGGAGAGTTCAAAAACACAGTTCATAGGAGCAGTTGGTTCGGCGGCGGCGGCTGGAGCGGCTGGCTCGGCGGCGGCGGCTGGAGCGGCTGGCTCGGCGGCGGCGGCTGGAGCGGCTGGCTCGGCGGCGGCGGCTGGAGCGGCTGGCTCGGCGGCGGCGGCTGGAGCGGCTGGCTCGGCGGCGGCGGCTGGAGCGGCTGGCTCGGCGGCGGCGGCTGGAGCTGAGGGCTCGTAGGCGGCGGAGACTGGAGAACTTTGCTCGGCGGCGGAGACTGGAGAACTTTGCTCGGCGGCGGAGACTGGAGAACTTTGCTCGGCGGCGGAGACTGGAGAACTTTGCTCGGCGGCGGAGACTGGAGACCTTTGCTCGGCGGCGGAGACTGGAGACCTTTGCTCGGCGGCGGAGACTGGAGAACTTGGCTCGGCGGCGGAGACTGGAGAACTTGGCTCGGCGGCGGAGGCTGGAGAACTTGGCTCGGCGGCGGAGGCTGGAGAACTTGGCTCGGCGGCGGAGGCTGGAGAACTTGGCTCGGCGGCGGAGGCTGGAGAACTTGGCTCGGCGGCGGAGGCTGGAGAACTTGGCTCGGCGGCGGAGGCTGGAGAACTTGGCTCGGCGGCGGAGGCTGGAGAACTTGGCTCGGCGGCGGAGGCTGGAGAACTTGGCTCGGCGGCGGAGGCTGGAGAACTTGGCTCGGCGGAGACTGGGGTTGAGGGCCATTTCATCCCCTCAAATACAATTAAAATCCCCACAGGCACTGGAGCTGGCTCTGTGGGGACTGGAGCTGGCTCTGGAGATACTGGAGCTGGCTCTGGAGATACTGGAGCGGGCTCTGGGGATACTGGAGCGGGCTCTGGGGATACTGGAGCGGGCTCTGGAGATACTGGAGCGGGCTCTGGAGATACTGGAGCGGGCTCTGGAGATACTGGAGCGGGCTCTGGAGATACTGGAGCGGGCTCTGGAGATACTGGAGCGGGCTCTGGAGACACTGGAGCGGGCTCTGGAGACACTGGAGCGGGCTCTGGAGACACTGGAGCGGGCTCTGGAGACACTGGAGCGGGCTCTGGAGACACTGGAGCGGGCTCTGGAGACACTGGAGCGGGCTCTGGAGACACTGGAGCGGGCTCTGGAGACACTGGAGCGGGCTCTGGAGACACTGGAGCGGGCTCTGGAGACACTGGAGCGGGCTCTGGAGACACTGGAGCGGGCTCTGGAGACACTGGAGCGGGCTCTGGAGACACTGGAGCGGGCTCTGGAGACACTGGAGCGGGCTTTGGAGACACTGGAGCGGGCCCTGGAGCAGGTTTTTCCTCCTCTTCCGCTTTCCGGACCCAGCAGGAGAGTCTGGATCCAACGTGGGGCAGGAAGGACGTTCACTGGAGGGGTAAGCGGAGGAATACGGAGGCTGACTAACTGGCCCAGCCGACCGTGTTTCTGGACGGACTGGAGACCAACACTCATCCACATAGAATTTGGAATTATTCAAAAACAAAACAAAATTGATAGTTTCACTTAAGGAGAGACGATAATCAGGTTCATGGAGACGGAGAGTGTTGTCATCCAGACCGTCCAAAAACAGGGCGATTAAATTAGCATCGGGCCAGTCAGTCAGATAAGCCAGCTCAACGAACTCCTCCACATACCTCTCCAGTGAACGACCAACCTGAAGAAGCCCGATGATTTTCTCAGCCGCTGTCATCGTCTTGGGAGGCATGGAAGAAGCTGAAGCCCGGGAGCTGAAGAAAGCTTCCATATTTTCTGTGGAAATCCGGTCGGTTTGGGTCCGTTCTTCTGTTACGGTTGCTGGTGTAGAGAGATGAGGCAGATACGGATTTCCACAATATAGATACTTCTTTAATAGATACTGGGCAGGAACACCAAACATACACGGTAACACAACAGAGAACGGACAAGGAGTGCAGGGAGTGAGTGCATTATAAAGGGAGTGCAGATGATAGAGTCCAGGTGCAGGTGATCTGTGATGATGAGGAGCTGACGAGGGAAGTGAGTGCAGGTGATGAAACAGGAGGATCATGGGATATGGAGTCCAGGAAGACAAGGGATCTGTGACAATATATATATATATATATATATATATATAAAAATTGTATAAAATATAAATGTTTAGTTTTGTACATTTACTTAACTTTTGTACACTTTCATTTTTTTAAGTGTTTTTTCTGCAGTCTCCTGAGTGTCTTCTTTAAAAAGACACCAACCGCAGGCCTTTATTCCAAATTCATTCATGAATTACAACCATTTAAGTTCAGATTTATGCTCAAAAAGGGGTGACAGTTAACCAGTTAATGTCATGATGGCTGTAATGAAGTGCACAAGCAAAGAGATGGAGAACAAAAATAGTCTTTAATAAAATAAACAAGAAACACTCAGGAGATCGTAGGAGAACAAACTAACACAACCATGTTAATCTAAAGCCCTATTCGGACAGGATTAGTTTTGCAAGGGAAGATAGAGTAATTAATTTTACCACTGGACATCCATAATATTAATGGCCAATTCACACGGGATAACAAATCTCAGTAAAACTACCAGATTTACGCACCACTGTCACCTCCCTGTGGTCATGTGCATATTATGTTGCTTCCTGATATCACATGCGCAAACACACAACACACATACAAAAAAAACAACAAAAAAAAAAAACCTTGTATTTTGCTCAGACTAGTCCCACCTCCTAGAACGCAACTGAATGCTTCTTCAAGTGCCTCCATATTTGAAAAACGGTGGAAAACTACTTTAAAACAAGAAATGACTGAATATTTACTTATATATTTACAGCTGGTCTATTCACACTGGATTAGCATTACCTGAGGTATTTTTTTCTTGACCGTTTTACAGAAGGTAAAAGTTGCTGTAAACTTTACTGACATTTTCCGTAATGATTACTGAGATGGCACATTCGGACGGGACTAAAATCTCTGAGAAGCTCTGGTAATAAATACTTTACCCCATCTCTTCATGTACAATTCATCCCATTCGAATAGGGCAATACAAACAAGGGAACTAAGGAAAGACTGGGCTTAAATACATGGAAAGGATAATTGAACTGAACAGAAACAGGTGTGAGGGACTAATTAACAATTAAGGAAACTAACCAGGAACTCAGGCAGGCAAAATAGGAACAGAACACATTGAAAGAAAACCAAAACTAAACATACATGTTAACTACCACATTATTGCCACTTATTTTTATCACTTCATTTATCTCTTTTAAATTTGTCTTTATATTTCCCCATCTCTTGCAGTGCCAGACTCTGTTAAACCCAATCCCAGCATCCCTTCAAGTCCCATTTTGTCCCTGAACCTGCCTGTACCCTCTGCCTCCACCACCAGCAATGGCAAGCGTAACCCTAGTAATGCCCTACAACAACAGTTACCTCCATTGCAGCAGCCCAGTCCTCGATATGCGCACAGAGAGGTTCCTCCACGCTTCCGACAGCAGGAGCAGAGGCAGCTACTGAAGAGGGGTCAACCTTTACCTACAGGCGCTCTGAACCTGACCTCTGCTTGCACTCAGTCCGGGGTCATCTCCCCTCCTGAGACGCCCACCAGCAAACGGCACACGGGTGAGAATGATGTTCTGTTTTTGATGGAGAGACTATATTTATTTTGATAGGCTTTTCACTTGACCAATATCAGGTAATGATTAGAGATAAATTGTGGTATTTTTTGTCATTGGTTGTCTTAATAGAGTGAAATTTTCATCCTCCTCATTGCCCAGCTGGGATGTAGATGTACACAGGGACTATGATTTAAAGGTTGGGGGATTGTGTACACCCTAACAAAGCCTGGCATTGACCTCTTATGTGTCATTGTAAGCCTGAGGTCATGGGAGCGGCATGGTTGAGGGACTCTCTCTAGTGTTTTTTTCCAATTATTGTTTACTGACCCCCTCCTCTACATCCCTCTCGTTGATGCTTGGGAGTGTTTGCGATTCACTCCAATCTGGTTTAACGGCAGGTGGAAGAGCAAAGCTTGAGCAGAGGGGACTCAGCATCTCTGGGAACATGGGCTCACCAGCTGTTTCATGACTGCTAATGGCTTTGTCAACACTTGGATCATTATTGTCTTCACTGTTTCATATGCATTTTCTGCTAATAAATATGTTAAATATATGTGTTTCTGGGATTCAAACGCCACTAAAAATCCAGGTTAAGCTGAGAACAAGGTTAATTTGTTTGACATTTAAAATCGCAAATGGATTTTAATTTTTTTTAAACAGCAACATTTTAATTTTGGGTTGTGCAAAAATACTTATTATTTTCATAATTGTTCTTATTAATGGTTTTACTTTAAGAACTAGTCAAGAAATTGGTCTGTGTGGTTTCAGCTTTACCTGACCATGATCAGACACATTTCTTGGGAGCATTTACATAAGGGGTATTCCTGCATTCAAAAACAGCTTGAACAGTGGAGCATAGTAGTGTCAGGATTTAGATTCCCAGGGAAAGCAAGAACTGATAAAATGTGTATCTTGAATGCAGTGTAAGTTGCTTTAAAAACATCTGCGAAAATTCAGAAATATATATGTTGTAACTGGACACTTAAAGATGTCATCCGTCAAAGATGTCCATTTGAATCTCTTTAGCTGTTAAAGTGTTTTAAAAGGGATGTTTTTTTTTTTGTTTTGTTTTTAATAAAAAAAACAGTCCTAGCAAGGCGGGTATAAAGGCAATGACATGCTAAAATAGCAGAGTGATGATCTCATCCATGTCTAAACTAGAGGTGTTCTCGTCTCACATGCCAGCCCCCTCTGTGGCTTCATTAGCACGGTGTCTCCCCAGCTGATACCCGTCTGGGTCTGTCTCTGTCTCTCTCTCTCTCTCTCTCTCTCTTTTTCTGTCACTCAGTCTATTTCTTTCTCCTTTCTCTCAGCGCCCTTTTAAGAAAACATTGTGATCTGATCAAGTGGAAAACATGACTGATGAGCATTTAAAACGTGCTTGCCATTTTACTCTTGGGAAAAAGCAAGGCCTTTGATCCAGAGAACAGAATTAGTATGAAAGGAAGTTATTTTCAGACAAAAGCATAGTCTTATACGTCACTGAGACTTTGCCTAGAGAAAGTCTGGCACCGGAAAGCTGTAATTGTAGACTGTAATAAAGCAAACGTTTTATGAAATTCAAAATTTGTAGGTGAACTTTTTTTTTTCTCTCTTTTGCATCTGGTGTAATTTAAGTTTGGAAATTCTCCTTTCTGGGCATTCACCAGGATGAAAAACAAAAAAACAAATAATTAAGCAAATTAAGGGTAATATTTAATGCATTGGCAGTACAGGCAGAGACATCTTGCTGCATAAAAACTATCAGACACAGCAGCTGCAGAAATTTGTTGGCATCAGAGTAAAATAATATTGAATAACGAATGGTCGCAGCATTTATCTTGCTGGCTTTTCTTAGACTAGTCATGTGGAGCCACTCTTTAGGTGTACAAACTACCACTTCCTGCCTGTTCATGCCTCCTTCATGCCTCTTTTTTGTTTTGTTTTTTGTTTTGTTTTGTCCAGGATGTTTGAGTAACAAGGTAAAGGGAAAAAGCCACTGCCTTGTGTGTTATGAATTGATCATGTGGTCTTTTTTCTCTTTCTTTTCTCTCCATGGGGAGAGTGAATACAATATTAGTCACGAGAGCAAGCAGAGGAGGATGTGTGAGGGGAAAAAAAGTGAAAAGGGAATAAAAGCAAGAGAAACAGAATTGTAGACAGCAGCCTTGTTCTCTTGGCTGCATTTCAGCTCTGATAAAATGGCGTGAGAGTGCTTGGCTACAGGAGAATGGGTTGCTGGATTGCCTGAACTTGGTTTCTTTTTTTAGTTTGTCTTTGTTTTTCTTTTTGTTTCTTTGCCATGTTCAAAATGTTTTTGACATTTTGTGCAGGCAGCTAACATTAGCAGTTGTACAGTAGTAACAGTAACTTTTAGGTTTTATATTTGGCAACAATTCTTTTAATTCTTTTGTCTTCACACAGACGAGTGTGTCAATCTTCCACTTAATGTCATTGTGGAGACTCTATTCTTTCTGGTGAAATCACAAAACAGAATGCACGCAAACATGTTGCTGCTCTTGATATACAATCATTGATGAACACCTTTGATTTTAATGTAACAAAGTTATGCCACTGTTTTAACATTTTAGGCATACAAATAAAAGGACTTATGTGCATATTTATGCAAATTAATACAAATATTATTTGCAGATAGTACCAAAATGATTATTTCCCAACTAGAATTAGACCTAGAATTTCCTTCACTGTTCTATTTTTTTATGCCTTATAAAAATTGCAAAAATTGTGTTTAAATAGGACACGTCAAAGCAAACGTTCTTTCACTCTTCCCTTTTTCCTCTCATCAGCAGATTCAAGCACATCGATTATGTCAGAAACTGAATGGGTATCTGTATTCTGTATCCAGTGTAGACAGCAACAATGATTATAATATTTTACTTTTGATATGGTGCTCACATCTGGTGTAGACCTGTGTCAGCTGCTAAGCAACTGAACGACAGTGGGTGGGGCCTGTGGTGTGATGATGTATGATGTAACTTTTTGTCAGTGTATACCTCTTTGTCAATGTCTTGTTCTAGAAGCAGACATATGCATATGTATTTGCTTGTGTTGTTTCAGATTCCACAATATCAAAATGTTTTTGGAGCTTGGTTAGTTAAATGCTTTTTAGTCATGGGCACCATGTTTAATTTAATTTATTTAGTGAACATATGCCACATGACCCTTTAAGGTAATGGATAATACATATGCGTACTGTTTAGGATGAATACTCTCAGTGGTTGTGGAGAGTGCAGTTGCTTTTGCATTGCAGATCAATGCCCTCTTTCTGCTCTCATACCATAATTTACACACCATCGATTATCTGCTGGCTCATGATTGATTATAGCTGGAAAGAAGTAAAGCTGTGTGTGTGTGTGTGTGTGTGTGTGTGTGTGTGTGTGTGTGTGTGTGTGTGTGTGTGTGTGTGTGTGTGTGTGTGTGTGTGTGTGTGTGTGTGTGTGTGTGTGTGTGTGTGTGTGTGTGTGTGTGAGAGAGTGCATCATCTGAGTATCTGTGGAACATGTTGATGAAGCTTGATTTTTGTGGGGAATTTGCAGACCACACGGAATGATGGATGACAGGCTAGACTTAGTTTTATTCCAGAACATGAACACTGTTCCACCTTAGCTTTCCTTTCAATAATGGAGATGCTAAAATGAAAATAAATGCTAAAATGAATATCCCTTGCCCATAGTTTTATTTTAAGATACATAAATGATATCCTGTAATTTTTTTAAGCCATTTTCGTTCTAATAAAATACACCCTGTGTATTTGTTTCACAGGACTTCCCCATCAAAGTGGCCTGGGAGCCCAGAATGAGAATTGTCACTGGAACATCCCAGTCACCAAAAGCAGCAGCGGCAACCAGGATAAAGTGATTATTAACCATAACAACTCAGAAGCTTGGCCTTCCATTACATACGGCAAGAGCCAGCAGACACCAGAATGCACCTTGGACGCTGAATGCACATCAGAGTTTGTTAGCAACAGAAGTAGCACTATCATGGCTACAGGAGCTAGCCAGCAGGGTCATTACCCAATCAGCAAAGCCAGCGTTAATCTCACTTCTAGTATGGTCTCTAGTCAAGGTGGCCCTACCAGAGGGTGGGTCTCAGAAGGAAAGATTGACTTTCCCATGGGCAGTAGAGGGCAGTCTAGCTGGGGTGCCTCTAATCTGAACCTCAACCCCAGTGCCAACCCTGCTGCTTGGCCAGCTCTTGGACATGAGGGGCCTGGGGTAGGGTCAGGCCCTAGTAGCATGGTTTGCTCAAATTCACTTTCTCTTAGTATGTGTGGCCAAGGAGGAGTGGCGCCACCTCACGGCACCATTGGAAATGGTAGCATTGGTTGTGTCAATGGAAACCTTGTAGGGGACTGTGCATGGGGCAACCCGGATACCCCAGAACAGCACCAGTCTCCCACAAATGTATCTTTCAACATGAAACCTCCTAACCTTAAAACTGATGGACCAAATAACACTAAACCAGAGCCAATGAGTCCAGTGAACAGCTGGAGAGGAAACCTTAGTCAGTCACCTACTGAGCCTGCCATTGAAGATGGAACTGCTTTCTGGGGCAACAGAGATGCCAAAAATGGAGAAACAAAGGAGTCTGGCTGGAATTCTGCAGGGGCCTCCTCTTGGGGGCAGGGAGGAGCTAGCAGTGGTGGTGGCTGGGGTGACTGGAGCAAACAGCCAAACACTGACGGTACAGGGTGGGATGCTAATGATGGTCCTTCCCAAGAACATATGAGTTCCTGGGGCCCTGATACTCCAGCAAGTGAGGGCAGCAGGGATAGTAGTGAGGGCCACCCAAGAAGAAGAGAGAGGTCCTCAAGTGATGATTTGGCCCCTTTGTTGCCAAGGCAGGACTTGGACCCACGTGTCCTCTGTAACTCAGGCTGGGGACAAACTCCAGTTCGTCAACACACTGTTTGGGAAATGGAAGAAAGTCCAGACAAAAAGAATGATGCAGGGGCTGAGGTCTGGGGGTCTTCCTCCAGCACACCTTTAACTGGACCTGCACCACCTCCTCCTGGATCTGTCAATCCCAACCTCAATGCACCTCCCAGAATGGACACAAGCAAGAGCGAGGGATCTTGCAGAGCCACGCCAAACTCAGGCTGGGGAGGATCGGTCCCAGCCTCTGCTCAACCTAATGGTGGATGGGGGGAACCACCTGTAAATAAAAAGGTTCCCAATGGATCAGTGTGTGGCTGGGGCGATTCCATTTCTGAGGGTCTCAACACCAATGGCTGTAATGGCCAATCTTGGGCTTCTGAAGAAAAGTCTTCTAGCTGGGATGATGGTACTTCTCAGAAAAAAACAAAAGGTTGGGGTGATGGACCCAAAACTTCCTCAGGCTGGGGAAGTAGTGGCAGTGGGAATAGTGGAGAGTGGGGTGACCCTTCAGAAATACGGAAGGATGGCTCTGGAAGTAACTCTAGGGACCCTGAAAACAGAAACTGGAAGGAAACCCAGAAAGGTTGGGGTAAAGCAGCACCAGCACAGGGTGGTGGTTGGGGTGATGCTCAACATTCCAATGGTTCAGCCCAAGGTTGGGGTGGAAAACTTCAGGAATCCACATGTGGCAACAGTGGAGCTGGAGGCATTGGATCATGGTGTGGCCCAAATTCTGTAAAACAGAGCAACTCTGGCTGGGCATCAGGAGGACGCCAGGGTCCAGGAGATGAGGTCACAGGCTGGGAAGAACCATCTCCATCTTCTATTCGTCGCAAAATGGAAATTGATGATGGGACCTCCACCTGGGGTGACCCCAATGCTTACTGCAAGAGTGTGAACATGTGGGACAGGAATAACTCCCAAAATCATTCAGGAACCAGCAACAATGGCAGCAGTAATAGCCTCACTGGGCCAAACAACAACAACAACACCAACCATCACCAACACCACAGCCAAGGTCCCACTCAGAACCATGTCAACGGCAGCAACAACAATGGCTCACCCAGTCAAGGTGAATCTCCTCTTAACAGGGTGCCCATGGGGAACCCAGGTGAGACAATGCATATATTTCTCCCTTTCTAATGCTCGTTTTAGTCCTCTGTACATCTGACAAACATTAATAAAATTGTTTAAAGTCAATGTTAGATCCATTGTTGACTGTAGACTGTTATAATTTCAATAATTTGACTATTTGATGCAGTGCACATTTTTGTATTATAAGAACAAATTAAAAATACACCAACTAAGTTATTTTGATAATCTATCTATTGATTTTTTGATTATTCTATTGGACATAAGTGCCAAATATTATTTTTTGTATTTTAAATACTTCATCTTAAGTTATTATACTGATAATGTTTGATTCTGTATCAGGCTGGGGAGAGCTCCCTAATGTCCAGGCAAATCCAGAACCCTCTTCATGGGGTGAGCCAACCAATTCCAACCCCTCTGTGGACAATGGCACTTCAGCTTGGGGCCAGCCCACTAAGAGCTGTGGAAGATGGGGTGAAAGTGCCCATGACTCCAGTGGACCTTATGGCAGAGGAAATGCACCTGCTGGATCAGGCCCCTGTCAGGAAGGTAATGAAATAAAAGAAAACTCTTCACATTAAAGCGCTTACTATAACAAAAGTGGAGAGACTCAAGTCATTGCTGATACTTAAATTCACTTTTTTGTTGCAATATGATGATAAAGTTAAACTACACTGACCTCTGGTGGTTGAATAAATCTCCAGTACTAGTTAAAAAAAAAAGTTTATACTATCCCAGTTTAACATGTTGAGACAAGTAAATTCTAAAGTGTAAAAACTGTGGCTCTCTGGGACTTTCAGATAATTCCCCTAACATCCCAACCAGCCTGACATAGAAACACTGACTCAATCAGTGGTGTGGGTTTGGGGCAGAACTATCTATTTATCTGCTTTTACAATGACAGAAAGGGGCAATGTTTGGGAAGCCTTTCACTGTCTCTGCCATTCACTGTCATTCGCTGCATCCGAAATCACATAGTTGGTACTACATTTAGTTTGAAACTTGCTTTGCAAACTGTTAATAAAGTTCTATATAGTATGAATGAAATTCAGACATACTATATCCGCCATGTTGTCATTGTCATGTGACCTATGGTGTCAGTTGCGTTGTTTCATTGCCATTCATAACTCCTCTCCCATGGCCTCATGGGATAGTAAGTGTCCATCGAATGCGCACTTCAGAATTTTGGCAGACGTAGTAGATTATCTGGGTGTTTTTCACCTACTGTTTTTCAAATACTGTGTAGCTGGGTGTACTACTCTGCTTGTGTACTGTTTTTCACATAATATATAGTAGGTAAGTATTCAGTTTTGGATGCAGCAATTATTTATGCAATTCCGTTTTGTGACATTAAAGGTTTTTCTGTGGATCCTGGTATGAGCAACATGTGTATACATAAATATATATGTATATACAAATATGGTGTTATATGGCCCTGGTTATGAGCAGTCTTGTACAATTGTGTTTCCAGGTCCCAAACCTATGCAAGATGGCTGGGGATCTGGAGGGGAAGAGATCAGCATGAATACCAGCCAATGGGATGCTGATGATGGTGACATGTGGAACAGTCCCACATCCCAAGACTCCTCTTGTAACTCCTGGGGTCAATCCAAGAAGGGCCCACAAAGGGTAACTGAAGCCATTCAAAGCCATCAGTACTCTGTCCTGTAATGGATACTCAGTGTCACATATTCATTGTGTGGTTAAGATATGGTTTATGTAAACATTTTTTTCTGAATAATATTTTATTTATAATTACTGTGTGTGTGTGTATATGGGTCACAGACGAGACATTACCATTTTGATGTCTGCATCGAATTAAATTTACTAAAGTGATTTTATGTACATAAAAAAAAACATAAAAAAAAAACTTTCGTGAAAATAAAATGTCAAAATATGGGTGAAGTAATGTTCCAAAGTATAAAATTGCCATTCAGCTAATGGTTCGGACTTGATGATTTTACCATTACATCTTTAAATAAGCAAAAAAGTAAAAAAAAAAAAAAAAAAAAAATATTTGTTTTCTTTGCATTTTCAAATAATTGTTGGCTGTGTTATATTAAAGGACTTACTGTCTTACTGTTTTTATTAAGTATTGAAATAACCAGGGGACTTTTTTCCCGAATGTGCAGTTTGTTAGAGGCCATTCCGTGTAAAAGGAACAAGAAGCCATTCTGAAATCATATAAAAAACTGATAGTCTGTAGGCAAGTTTGTGACATCATCAAAAGGCACCCTGAAGACCGTATGGTGCTGCAGCAAAGTGAGTTTATTGCCCTTAAATATTTGATAATTTTCCCTATTTATGGTGTGGTAACCTAAGTTACAAAAAAACATGTCATTCAGTGAAATGCCAAAAAACACTTTTATTGTTAGATTATTTGAAAAAATGAGTAAATGTTGTAAATAATTATTAACTTTATTGGTCAGGCTAACTGTTTGATATAGATGGCCAGTCGATAGCCTGCAATATAAGCTGAAGTAGAAGTTTCATCATTCAGTGTAATGCAAATTCTCTGTTACACCACAATGTCATCCATTACACTGAATGACAGTATCACTGTATAGATAATTTTAGCATCTTATTTATATTACAGATAAATGAGGAATGTTTAGTACTGACAAATATGTGTTTAACTTAATAAATATTACTATTTCAATGCATTTTTGTATAGTTTTATTTGTGTTATTGATTTAATTTAAATGGCCATTAACAGAGAGAGTTCCTATGCACTGTAAAAAGCCAAAAAACTAAAGTAAATGCAGACCCACTCTTAAAGGTGCCGTAGAATGCATTTTCAAAAGATGTAATATAAGTCTAAGGTGTCCTCTGAATGTATCTGTAAAGTTTCAGCTCAAAATACCCCATAGATTTTTTTTTTATTCATTTTTTTTAACTGCCTATTTTGGGGCATCATTAAATATGCAGCGATTCCGAGCTCGTGACTGCCTTAAACAGCATAAACAAAGTTCACACAGCTAATATAACCCTCAAAATTGATCTGTGTTCGAAAAAGTGTTTGTCATGCAGCATGTCTAATCGCGTAAGTACAGTATTTATTTGGATGTTTACATTTGATTCTGAATAAGTTTGAGGCTATGCTTCATGGCTAACAGGTAAAAGCTAACATTACACACTGTTGGAGAGATTTATCAAGAATGAAGTTGTGTTTATGAATTATATAGACTGCAAGTGTTTAATAATGAAAATAACGACGGCTCTTGTCTCCATGAATACAGTAATAAACGATGGTAACTTTAACCACATTTAACAGTACATTAGCAACATGTTAACGAAACATTTAGAAAGACAATTTACAAATATCACTAAAAATATCATGTTATCATGGATCATGTCAGTTATTATTGCTCCATCTGCCATTTTACGCTATTGTCCTTGCTTGCATACCTAGTCTGATGATTCAGCTGTGCACAGATCCAGATGTTAATACTGGCTGCCCTTGTCTAATGCCTTGAACATGAGCTGGCATATGCAAATATTGGGGGCGTACATATTAAATATCCTGACTGTTACGTAACAGTTTTTATTTGATTTTTTTCTTTAACAAATCAAATTTACATAAGAAGGAGGAAACAATGGTGTTTGAGACTCACTGTATGTCATTTCCATGTACTGAACTCTTGTTATTCAACTATGCTTTGGTAAATTCAATTTTCCATTCTACGGCACCTTTAAAGGGATAGTTCACCCCAAAAATGAAAATTCTGTCATCATTTACTCACCCTCAGGTTGTTCCAAACCTGTATACATTTTTTTGTTATGTTGAACACAAAGGGAGATATTTTAAAGAATGTGGGAAACTGAACAGTTATGGGGCACCACAACAGTATTTTTTTTTTCCTACTATAGAAGTCAATGGTGCCCCAAAGCAGCCTGGTTACAAACTTTCTTCAAAATATCTTCCTTTGTGTTCAACAGAA
Organism: Chanodichthys erythropterus; assembly: GCF_024489055.1. Taxonomy (NCBI): domain Eukaryota; kingdom Metazoa; phylum Chordata; class Actinopteri; order Cypriniformes; family Xenocyprididae; genus Chanodichthys; species Chanodichthys erythropterus. Next base: position 14,743,900 of record NC_090241.1, on the reverse strand, counting down.
CAAAGACATTTTTACAGGTTTGGAACAACTTGAGGGTGAGTAAATGATGACAGAATTTATTTTTTTTTATCTTTGGGTGAACTATCCCTTTAAGGCCTGCTCAAACCAAGAATGATAAATATAAACATAACCATAACTATATTAGCGTTCCACATCAGCGAACAATAAAGCTTTGTTTATTCTAAGCACGCTGCAATTTTGTCATCTGCTGCTTTAAATGCTCGAGCTCTTTAAAGCGGAATTGACTCTGATTGGCTCGTTCATCAACTGGAGAAAAAAAAAAAAAACATTCTGAAAGTTACTCTAAAGATATAATTTTGCTGTGCCAGTGTGGGGGGGATTAAATTTAAAGCTGTATTACACTTTACTACACATTTTTGATGCTTGAAAACCCCTTTCATCTTTGACCCATATATGTATATATTATTTGCTTTATGTTGTAGGTTATTGCCTTATGTAGTGCTGTTTGTTTATTATAGGGCAAGGTCTCCAACAAGCAGGATGACATTTGGATCATGACCAGACTTATCAAGCAGCTTACAGACATGGGTTTTCCAGTATGTCAAAACCAATTTATTCTGAAAAGATATTTATTTTAAAATAAATAATTGTGTAGCATAACAGTTCGTTTTCTTTTGCCTGCTACAGAAGGATCCTGCAGAAGAAGCCCTGAAGAGCAACAATATGAATCTGGATCAGGCCATGAGTATGTAGTTCCTTTTGAAGTTAACCCATAACAGCAGACAGACATGCAATGAGTCATATGATCTTGGTCTGGAACACTGATTTTGTACTTGCCTTTCCCCTAGGCGCTTTGTTGGAGAAGAAAACTGAACTGGACAAACGGGGGATGGGCATGTCGGACTACAGTAATGGAATGAATAGGCCCATGGTGTGCCGACCCACAAACCTCTCCAAAGACCCCTCACTGGATCGTGCCACCTTCCTGGACAAGGTATAGCCTTGTCTCAAAACTTTTATGAGAATTTATTTGATTTAACAAATTGGAGAAAAAAGTCCAATAATTTTTTTCTTGACTGAAGGGGAGAAAAAAATAATCTGGTAAATTTTTCAATTACTTTTTAAAATATATTTTCTGGTCTCTCAGGATGGCAGGCTGTCAGATGATGCTTCAACCTCACCGTTTATGCCTTCTACTGGCCTCAAGCTCCCACTGGCCAATAGCAGTCACCCTAGCCATGGATTGGGTGGGGTCTCCTCTGGCCTGTCCATGCAAAACTTGAACAACAGACAGGTGAGTGTTGTGAAATATATGCATAGGGCATTGCACACAATAGTTTTTAAGCCTAGATGCAAGTATTTAACCTAGTCTATGCATCTGCATTGTCTGATATCATGCCCTACCATTTGGTGTGAAGTTTGCATATTTTTTACTTGTTTTATAAGCCACTAAGGTTGAAGTGGTGAAATTAAGTTATTTTTCATGTCATAAGCGATATATAAACACTGAAACATAAAATACTCTTTAATTTCTTGATGTAGTTTATTTATTTTAATTATTTATTTTTAATCTGAAAGCAGTAGGAAAATATGACATTGTGTTCAGGTCAATGTTAACGCACATCCTTTTTTTTTAAATAAAAATGTCATTGTTGGATAGATTCTGTTACATTTGTGCTGAAATAGATCTGGAATTTACTGTCCCCCTTACTCTCTGTTTCCTAGATGCAGAATGGAATGTTTGGCACTAACGGAGCAGCACAAACTCGGGTCATGCAGCAGCAGGCCCCGCCCCCTCAGCCACCAGTGCCACCTCTTAGCTCCGCCCAGCCTACTCTACGTGCTCAAGTGCCTCAGCTTCTCACCCCTCAGGTGGTAGAAATTACACTTAATATTTCAAATAACATGTCACTGCTTATTGAGTGTGTCATTGAATCATTAATTCAGCCAATTTTTTCAAAATGGCTGATTCATTCAGGAACAAAGCAAGTGGGTAGGTCATTGAATCATTCACTCTACAGATTCTTTTGAAATCGCATCTTGCTCTGAGAAGCACAACTGTTCTGCTGTGACTTTGTTTGGAATTATTTTCATAAATAAGCCATTTTCCAAAAACGCTGTTGGACATTGTTGATATTTGAAGTCAACCCAAACAAACCCACCCCTCTCTTCATTCAAACCCAATCCTCCACCTCCAAAACTCACCCTCCAATCCTAACCACCCTACTCCAAGTTGGTCTCTAACCCTGGCCCGATCGCTGCTGGCAGGCGAGTGCACTAACAATGACGTCAAACACTGCATTCTCTAGCGGTCATCAGTGTGCAGTGGTTTACCTGCACAACTCTCACTAGCTGGCCTCTGTTACACACACAATGCAAGCGGATGTCTGTTTATCACAGCTGACGAACAACAAAAATGCTTCACGAAAAAAAAGCGCAGACGATGAACCAATGACAAGGAAGCACAAAAAAATGAATGTACAGTACACAAAAGTAAATACAAACAAGAATTTGTTGTTAGTCACCAACAGCACAGCAGCTCCAGACATTCAATGACACTCAAACCCAGTGTTACTCACATGTGAAGCGGAATCAAAGCAGCCTCCGCATCTGTTTTCAGGCCTTCCCGCTTAGCCCTCTCCAGCTCTGGAAAGCTTTTCTAATAAGTACATGGGTCCTAAAGCGTTTGCCCAGTCATAAACCTTCATTCCAGTGATATTCTTTTGAGCTCTTTTGTATTGTCTCATCTCTCTTTCTGCATCCCTTTCTGTTTCTCTTCAGATCTCCCTCTTACTCTTTCTGTCTCGACTGTCATACACCCCCTAATCCTGATTGGTTACAAGCTTGTTGTTGGTGTCGGCCCGACTAACTTCCAAACAGTTTTTTTTTTTTTTAATGACTTACCCCACCTTTAACTTCGTTTATTGAAGGTCATTTATTGTTATGTAAAATCAAAATCACACGTTATCTTACTGATGTTCTTAGAAAATAGTACTCTATAGCATGTTTGATATTACTATTGTTTAAGTTTTGAATATTGTAAATACATGTTTTTTTATATATTAAATAAAAACAAGAATTCACACAGGGGCATTTCCATATCTTGATTTTTGGGGGCATTTTTATTCATTTTGGATTTTAGTGTTAGGGTTGGGATTAGCATTTCTTTCCCAAGCCCTGTTAATTTCCAACCCTGGCCTTGATGCTAATTTATTATTATTATCATTATTATTATCATTATGCAAAATAAAATAAAAAAAAATCTATCATAAATTAGGAATGTTCATGGTACAAGGCCATTTTGAAACTGAGTGTCAATTCTTGGTTACTCTTGGAGGTATAATTAATGTAAAATGAATTAGCAATATTTAATATCTCTAATAAAAGCAAATCTGTGACATTGACCAAAAGGTCAGATTTCCTTGCCTTTCCTTTGCACAAACCTGTGTTTCTCTTTAATCATTATTATTTTTATTTAATTTCAAATGTTGTTTTTGTTTATTTTTATTTTTATTTATTTTTTTTTTCAATAGGTTCAAGCACAGCTCTTACAGTTTGCGGCAAAAAACATTGGTCTGAATCCTGCACTTTTAACCTCACCAATAAATCCTCAACAAATGACCCTGCTGTACCAACTACAACAACTGCAGGTGGTGAGTCACACAGTTCACTCTCCTGCTCTGCTGTTTCCAATGAATACCAGCTATTTGTTGTCTACCCACTGGTCTTCAGGGAGTGAGATGATACTGCTTACTGTCTAAATAATGACCACATCTGCCTTCTGAACAATATTTCTCTTTCTTTTTATTTCTTTTTCTCTATATTTCTCTGTATGTTCCTCTCTTACTCACCTTGTGACTTTTTCTTTCTCTGTCAGGCATATCAGCGTTTGCAGATTCAGCAGCAAATGATGCAGGCTCAGCGTAATGTCTCTGGTTCCATCAAACAACAAGAGCAGCAAGTATGACACACACACTAATTTTACTAGCCCTAAAAAAAAAGGGGGTATATTTTTTACAGTTACATTAATTCTGAAATATTAGTTAGTGCTTATCTTTTGATGACTATGACAAATAATGTTAATTTCCATATACTATGAAAAAAGATTAACACTGTCCTTCTCTCACTCAGGTTGCACGTACAATCACAAACATGCAGCAGCAGATCCAGCAGCACCAGCGTCAGCTGGCCCAGACTCTGCTTATGAAACAGCAGCAGCCTCCACCTTCTTCTCACACCGGCCTGCACACAAACTTTGGTAAGGCAAGCCTGGACACCTTCACGGGTCACCCTCAGACTTCAGGCCTCTCCGTCTCAGACCTGCAGACCAAAGAGCAGCAGTCTTCTCCAAACTCCTTCAGCCCTTATACACTCTGTAAGAGAACAAGCTGCAAGCTTAAGCTTGCTGTGTGTTTTGGGTAACACTATTTTACAGTGTCCATGTTATACATATTACATGTACTTATAGTGATAACAATAAATTATGCTAATTGCATGTAACTAGCGCTGAACCAAACCGTAACCCAGTAGTAGGTTATGTTGTTAATTAATATTACTTAGTAATTAATTGTACAATTGTACTGTAACAAGGACACCTTAAATCAAAGTGTAAACAGTTTTTTTTATTGTAGTTGCTCATAGTTGATACTTCTGTGTATCGTAATAACAGCATTGTTTGTAATTGTTTTTTTTTTTTATTATTATTATTCATTAATTCTTTGACAAAGAAGTTTATTTTAATTATTTGGATCTTGTCGTTTGTTTTTTCTTTCTTTGTGTTTGTGGGTTTGTGTGTGTGAGAGTATGAATGTGTATTAATCTGTTGTCTCTCTGTCACCCCATGTAGCTGGTTTGAACCCGAACATTAATGTAAACTGTATGGAGGGGGGAGGTCTATCTCTGAAAGACCCTCCTCAGCCTCAATCCCGACTCTCACAGTGGACTCATTCAAATTCCATAGATTCCATGACGGCTAGTGCTCAGCACATGGAGGCAAACCTCAATAAGCATGGTATTAGTTTTTTTCACTACTTCAAACATATTATGGGCTTGAATTTGTGCTGTCACAGACAGACGTTTTACAGTGTAATCTATAATGGCAAGACATATGCTAACCTCTAGGTCTAACATCACTTTTAAAGACATTTACTTCCACAAACAACATTCCACCCAATAAAAACACAGCAGTATCTTTAATCAAACATCAAACTCCAGACACTGAGTCACAGCTCTGTCCCTGAGATTTATGCATTTCAAAAGGACAGATCAAACTAACTGTCCAGTTAAGTGCTTGCAGACATTCCAGAGTTATTTTTGGTCTGAGTCAGCAGGGCCATTTAAAATATTATCCTTCTTTGGCTTTGGTTCTCAGTAAAACTTGCCTGAACAGTAAGTCCAGCCAAACCGCAGCAGTTTACTGGAGTGAGTTCAGCTGAGGACAAAATCTCAAGCCTGTAATTTTGAGTCTTATTATTCAGACTGTATCCTTGAAGATGGAATATGTTTACAGAGGCAAAATATTGTGTATATACAGTTAAAATATTGGGCATCAAAGTATATATCTGAGTTTGGGTTGCTTAGTCTCTAAATATTTTATTATATGAGGTTTGTGGGTAGAACTTCTTGTGATTAAAGAGAATGTTCTTTTGGTGTAGGTGCAATCTCAGCTGCTCAGTCCCATGTTCCTGTCGGAAAGAGCGCCATGGAAGATTCCTTCAGCCCATACAATCTGATGTCAAGCTCTGAATCCCCCACCAGCACCTTGGTGCCTCCAGAGAGCTGGACACAGGGCAAAAGTCCCAATGAGAAAATTTCTAGTGGCTCCAATATCAACTGGCCTCCAGGTGAGCTTCAGTGGCATATAATAATTTAAAAACAATATTATCGCTATTGATCACAAAGATTATTGGCATTGAATCTCGAGTAAATTGTTATAGAATATTGTAATTATTATCAATATGCAGCCAGACTGTATTTCGGTGCCTTAAATATATATATATACACATACACATACACACATACATTTACCAGATACTTTGTTCTTGCTTTCTCTCAGAATTCTGCCCTGGGGTGCCATGGAAAGGTCTGCAGAACATTGACCCTGAGAATGACCCCAACATGACCCCAGGAAGTGTTCCAAATGGCCCCACCATCAACACCAACATACAAGATGTGAATCGTTACCTGTTACGTGACAGGACTGGAGGTGAGGGACGATTGATAGCATATGACATAAGTTATAACAGACCAACAGAGATTGTTACTTCAGACTTATTAAAATGCTTACTGTTAAACTAATGTTGAACTTTTTTTGCTTTTTAATTAATGTTATACTCACTATAATAATGAGCATTACATAGTAAATGTATTTCATTGTTTCTGCCCCCTTTTGCTGTCCACTTGGGACAAACGGCCATAATAGCCTCGTCCCCATCTCAGAGTGGGACTCTGTCTTCCTCGAGTGAGTGGTCGGTCAGTGCATATAATTCATTTGGTCCATCCTCTCAGAACGAGAGGGATGCTGACAACCCAGGTACAGCCCTAAACCCTAAACGGCCCATGTCCCACACCCTAGACCTGCTTACCTTTGTTTGACCCCCATCCTTAAACCTGGAGAGGTCCCTCACAAAGTGTGTGTTAGAGTGTGTTCTCCTAAAACCCACATTCTCCCTTGTTCTGTTATACTATTACTGTTTTAAATGTTGATAATGGTCAGAGACATTAAACTTATTTAAAGTATTGTCTTCGTTGAGGAGATAAAAATAAGTTTGAAATTTCTTTACAGCAAGGATTAAGCTAGAATAACTTTTTTTTTTTTTAAAGCAGAGGCAAAGACTTAAAGGCAGTGATGAATGGTGACTATACCTGCTTCTGTTATTCATTTGCCCCTATCTTTCTTCCCCTCCTCTGTCTTTCCAGGTAAACTCTTGGAGATGAAGTCTACCTGGTCCTCTGGACCCATCTCCCACACACAGGCGTCTTTATCTCATGAGTTATGGAAGGTTTCCCCAGGGACACGTAACTCCAGTGCTCCCTCTCGCCCCCCTCCAGGCCTGACCAACACCAAGCCCTCTTCTACCTGGGGAGGAAACTCCCTTGGCCTCAGCCAGGGCTGGACCAGCTCTTACTCATCTGGTAAATCCCCAGTCCACCATTGTGAGACAAACAGTAAAACCAATTACTTACAAGGTGCTTCTGTAGTGTGGCCGAACAGTCACCCCCCTCTTTGTATGTATGAATGTTGTGTGTTTAGAGTTGCAAATGGTCAGAAGTCAAGAATTTAAGGGAAAATATGCTCAGCTGCAACATGTTTTTCCAGGCTAATCTTTTCTTTTTGTTACAGAAGGGGGAACTTGGAGCACTGACAGTCCCAACAGAGGAAGCAGCTGGCTGGTGCTGAGAAACCTCACTCCTCAGGTGCATAGAGCAAACACGTTTTTAATACTGTAAAAACAAAAAAAAAAACTAGATTAATTCCGATGTCATATTAGTTTTTACAGTACATACTAGTTTTTATCATATTACTTGTAAACAAAAGTGTTGTTTGTTTTTTAGCATTAACATTAAAAAAATACTGTTTATATCTATTTAAAATATACTATTTTGTTTATTTCAAATTTCATGTTGCACTGCACTAGTTTTTAATACTTCTTCCATGTAAAGAGACAGACATTTTTGACCTCTGCAAAATGTCTGTTTTTCAATGTTTTTTTTTTCAGCATCTCTCAAAGGAGTACCACATTTTAAGATAACATGTTATGCTAAAAGATGTTTTGACATGCAGAGCACCTCATGTAAAAAAAGTTGCTTAGCTGTAATCAAGGCAATTATTATTATTATTGTTTATTTATTTATGTAGATTTTCTGGTTCTACATGATACACTACATGAGTTTTGTCAGGATTTTTGCCCTGATTTGCAGTTTCAACGAGTTAACGCTAGTTACCGAAAGTCAGAGCCAGTCTGCTGCTATTGGGAAGTCAGAGTTGACAAATTTAACAGAAAATCGCATAGTGTATGATAGACACAGACTATGAACACAGCTTCTGACTATGAATCCATCCAGCTGAGGATAACATATTTTGAGCTGATTTTAGAACACATATTGTTTTTATTTGTCACTCGCCTCCTTGCAACAAGGCGCAGGTTTCTGTGTGAGTTTTTTGTTCGTTTTGTTGTGGTAGTGTGTAATCCTCAGTTGCTAAGTGTATGATCTGATCATATTTTAAAAGCGGTGTAGTGTATTCCAGACTTTGTGCTTGTTTTTGCAAAGAAATTTCTCATAAAAGCACATTTCAAAACCCTTGAAGTCTGCTCCGCACTTTATTTTTACTATTCCATGCATGTTTTTAAATGCAAGAACACATTCTGTTTGAACGGCCACTTAAATTGCACTTGCATATGAATAATACCAAATGTAATAACATACCTTTGTGTGTGCATCAGATTGACGGCTCCACCCTACGGACTCTGTGCATGCAGCATGGCCCTCTCATTACCTTCCATCTGAACCTGACACAGGGCAATGCTGTCGTACGTTACAGCTCCAAGGAGGAGGCCGCCAAAGCCCAGAAATCCCTGCACATGTAAGACTACAAGCTTTACTACTTCATACTTCTCTGAGTACTTCCATAGAATGTTCCAGAACAGCTTTCATTTAGGATTAATAGTGTTAGTCGTACATTTCTTCCTTTTTTCCTAAATTCAAACCCTAAATTTAACCTACATCTACCCTCTAGATCAGGGATGGGCAAACTCTGTCCTCTGCTCTGCAGAGTTTAGCTTCAACCCAGATAAAACTCACCTGCCTTGTAGAATTCTAGTAATCATGAAGGCATTGATTCAGCTGGTTCAGGTATGTTTTTGATTAGGGTTGGAGCTAAACTCTGCAGGGCAGTGGCCCTCCAGGACCGAGTTTGCCCAATCCTGCTCTAGATGAATGAGTATGACATTGACTTTCTGTTATCCAGAAAGCTATTTAATACTTGAATCATTTCTAACTATTTGTCTGTCACTCAAGGTGTGTGCTGGGTAACACTACCATCCTGGCAGAGTTTGCCGGTGAGGACGATGTGAACCGCTTCTTTGCACAGGGCCAGTCCCTTACCCCCACCACCAGCTGGCAGGCCAGCCCAGCACCAGGCTCCAATCAACCCCGGCTGGGCAACCCTGCAGCCAGCCACCCCACAGGCCTCTGGAGCGGGGGTGGAGGAGGTACTAAGATAGTCTGCAGCACCGGGAACAGCAGCAGTGGAAACGGAGGCGACCTGCTGTGGGGCGGCGTGCCGCAGTACTCCAGTTTATGGGCTCCCCCAAACGGAGACGATGCCAGGGTAATCGGCAGCCCCATCCCAATTAACACCTTGCTTCCCGGAGACCTGCTGAGTGGAGAGAGCATGTAGGATGTATCGGACATCATAAACCGACAAAGTCAAAAGACCTTAATGGATAAAAACCCAAGCAAATCAATGTGACGATAATCACTTTTTGTGGAGCTGTAATGGAGGTTTAGTGTGAGACGAAGCTGCAAACCTCCAACTGCTGTTAATTTGTCCTCTGGTTTTTACGTCAGACTGTTTGTTGTATTCGTGCATCTTGTTCTTAGTCTGCAAAGACCTCGAGAAGCAAGAATCAATAGAAGCAGAAGCCTTTTGATGCTTTTTTTATTTCCAAAGGTTGTTTTTGCTCAAAAGTGTTGTTCAGGAGAAGCCATCAACGAGGCAGCCATCTGAAAGTGACCCAGGCACAGTGAGACCTCATGACACCCTTCCCTATAACGACACTGTTCTGATGATCGTAATGATCTTGGTACTTTTTTGGTTTTAAACTTTTCATCTTTTCTTCAGAACTTATTATATTAGCCGTAAGTGCTCTCTCTCCAGGTCCTCCTTAAAAACCTTTATTTTATAAAACCAACAAAAAAATCTTTGTAACTTGCACAGTTCTGTTTCTGAGCCAGCGTATAGGCCAGAGCAAATGAGAAGAACACTCCTAGCAGTGGCCTGTCATCATGACTAATCACCAATGATCTTTTTTCTTTAATTCTTTTAGTTTTACAAAAAGGGAGCTGCACTGCTCTGTTTTCTATTTACTCACGCCAGTTTTTTTTTTTTTTTGTGTGTGTGTGTGTATGGTTAAAAAAAAAATAAGCTGAATGTTAAGCTTTGATGTAGATGAATGAATGTCAGAGTGTCTGCTGGAACTTGACCAAGCATCTCTGTGTGAGAACATAACCACTGTTAAAAACATTCAGTGGAGGCTTTTTAAATATACCTAATGGACATCAGTGCTGAATCAATCATATGTAATTCAGTTACTGTGTGGTGTATCTGGTCGTCATTTTTATTGAGATACAACAGAGAGAAGAAACTCATTCTGATGCGTTGTGCAATAGAAGCCAGAGACCCTTTCTTCCGTCCACACTGAAGCTTAGTGAAACTTAAGACTGCTTTTTTTTCATCTTCTTTTTTTGAAGACTTTTGAAGAATTTAACCTTTGGACTAATTTCCCACCTTGCCTCTGTCTGTTTGTCTGGCTTGCTGGCTGTTCTGTATTTGTGTGGAAAGGAGGAACTGTTAATTGTGTTTGACGTCACTACATGTGGTTTAAAACTGCATCTGTGGGATCGCACAGTCTCCCGGCCACTTCTTCACCAAACAGAAATGGAATCCAGAGCGGAGACACATGTCACGGGAGTCAGGCACAATACCAAATACAATGCGTTTCTCTTAATGCAGTACAGAATAAGAGATCCTTGCATTTGGTACAAACATAAAAGACATCTACATTTTCTAAGTCTCTTCTTAAAGGGGTATTATCATAGCACTTATTACAAGAGTGATGCTCCCTCTGTGAAGCCAATAAATCAGATAACGGAGCATATAGTTAAAAAAAAAAAAAAAAAAAAAAAAAAAACTACTTATGGCAACTTTTGGCTTTTTTTTTTTTTTTTTTTTTTTTACCTTAATGGTATTCAAAAAAGCTTGTTTGTTTGTCGTCCATCTCTGGTCCAGAAGCTCAAGTGCATAAAAAAAAAAAAAAAAAAAAAAAAATCAGAATGAAGGGAAGAACAAACTCTACAATCAACCGAAACCTGCAATGTATGTTTTTATGTGTCTGTACTTTTCTTTCTACTCTCTATCAAAGTGAATGTCATTGTTACTCTGTAATAGTCAAAAGTCTTTGCCCTGTCTGGAGGAGGCACCTCGATTGGATTGGATATAAAAGCAGGCTGTGTGGTGTGTTAGTGCCTCAATGTGAAAACTGATCGGAGGATGTTCGATTCTCCATAGCAACTCTCTCTGTGCACCTAGTACAATGGAATGCTGGAAAGGACAGTAATGATGTCATGATATGGATGTTGGCGGCATCAATCATCATTGGCGTCCTTGTAGTAGTAACTTAGGTACAGATCTTCTAATGTCCTGCCGTTCCTTCTCTGGATGACATCACTCCTCTCATGCATCCTTCCCCACTCCGTAGTCTTGCATGATTCCACAACACCCCCACCCCCCAATTGAATTTGAGACTGAATGCAATTGCCAGTGTTTTTTTTTTCACATTCTGTTGGTCTTCATGCAGTGGTCTTTAATTGCCTGCAGTGCTCATATGCAGATACACTATAAAAGAAAGGTGCCTCTGTATACCTGTCCTGTGTAACGGATGCAAACGAAAATCGATAATGTGGGCCATATTTGTTTATTTCATGTCATTTGTTTTTGTTGTTAACAATGTTCTTAGGTCATTTAGAATAGCGGCTCTTTTAGTGATGTGTGTGTGTGTGCGCGCATATGACCTCACCCTGGGTGTCCCACCTCTAACTCAGCTGCTAACATCCTCTCTCTCTTGTGTGGCCTCGGTGAAGCCAACCCTGTTATCGAGACAAGCCACCCGTACTTGAAAAGCCCTGTCCGAGCAGTGTTTCTATGGACAGACTCTTTCTGCCACTGGCTCTATAACTACAGCACACAGCATGCTGTCACTATGCAAAGTTAGAGAAGATGGGCACGTAATGTCCGTCCTGTGCCAATCTGTGGCTTTGAAAGGAAGTTGGAAATATCTCGCAGTCCTCCCGTAATACTTTCTTACATACTCAAGAGGCCATTGTAATCCTTGTAAATTTAGGATGTTGTCTGACGCTAAGCCAATTTAATTTTGGGAGGTCTGTGTGTTAAATCTGCTGAATTTGATCAATCTCATTTCAGTACAATCTCAGGGCATGACAAGATGAACTAAATTTATGTGTAATGAAAGTTGATAGTTTTGAAGATTTATTGTCTATAAGCTGTTTTACACACTAAATGATGTGTAAGAAGCTTGTACATTAAATAAACGCAAGTGGATATTTATCAGTGGGGCAATAAAATTAGGAGGCTGGCTAGTTTGGGTCTTCTCAATCCTTCTGAACAGGGACTGCTGCAGAGCCATCAGTTCGTTTATACAGTAAATGGGACCTGTGTATCTTACCTCTCTGCTGCTGGTTGTGTTGAATTCCCCTCATGGTCTCATGTGCCAATGTATACATAAATATATGTACAGTACACTGTGGCATCTCTGACTTCACATTTTAAATTCCAATGTTGTTTTGTTGTAGAGCACTTCTGTTCGGAGGCACTTTGATGATTCTTGTGTGTTTAAGGTGGGATTGGGTTTAAAAGAGGTTGAGGATATTCATCAGATATATGTCACCTCATGCTGATTATTTGTGATAATCTTGTTGCTGTCATTTGAAGAATCCTTTATAACAAGCAAGAACTTTAACAGCATTGGGGATTATGGTGTGCCAATGGTGTACAGATAATGGGTAATCCCTGGTACTTTTTTGAATACCAAAAATGAAATAGCATTTTAGTATCTTTTTTTTTTTTTTTTTTTTTTTTAAAGGAAAAAAAAAGTTTGACAAAAACATGTAAACAATGAAGGGAAAAAAATCTATAACATTTAAAAATGCACTTCTTGCTGATATTATCTCCTGTTTGCTTGTCATGTTCTGAAGGTTGACAGCAGGCTGGAGTGCCTTTTATGTATGCTGTATTAACTGTTTGTGTAAAGTTGTGCCCTGAACTGTACATTTCCATCTCAGTCTCAGTTCATTTCGGGGCCTTGATGCTGTATACACCTCTTCTTCTTTTCTTTTCTTTTCTTTTCTCTTCTTTTCTTTTCTTTTCTTTTGGAAAAAGACATTTCAACAGATGTCTTAAGATGCTAAAGTTGTTCGTTGACTTATTTTTTTCTATTTCTGGGATTCTGGGAGGGGTGGGGGGTGATCACTGTTGCCTGTGTGTAACTGCCTTGTTCCAAACTCAGTCACAGCTGACTGACAGTGAACCACAATGTGGCTGTAATTCCAAACAGTCAAAGATCACAGGACGTCTCTGGTGACACCAGCATTGGTAGACTATGACTACAGCTTACCATTATCCTCAATATTATCATGTTCATTATGAAGAGAAATGCTATCAGATCTCTGAATCCTTCCCTTTTGAAACTACTGGGTAAAATACAATTTGAAATAAGCAATAGACCTTGATCCTTACGGTGTGTCATCTGAGAGAATTTGCCTAAAAGAAAAACAGTGTGATCAATGATAGATCTGAACCAAACAGTCTTACTGAAGTTGCATATTGGTTTAAATTAAATGACACAGGATGTACATGCAGTATTTGTGTATACCTTCAATCATTATGTTGAAAACCATAATTCTAAACAATGTTTATGTCTCTAGGCAAAGAATGAAAAATCATAAACATATCAAAAGAAATATATTCACCGATACTTGAATTAAAGCACGGCAATTGTAAAATGTGAATTTATTTTTTCTTAAATTTTTGTTTGGGTCTGACACGTTTAAGGTATTTGATAACATCCTCACAAGGTTTAACATTCTTCATGAGGAAGAAAAAAAAAAAAGCTATGTTGAAAAACGTTGATTTTAGTATGAATGAGTGTGTTTGAATGGTTCTGTATGTGCACTCTTTAATCACTGCTTCTCGTCAAGTGGCAACTGCCTGCAATTATGATCCATTTAGTATGTTGAACTTTCTCTGTTGTTTGTGTGTGCGTGTTTTAAAAAATGTTCCAACATGGTTACTATCTAGCGTTGCACTGAGTGTCTTTTTTCCCTTGCTCAAAAAAAAAAAAAATGCAGGGGAGATGACAATTCATGTGTTAATGTTTACTCAAGGACTTTATGGGTTTATTTTCATCTTAAAATATTAAAAACCTGTAAAATTGTATCCTCATATTGGCTTTTATTGTGGAATAATTCCCACAAGAGTTATCATTTTAAAGAGTTTTGCATTGTTTCAATTGCATTATTTAAAAAAAAACAAAAAAAAAACAGGAAAAATAGCAACAGAAAAAAAATAGAAGATTAAAACTAAACGTTGGCCATAGTGAGAAAGTTAGTAGAGGAGCAGTAACATTCATGAACAGTAAAGATAAACAGATGCAAGTTAGTGACATTCTTACTCATTTCAAAAGGTGCCTATCTCTTCCATTCTGTGAAATTCTTCTTTCTTTTCGGAATTACCTGCCGTTTACAAATGATGGAATTTTCCGAATTTGCAAAAACAAAACAAAAAAGTAAAGGAATTTACTACAAGAATGCAAGAAAATAAACTACAATTACATCTTCCATCAAAAAAAAAAAAAAACTTTTTAAATGAAGACGTATGCTACTTGCTGAACTCTGGGATTGTTTCAGTGTTGTGCTGAATTTTGATTATGAATTACATTATTGTTCTTGTTGGTTGAACTTATGCCAAAATGTCTTTAAATTTTCATTTCTGTAAAAGCAACATAATTCTGTCACTGTCTTGCACACTGACAATGGACTTGGATATTTTCTCAGGAAGATTAGGGGTCCAGAGTTCCAGTTTCACTGTTTATTATGTTTGATTATCATGAGAATTTAACAAATCGTTTAATGAAAGCGGACAAGAGATGTCGATAGAAATCCAGCTCTAAGCACTGAAGGTTATAGATTTTTTTGTTTTTTTTTTGTTGTTTTTTTTTTGTCTTTTTGAAGACATTTTAATCCGTAGCAGACACACATTTACCAAATATTAGATTTGTAATGAACTTATGCGTTATGTTTGTGGAGTACTTTCCATTTGAAATATGTTTGTTTGTATCTATCGCTTTATGTACAAATACAGTTTTGTTTATTGGTTAGGTTGTGGAAGGACCTACCACTGTTTTATTTTACCTTGCTTGATGTTTCTCAACGAGGTCCAGTAAAAGATGCTTGGTATTCCATCCTCTTGTCTTTTCTTGTTTTGGAAATTCAATAGAGGCTTGTATGCAAAGGCCTGAGAATTGTAGATCAACAAATAGAACTTGAAATCCTACCAGATTTTCTTACTAGTTTTTGAGTGTGGGTTGAAAATACTCCATCTAGGTTTAAGACTATGATGAGGAATTAAAATATTGTGAAAGGATTAAGAATCTATGCACAAGTTTGAGGGGACAATATGTCCAGTCATGCTATTCTCACAAGGAACTTTTTGGTGGGGCGGGTTGGGGGGTGTTCATACACTTGTTACTTATTTCTTTTGTTGTACGAGTTCTGATTTGAATTAGCAGATGTTAAAGTGTCATCACCACGCTCTGTGTCTCTCAACCAAGGAGCATCATCAACCAAGCACTGTGGGTTTATGCCAATCCGTGACTGACATTCTAGTGTTCAAATGGAATGATGGGTTGTACGGGGTCTTGTGAAAGGGAATTTAATTGTTTCTCTTTATTGTTCAAATATTAATAACATGACTGTACTGAGATTTAACAATGTTGCTGGCTTTTAAATGTGTTTTCCTTACCCTTAATAGAATGTGATCGTTGAGGACTTGCACCGAAAAAGTCTTTCCATGTGGTATGGAGATTATTTCAACCTATATTAATAAACAGCATTTTTTTCTCTTGAACTGTGTTTGTGTTTTATTTATGCTGTAGGCTAATATTTCATGTACACTCCATTTAGTCAACATTTGAGTAGATTTTTCTTGGAACTCTGTGTCCTCTGTAAGAGGTTAATAAGCTGGCTGATATGGCAATCATGCTGACTCAGTCTTATACTGACATCTAGTGGCATGTCCAATTTTATTGCAGGTTTTATTTAAAGGTGCCCTAGAATTGAACGTTGAATTTACTTCGGCATAGTTAAATAATTAGAGTTCTGTACATGAAAATGACATACAATGGGTCTTAAACACCATTGTTTCCTCCTTATGTAAATTTGATTTGTGCAAAAGAATCTCAACATAACACCGACTGTGACGCAACAGTCTGGATCATTAATATGTACACCCCCAAATTTTGCATATGCCAGCCCATGTTCAAGGCATTAGACAAGCCAGTATTAACGTCTGGAGCAGAAAAACGTCTAGAGTCGAATCAACAGACTTTATGCTGGTAAGCAAGCAAGGACAATAGCGAAAAATGGCAGATGGAGCAATAATTACTGATATGATCCATGATATCATGATATTTTCAGTGATATTTGTAAATTGTCTTTCTAAATGTTTCGTTAGCATGTTGCTAATGTACTTAATGTAATTAATAAACACAACTTCATTCTTTATAAATCTCTCCAACAGTGTTTAATGTTAGCTTTAGCCACAGAGCACTATCAAACTCATTCAGAATAAAATGTCAACATCCAAATAAATACTATACTTACTACTGTATATTGGATATGCTGCATGACGAACACTTTGTAAAGATCCATTTTGAGGGTTATATTAGTTGTGTGAACTTTGTTTATGCAATGAATTATAGAGTTGCGAGCTGGGGGGCGGGAGCGCGAGCATTTAAAGGGGAAGCATGCTGAATAGGCGCATATTTAATTATGCCCCAAAATAGGCAGTTAAAAAAATTAATAATAAAAAATCTATGGGGTATTTTAAGCTGAAACTTCACATACACATTCAGGGGACACCTTAGACCAGCGTTTCCCAACCCTGTTCTTGGAGGCACACTAACAGTGCACATTTTCCAAATCTTCCTAATCAAACACACTTGATTCAACTCATTAGTTTGTTAGTAGAAACCAAAATAAAGACCAAAAATATATGGTTCAGATAAGGGAGACATTCAAAATGTGTACTGTTGGTGTGCCTCCAGGAACAGGGTTGGGAAACACCGCCTTAGACTTATATTATATCTTGTGAAAAAGCATTCTAGGGCACCTTTAAATAAGATGCTAGCTGTACATAAATTACCAAAAGATTTGCCTTGAATGGGGCTTTGTTAGCAGTCAGACATTATGGAGATTAATCCATTCTGTGTGAAAAGCATACTAAGCGCAAACAACACTCTAAAAAATGCTGGGTTAAAAACAACCCAAGTTGGGTTGAAAATGGACAAACCCAGCAATTGGGTTGTTTTAACCCAGTGGTTGGGTTAAATGTTTGCCCAACCTGCTGGGTAGTTTTATTTAACTCAACTATTGTTTAAAAATTACTGTACTGCTTAATTAAAATTAACCCAAAGTATGTTGGAAATGAACATTTATTAATAAGCTTGATGAATAATAATTAAACAATAAACGTTTATTAAATTGCTTATTAATAAATTTATATTAATAAACTATTAAATTTATATTAATAAAATATTAAAGCTTATTAATAAACATTCACCTTTTGTCTATTATTGTTGTCTCTAATTGCATCTGGTTTTTAATTTCCCAACTATTTTGGGTTCATTTTAAGCTAGCCATATAGCAATTTTTAAATAATAGTTGGTTTAAATAAAACTACCCAGCAGGTTGGGCAAACATTTAACCCAACCGCTGGGTTTGTCCATTTTCAACCCAACTTGGGTTGTTTTTAAGCTGAATGGCACATGCGAAAATGTAATGTGCTTCAGCATTTGATCATTGTGGTTCAGTTTTGCATTGCCTTAGGCTTAGAACATTTACAAAAGTTAACTCTACTTGAACCTACTGCCAAGGGACAGGAATACAGATTAAATATTATACTCTAGTATTGTCTTTATCAATCTCTCTTAATAACAATTTAAAATATATCTGTGTAAATTGCTTTAAATAAATTGTTTTCATTGAGTTGTTTTCTGGTTCATCTGTTGCACTTATACAAATCATACACAAGAAGGCAGTATTGAGCCATACTCATTTCTATACTCTCTCCTCACCACAGACCTTAATAAGGGCAGAATCAAGTATTTACAACCCCAATTCCAGAAAAGTTGTGGCATTTTGTAAAAATGCAATAAAATCAAGAATCTGTGATTTGTTAATTCTCTTGAACCTTTATTTACCTCTTGAACCTTCATTCAATACTGTAAGGGGTTAACCATTTCAGCTTAAAAATCCAAAAAGCCTCTCTTTGTAATAGTTTTTGTCACAGTTACCCCCTGTCCTATGAGGCAGAACCCTCTCAATGCCAGGAACTTGAAGTCAGAAAGAGAATGTTTTACAGACTCAAAATTGTGAAAAAAAAAAAAAGTGTAATCTTGTCTCCTAATGGCACTCATGTGTTCTATAATTCTAGTGTGCAATGCACGTTTTGTTTTTCCAACATACAGTAGGGGACAGGGACACATAATTATGTATATCACATGTGTAGTTTTGCATGTAATCAATTGTTTAATTTTGTATTTTTTTCCAAAAAAAAAATGGGTGCGTAAAAGATTTACATTTTTATATAATGAAGGCAAGCAGTACAATCTTTACATGAAAAATTTCCATGGGCATCTGAGAGGGTCCCAGGAGTGTGGATAGACTCCAAAAAAGTTGGGACAGAGGCAAAATAAAAGTGAAAAGATTACAGAATATCTAAGTAAAACTGTTTTGAAACACTCCACAGTGAGCAGGTGAATTGGTAATAGGTGAGGGTATTGTGTTTTGGTGTAAAAGGGGCATCTGTCTTTGCAAGCAAATATGGGTCATGGCTCATCACTTTGTGCCAAATTTCATGAGAGAATTGTCAAACAATTAAAAAATCCCATTTCTCAATACAAGATTGCAAATTATTTAGGTCTTTCACCATCTACCATACAAAAACATTGTGAAAAGATTCAGGGAATCCAGAGAAATCTCAGGCTAGGCAGGCAAGGCAGGAAACTTCTGTTGAATGTGCGTGACCTTCAAGCCCTCAGATGACACTGCATGAGAAACCATAATGCTGCTGTGTTAAATATAGCCACATGGGCTTGGGTGTCCTTTGGAAAACTGTTGTTACTTAACAGTCTGCCACTGCATCAAGAAATGCAACTTGAATCTGTTACGCAAAGAGAAAGCTATTTATTTGTTCAATGCAAAGATGCTGCCGAGTTCTTTGGGCCCAAGCTCATCTCAGATCTTCCAAAATTCAGTGGAAATTTGTGAAATTTGTGGAAATTTGTGAAATTTGTGGAAATTTGATTCAGTGTCAGGTATAAAAGCATATCATGGTATGGAGGTGCATCAGTGCATCGGTATGGGTGACTTGCATATGTATAAAAGTACCATTGACGTGGAGGTTTATATTGGGATTGTACAGAGACATATACTGCCATCAAGATGACATCTTTCCTGGGAAGCAAGACAATGCCAGGCATCATTCTGCACGTGCTACATCAGAGTGGTTTCCTAGACACTCTAGACCAGGGGTTCCCAAACACATTCCTGGAGCTTCCCCAGCACTGCACATTTTGCATGTCTCCTTTGTGTGACGCACTCATTTCAGGTCTTGGAGTCTTGACTAATGAGCTGATGATCTGAATCAGGTGTGTTTGATTAAGGAGACATGGAAAACATGCAGTGTTGGGGAGGCTCCAGGAATGTGTTTGATAACCCCTGCTCTACACCATAGAAAGGATGTGCTTGACTGACCTGCCTGCAATCCAGATATCTTATTGAAAATACAGTTGCATCTCAATAAATTAGAATATCATAGAAAAGTTCATTTATTTCAGTAATTCAACTCAAATTGTGGAACTTGTGAATTAAATAAATTCTATGCACACAGACTGAGGTACTTTAAGTCTTTGGTTCTTTAAATTATGATGATTTTGGCTAACATTTAACAAAAACCCACCAATTCACTATCTCAATAAATTAGAATACTTCATAAGATCAATTAAAAAAAAAAAAAAAAAGGATATTTTAAAAAGAAATGTCAGGCTTGTGAAAAGTATGTTTATTTCTATGTGCTCAATACTTGGTTGGGCCTCCTTTTGCATGAATTACTGCATCAATGCAGCATGGCATGGAGGCAATCAGCTCAGGTGTAATGGAAGCCCAGGTTGCTTTGATAGGACTTTGCTTTGATGCCAAGTCCTGCTGGAAAATGAAATCAGCATCTCCATAAAGCTTGTCAGCAGAAGGAAGCATGAAGTGCTCTAAAATTTCCTGGTAGATGGCTGCGTTGACTGTGGACTTCAGAAAACACAGTGGACCAACACCAGCAGATGACATGGCAGCCCAAATCATCACTGACTGTGGAAGCTTCACACTGGACTTCAAGCAACATGGTTTCTGTGCCTCTCCATCTTCCTCCAGACTCTGGGAATTTGATTTCCAAATGAAATGCAAAATTTACTTTCATCTGAAAAGAGGACTTTGGACCACTGAGCAACAGTCCAGTTCTTTTTCTCCTTAGCCCAGGTAAGACGCTTCTGATGTTGTCTTTGTTTCAGAAGTGGCTTGGTACATGGAATGTAACTGTTGTAGCACATTTCCTGAAGACGTCTGTGTGCAGTGGCTCTTCATGCACTGACACCAGCATCAGTCCACTCCTTTTGAAGCTCTCCTAAGTTCTTAAATCGGCTTCGCCTGACAATCTTCTCAAGCCTACGGTCATTCCTTTCACTTGTACACCTTTTCCTACCACACTTTTTCCTTCCAGTCAACTTTCCATGAATATGCCTTGGCACAGCACTCTGCTAACAGCCAGCTCTTTCAGCAATGACCCTCTGTGGCTTACCTTCATTGTAGAGGGTCTTGATGGTTGTCTTCTGGACAACTGTCAAGTCAGCAGACTTCCCCATGACTGCTGTTGAGATTACTGACCTAAACCCAGTATTTATACCCTGAGAATGGCAATTTAATAGAACTTGAAATTAAATATTCTAATAATTTGAGATACTGATTTTTTTTATTTTGATGAGCAGCAAGCTGTAATCATTAAAATTAAAACAAAAAAAGTCTGGAAATATTTTACTTTATGTCTAATAAATCTAGAATATATTTAAGGTTTACTTTTTGAATTAAATTACAGAAAAGAAATAACTTTTTCAAGATATTCTAATTTATTGAGATGCACCTGTATATGACCTGTCATGAAAAGTAGAATCAGACAGTGACAACCACAAACTGTTGACCAGGCAAAAATTCCACTTGCAAAACTGCAACAATTTGCATTCGCAAAAAATGATACTCATTCACCTAATCTTTATAGCATAAACATTCAGGTGTTTGTCAATAATCTTTGTACAAACCCGATTCCAAAAAAGTTGGGACACTGTACAAATTGTGAATAAAAACAGAATGATGTGGAAGTTTCAAATTTCAATATTTTATTCAGAATACAACATAGATGACATATCAAATGTTTAAACAGAAAATGTATCATTTTGAGGGAAAAATAAGTTGATTTTAAATTTCATGGAATCAACACATCTCAAAAAAGTTGGGACAAGGCCATGTTTACCACTGTGTGGCATCCCCTCTTCTTTTTATAACAGTCTGCAAACGTCTGGGGACTGAGGAGACAAGTTGCTCAGGTTTAGGAATAGGAATGTTGTCTAATACAGGCTTTTAGTTGCTCAACTATCTTAAGTCTTCTTTGTCGCATCTTCCTCTTTATGATGCACCAAATGTTTTCTATGGGTGAAAGATCTGGACTGCAGACTGGATCATTCTTCTACGCAGCCATGATGTTGTAATTGATGCAGTATGTGGTCTGGCATTGTCATGTTGGAAAATGCAAGGTCTTCCCTGAAAGAGACGACGTCTGGATGGGAGCATATGTTGTTCTAGAACTTGGATATACCTTTCAAGTCAAGTCAAGTCACCTTTATTTATATAGCGCTTTTTACAATGCAGATTGTGTCAAAGCAGCTTTACATTGATAACTGGTACATAATTTTTGCTGCACAGCAGCTCTTCAAGAATAGTGTCAATGCAGGCAGATCAAAGCACTGTTGAATAAATGTCAAGAAAACTGTTGAATATCAAATGTCAAGTCAAATGTCAAGTGTCCCCAACTAAGCAAGCCAAAGGCGACAGCGGCAAGGAACCCAAACTCCAACAGGTGACATCAGGTGGCAAACAAGTGGCAAATAGGTGTTAAAATGGAGGGGGAAAAAAACCTTGGGAGAAACCAGGCTTAGTCATTGGGCCAGTTCTCCTCTGGCGAACAGTGCTTTGTTACGAATCAGGTTGCTATCCTAAGTCTGATAGGATCGCAACAATCAAAGTATTGTTTCAGCATTGATGGTGCCTTTCTAGATGTGTAAACTGCCCATGCCACATGCACTCATGCAACCCCATACCATCAGAGATGCAGGCTTCTGAACTGAGCGCTGATAACAACTTGGGTTGTCCTTGTCCTCTTTAGTCCGGATGGCATCCCAGTTTTCCAAAAAGAACTTCAAATTTTGATTCATCAATTCATAAAAGTTTGTGAGATTTGTAAATTATTGCATTCCTTTTTTATTCACAATTTGTACAGTGTCCCAACTTTTTTGGAATCAGGTTTGTACTTCATTTTTAGACATAAATCATATTCACATACAGTACATGAGTGTGAATAATTATGTTATGTAGGTCTAATAATGTAAAGGTGCATTATTTCACAGAATAAATGTGAAAATAATCCCAAAACATCTCTTCTCTCAACTATAACTTTTTTCTTTTCTTTTTGGAATATGCCTGGCAATTGTATAGAGAAACTCCCAAGTCTAAAAACGCTTGTGTAGGTGTTTTATGCTATAAATAACTAAGGTCTATATGTTACCATGGAAATACATTCTCAGAACCTGTGCCAAGAGATACTGTGGGGAACAAGCATGCTAAATTTACTCACACTACACTGATTTTAAAAAATGTGTTGGACGAGGAAGCCTTTTCCATATGCATTTTAAAAGTGGTTAAATAGAGAAAATTGTATAATCCTCGATATGTTTTTAGCTGACGGGTAGAAGGCCACAGGTAATCACAGCCCTGTAGATAGTCAGAACAACACAATGATGGTGAGTGTGGTAAAACTTAAAAAAAAAAATCAAACACCTCTCCAAAGCCTGATCCTGCTCTGGCTTTGGATAGAACTATTTTCATTGTGGAAGAAAAATAGACTAAAGCTACATCAGAAATTGCATACTGTCTAGTAGATACTACATTTGGTTTCAAAAAATTACTATGCAACCGTTAAAAAAAGTACATTAAATATAGTATGTCTATATAAATGGGTAGTATGAATGAAATTAATATGTACTATATCCCCATGCTGTCACTGTCACATGACCACCAGTGAGAGCTGTGTGCTTCACTATCATTCATAACTTCTCCTCTCCTGTGTCCTCATGGGATAGTAAAGTGTTCCTCAGATGCACACTTCAGAATCTCACCGGAAGTAATAGGTCATTCGGCTACTTTTCGCCTACTGTTTATCGAGTAGCCCTACTGTGAATTTAGACATACATAGGTCTACTTATCTCACAAAGTGTTTTTCTGCCTACTACATTTGGGAAGCAGGCATATTCAGACAGGGGCTAAGCGACTTGAAATATTGTCTAAAATGTAAGTTATTTAACTTAAGGTGTGGTCACATTGTGGTCACAAAAAAGGTCAATTTTCAATAGTGTAGTAATGTATCAAGTCACTTTCAAACCAAAACCACTTTTCAAACCACTTTCAAACCTTTTGGTAAACCCAATATGAAATCTGTGATTTCAAAATTTCCATTTGCATTTCTATTAAAATGACTCAATTTTGACTGCGAATCCTTTCTTTCATTTACTGTTGTATAAAGGTGTGGTGACAGTTTTACGATCGAGAAGTCTCAACGGGTTCAAGCCATAGACTGTAAAAAAAGATGGACGACGCACCTTTACTCTCTTCCATTGTAGATAGTGAAGCCGCTGTCATGAGAATTGTCTTAACTAATTAAAATATTTCATTGTATGATGTTTATTGAATTAAGTGCACAAACAACATGCTTGAAATATAAAACAAATGCCTATGTATTGCGTAATAAAACAAACTGTAAACAGATATTGGAAGCAAAACATACCTAATATAATATAAGCTAAGCTAGTAGGCAAATCGGGTAAATGTATGTAAGGAGAAATGCTTGATTTCACAACCTATAGCTTCAGTTCAGTTATGTACTACTAGTATATGTAATTTAAAATATATTAAAGTTGATTATAACGCATTTTAAACTATATAAATCATAACGTTATTTTGCAGGAATTATAAAATACTACCCATTAAAGGTGCCCTCGAATGAAAAATTGAATTTATCTTGGCATAGTCAAATAACAAGAGTTCAGTTACGTAACAGTCGGGGTGTACGCCCCAATATTTGCATATGCCAGCCCATATTCCCAACATTATAAAAGGCATTAGACAAGGGCAGCCAGTAACGTCTGGATCTGCACAGGTGAATCAACAGACTAGGTAAGCAAGCAAGAACAATAGCGAAAAATGGCAGATGGAGCAATAATAACTGACATGATCCATGATATCATGATATTTTTAGTGATGTTTGTAAATTGTCTTTCTAAATGTTTCATTAGCATGTTGCTAATGTACTGTTAAAAGTGGTTAAAGTTACCATTGTTTCTTACTGTATTCATGGAGACAAGAGCCGTCGCTATGTTCATTATTAAACACTTGCAGTCTGTATAATTCATAAACACAACTTCATTCTTTATAAATCTCTCCAACAGTGTAGCATTAGCCGTTAGCCACGGAGCACAGCCTCAAATTCATTCAGAATCAAATGTAAACAATATAACGGTATACAATACTCACATAATCCGACGCATGCATGCCGCATGCATGACGAACACTTTGTAAAGATCCATTTGAGGGTTATATTAGCTGTGTAAACTTTGTTTATGCACTGTTCAAGGCAAGCGCAAGCTCCGTGGGCGTGGAGCACGAGAATTAAAGGGCCAGCAGCCCTGAATCGGCTCATTTATAATGATGCCCAAAAATAGGCAGTTAAAAAAATGAATGAAAAAAAAATCTATGGGGTATTTTGAGCTGAAACTTCACAGACACATTCAGGGGACACCTTAGACTTATATTACATCTTTTTTTTTTAAAAAGTTCTAGGGCACCTTTAAAAGTCTCTTGAACCAATGGGATCACTCGGGATCCTAAAGGAGACACTATCCGAGATCATATTATTATAGGGAGATAAAATCAGAGATTGTATATTATAGGGAGATGAGAGGGTCTGTATCTCTGAAGAATATATACTAACAAGAAGCGACCCTCAATAGAATGTTCCATTGCAACACCGGCACCCAGCAGCGGACCTGCGTTTCCACCATTTTGGGGTGAAAGTGACTCAGCAGTCCACGGCAGTTTCTATGGCAATATCAGCTTCTTTGTTAAAAAGAAAACGTACATTAAAACAAATCAAACTTGAAATCAAACTTGAATGATGACACAGAATACAATACTATCACTAGTGATCATCAAATCCTTTTAACAGTTTATTTTACAGACTTTGTGTTTAAGTCTTCCACTTTTTTTCACAAAACCTTTGCTCTCTAGAAACCAGTTTGGGTTAAAATTCTTTGAAGTTCAAGTATTAATTATAAACACTGAATTAATACCAACATATGAAATTAAATAAAGGACATGCATCAGAAAAATTGGGAATGTCGGACAATAAATATATGAATATAACAGCTTGATTTTGAAGTTTTGTCTAATGTCCATTAAAGCAAAAGTGTCCAAAAGTGTGAATTAGCCTATGGGATAAAGGACACAGCAATGCATCATGTATTATAAGATGCATTATGTTTGTAGCGTGATCCATTAAAACGTAAAATATATATATTTCAATTCAGACCTAGTGGAATGACTCCACCAGGTCTGATCTATATTGTTCGCTGCAGACATGATGATCTTAAATGTATTAATTATTAATTTACTATTAATATAATGTGTAAAGTTGCATAAAATGGAAATACTCAATGAAGTAGGCTATCTACAGTACGTTACTTCAGATGGTTGAATGGTTGTGTAACCCCTCCAGTTCGAACCGTACGCTGTAAGTGGGGCTCGAACCCGAGTCCGCTGGCATTGGAACCGGGCGCTCTAACAAGGAAGCTAAAGACCTCAGTCTCTAGTATCAGTCGCTAGAGCACCTCTTGAGATCCGGGGAGTGAGGTTTACATGCACAGCTCTTACCGGCCTATGTCTGTTACAGTTGGATTCCACAACTGGTAAAATAAAAAGGCTATATAAGACAATACAACATTTACTGTAGGTGCCATAAAATTTACTGATGATTTCATTTGAAAAATGTTCTATTGCGCTTCTGATTTGGCAGTGAAATTCTGCATTTTTGGGTGCGTAAGATGTGAAGAATTCTATGGTCCAATTAATATTTTCACCCCATAATAGAGTGCCCCAGGGATGACGCATTTTTGTAGGCAAAACCTGGAAGCGAGTTAACATTTTAGGACTTCCGGTTCCAACGCCGTGAAGTCTATGGGTTTTTTGAATGGGTTTTTGCTAAATCGCCTGAAATAAGGTCTGTGGTTAACAAAGCTTCTAAATACTTTCACGTTTTGATCTATGACATAAAACAAAACTTTTACTGTATTTTAAAATCGGCGGTTGCTAACAAATTGCAAAAAGGGACTACTTCCTTTGGCAGGGAAGACGTCATCATTAAAAACGGGACATTTGGACAGCATTTCTCATGAAAAAGTGGATAAGTATTAATACACAGCGCAGAACATAATCAGTGAGCATGTTTTTAAATAACGTAGTTTTTTAAATACAGTTTGAGGAAGCTTGGTGGTGATGACGTTGATCCGCGACCATGGTGTGCTGTAGTCCGTTTATAGCCTACTGTTAGCCTTTTATATCTGACAACTTTATTTAGGCTTTAAAATCTATAAATGTTGTGTTCACTTGTAAAGATTATCTTGATGGACAAAACGTGTAAGTGTCATAACCTTTTGTTAAACACAGAGCTTATTTTCTGCGATTTTCCAAAAGTCTATGTGAAAAATGCAAAGGCTTTCAACCGAGGGAACCCGTGCGCCTTCCGGGTTGGCCTACAAAAACGCGTCATCCCTCGGGCACTCTATGGCAGCCGCACTACCGGAGCGCCATCTAGTTTTTTAGGCTGTTGCCTAAAAAGTATCAGAGGCTGCATCCAAAACCTAGGTAGCTGTCTTGCTGCCTCGCTATCTTATAAGAGAATGACTTGTACGGCAGCATTTGTGCATGAAGGTAGCTACCCGCATCTGGCTGACAGACAGCGTTTTCTTTATGGGCCGGTCTCGGCTGAAATGGTTGTACTCGCGGCAGGTCCATATAACTCGGTATAGATCTATCGGCCCGAGTTCGTTTCGTAATAGGCGGGCCCCCAAATATCAAGCACTTTTGGGCCGATTCAGGTTTAAACGCGCCAACATCGACTCAATTTCAGAGTGTGTGAAAAGTTAACGGGCCAGAGCCGTGTCGACTGTACGGCTGACAGACGACTTTTTCTGAACGGGCCAATCACGACTGAAAGCGCGTTAGGGCCGTTTCATAGTCAACGCATCTGTACGCATACGCGTCCCCGAGGCTACGCATCGTTACGCTTCGGCTGCCATTATGCGTCGGTGCGTAGCCAAATGTGTCGTCCTAGTTTTTGATACGCGACGCGCCGATGCACGCAATACTATGCGTTGTCGGTGGGGGCGACATTGCAAGTATTGTACATTAGGCAAGGCAAGACAAGGCAATTTTATTTGTATAGCACATTTCATACACAATGGTAATTCAAAGTGCTTTACATAAAGAAGAAGAATAAAAATAGAACATAAGGAATAGAAATAACAGTATTTAAAATGCATTAAAAGTCAGAATCATGATGATACATAAAAGATATAAAAATACATTAAAAATGAAATAAAAACAGGAAAAGAATTTAAAGAATAAAAAGATAACACGTATAAAATAAAGTGCAAACAGTTCGGACATAGCACAGTGCTCAATCAGCAAATGCATAGGTAAAAAGATGTGTTTTGAGTCTGGATTTGAATGTGGCTACTGTTGGAGCACATCTGATCTCTTCTGGAAGCTGATTCCAGCTGCGGCTGGCGTAACAGCTAAAAGCAGACTCTCCCTGCTTTAAGTGAGCCCTTGGTATTTTTAAGTGAGTTGATCCTGATGATCTGAGTGATCTGTTAGGTTTATATTCTATGAGCATATCTGCAATGTATTGGGGTCCTAGGCCATTGAGTGATTTATAAACAAGCAACAGTACTTTCTGTTCAAAATCAATTCTAAATGCAACTGGAAGCCAGTGCAAGGACCTGAGGACTTTTGTGATGTGTTCATGTTTTCGGGTTCTGCTCAGAATCCTGGCAGCAGCGTTCTGTACAAGCTGCAGCTGTCTTATGGTCTTTTTGGGAAGACCAGTGAGGAGCCCATTACAATAATCCACCCTGCTGGTGATGAAAGCATGAACAAGTTTCTCTAAGTCTTGACTGGAGACAAAGCATCTAATTCTTGCAATATTTTTGAGATGATAATATGCTGATTAATTCAAGTATATTGTGTTTACAGAAGAAGAAGGTTTGAATACAATGGCGGGCGAAGAGGAAAAATTATGTGAAGTTGTATTCATCCTAAAATACTGGAAATGTCTCTCCTCGTCCAGGCTTCGCATGGGAAGCACCAGAGACAAACTCCCCATCCTGATCTCTTTTTTTATTTAAAGGGTGAACATACCACCGTCTATCTCTGCGTTGCCTTTGTTGCCGCCGATGTAAAATCAGCAACAGAACCCAGTCAACAATTTGATCTCACAATGATGTCACTATGAGCTCACAATATTCTCATGGTGCGGTCATAATGTGAGTGTCACAGTGAACTAAAAGTGTAACCACACAGAGCTCTCACTGTGTGCTCATACTTTGTTCACAACATGAGTTCACTGCACAATCACAGTGCACTCATACTGTGGTGGAAATATGAGGTCACATCACACTCACTGTGTGCTCATACTGTGGTCACTGTGTGTTCATACTGTGGTCACTGTGTGCTCATACTGTGATCACTGTGTTCTCATACTGTGATCACTGTGTGCTCATACTGTGATCACTCCCTAGTGAAAAAAAAGTATACTAAGTATACTTGCAGCAAGACTAATTATTAGTATATTTCAAGTGTGTTAATGATTAGTTCATTTAAAGTGTGCTATTTTGAAACAACTAATTTTGTACTTAGTATATTTAAGTTGAAATTAAGTAGTATTAAAATACAACTTTAAGTATATTTAGTATACTTATGTGTACTAAATTGGAACAACTTCAAGTATACTTAGTACACTTTAAGTATATGTCTGTGTAGGGACTAATTACATGCTCGATTAGTGATATAAAAGTGTACTTAATTTGTGTTATAAGTATACTTTATTTGTGCTTTAAGTATGTTATACTTGTTATAAATATACTTTGTGTTATAAGGTTACTTTATTTGCTATAAGTGTAGTTTAGTTGTGTTATAAGTATACTTTATTTCTGTTATGAGTACACTTTGTGTTATAAGTACACTTTATTTGTGATTTAAGTACATTACAAAATAATTATGAGTGTCTTCACCTTTGGCTTATTCCAAATACTAAAAATTACACACTTTGCAGTCAATAACAATATACTTTGTTATTACTTATACTTTGTATAATATAGTCAACATTTAAAGCGGATCAAAACCTTTAATCAAAGTTGTCCTAACTTTTTTGATCCACTTCAAATGTTGACTATACTGTACTTTGAATTACATAATCTCACACAATACAGTTGTGCTACTATTTAAATACAGTTTACATTTACATTTATCACTAATGAAGAGACATATTTCATTGACAAATCCAATAGTTTTTATTTAAACTTGATATAGATTCAGCATAATTTACCATGTTTTTCATTAAAGAAAAAAAACAAATATTGGACCATAGTGACCCTCTATACTCAAATACAAATTACACATTATATTCCATTTTCTGTGTCTGACGGCACAATGATGACCGAGAGACTCGTGAAGAACAGCATCTGTTGACAGAATATACAAAGATATAAGACAGCATGTTCAACACTTTATTCACGTTTACAATAGTCTGTCTGAATCCTACATTGAACCAATACTATTTTTGAACAGTAAATGAGGATTAGCAGCAGGAACTGTATCAGAATGGCATGTCGATATTTTAGGTACATAGACAAGCATAAAACACTTTATGAATTAATATCATACAGAATACGGGCCGATTTGACCAGTCATATTAAAGTCTCTGTAAAGTCAATTCTGAGAATTCTTTCTAAACACTTTATAAATGTTACAAATGGATTGCTAAAACACATTACAAAGTGTGTGAATTGAGTAATGCTTAATTGTGAAGTTAGAGCCTTAAACAGTTTTTCAACAAGTCTCTGCTCAGGATTTTATGGGCGGAGCTAAAACGGGGGTCTAATGACGCACATCGTCCCCCGAGCATAGCCCCTCCCCTAACACTATATAACTGTCGATGACGCACCGAGCGTGGCGCCGCCTCTACAGCGGTTCACTCGCTGTGTCTCTCGAGCCTATGGTCTCGAGTGTCATTACAGTCATACAGCCCTTTGTACATTTAGCTAGTAATGCCTTCGTCACGCAAATGCATATAACATGGTTGTTATAATATACAATACAGCTCGGTCTTCTTATTTCCTCCCGTCTCGCGGCACTGTCATTTGTCGACTCGAAAACAGTCCGGCAGTAGGCTACGTGCCCACCAATGAGTGTAAGTTACCGAGTTTGCGTATGTTATAATTAGTAGGTAGTCCACAGTAACTCTACTAAAATGTGCAACCCTCAAACGTGATTCTTTTGTTTATATGCATCAGCAAGGGCGTAGATTTGGTTTCAACATTGGGGGGGTTGAACGTATGCTGCCTGTTTGTTTTTTTGTTTTGTTTTTTATATAAAAAAATAATAACCTGTTTTATGTGTAGTGTTATTGGATAATCTATCTATCTATCTATCTATCTATCTATCTATCTATCTATCTATCTATCTATCTATCTATCTATCTATCTATCTATCTATCTATCTATCTATCAGAACTTTATGAAATGTATGTATAATCATTCATCAAATTCTAACAACGGTGATTCTAAAAAGAAAGAAATTATGTTAAATATTGAAACCGCCAGTAGGCGGCAGCGATTCGCTTTTTTATTGAGTGAGTGAGTCACTTAAATCGTTCATTCAGCCAATTCGTTCAAAAGTCAGATTAATTTAGGAAGAAAACAAACACCGATGTGTTTTGGTAACTGGTTACAGTTACACTGATAGTTATGGCTACATTGTAATGGATTAGCTAGCTAAAATATGAGTGTATTACAAAACATTCTCATACCTCCTTCTCAGTACATGCTTTATTCTTTTTAACGGACCAGCGGTTTAATATAGTTGGCTGGGCAGCGGTTCTCTTCATTTTTGGTGCTACCCGCGCTGTCTCATTCAAACAGTACAGCTCCACTCGCGTTGTTTTGGTGAAAGAGCGAGGCGCGTTGGTTGGGCGTTACCAATCGGTTCAATGGAGGGGGAGAATATTTTTGTCTAATTTATTATGACAAACTCATATTTGAATACAAACAAAATTATTGTTACAAAATAAATGAATTCTACATATTTTTCATTTGATCTGCTGTGATTTTCATGTTGAAATATTGGGGGGGTTGTAACTGAAGCATTTGAATATTGGGGGGGGTGACCCTGTGCATCAGTATGTTTGACTCATTAGACAAGTAAGTTGAGACGGCAGCTCTGGCGAGTGGGTGTGGTTTCAGCGCCGACAGCGGACACACCCCCAGCGTTTGAGAGCAGAGAGCGCTGCCTATTTTTTCGAGATTTTGATAACTTATTTCATTTACTTGCAGATTTTTTTAATCATTCAAATTTGGCTGGGTGGTTAATAACACATTTTTCTGTGGTGTGAAAAGCTCAAAACACATACTTTAAAATGACTTTACAGGGACTTTAATGTTTTGGTGCTGCATTCAAACATGTTCCATAAACTACCACACACAAACTCAAAAAGGAGATATCAAGCCGAAATATCGCTCTCCCCAGTCAACAATTTGATCTCACAATGATGTCACTATGAGCTCACAATATTCTCATGGTGCGGTCATAATGTGAGTGTCACAGTGAACTAAAAGTGTAACCACACAGAGCTCTCACTGTGTGCTCATACTTTGTTCACAACATGAGGTCACTGCACAATCACAGTGCACTCATACTGTGGTGGAAATATGAGGTCACATCACACTCACTGTGTGCTCATACTGTGATCACTGTGATGTCACTGCGCACTCAATGTGTGCTCATACTGTAAGATCACCATATATCCATTATCCAGAGAGCAATGATAGTTGAGTGATGGAGGAAAAAAACCTGACAAAAAAAAATTGCAAATGTTTTTTATCACTAAACTACTGTCATAAAAAGTTATAGTTTTGTATATACATAACTCCTGAATAAAAATTAAAATGTGTTTGGACTGATTAAAAAAAAAAAGTTTTGAACAAATTTGATTGGTTTGTTGATAGTGAGCGCAAATGCATGTGATAAGCGGTTTTATTAAGCGAGTGATTGAGTCGTTCATTCACGATTCGTTCAAACGGCCGATTCATCAAGAATGAGACAGATGTTTGTAGATGGGTCATTGAATCTTTGACTCAAACGATTTGTTCAAAACACTGAATCATTCAAAACACGATTGAGTGTTGCTGTGAGATGCGCTATGTTGTGATCTTTGTTTGGATTCATCGGGGGCCTGTACCATGATGGTAGATGAACAAACTCAGGGTTATAGGATTAGTTTCGAGTTGACAAAACCAAACCACTCCAATCCGGCTTTGTTGGTACCATGATGCTGATCATAAACTTTCTCTGTCAACTCAGGCTTTGATCCTGAGTTTGTGAAGTGTGTGCACATGAATCTGTGACATCAGTGGTGAACAGCCAATCACATGCCTTGCAACAGAAATAAACTGTGATTCACTTCTCACGAGAGAGCCAGTGAGATTCAATTCACTGAAAATTAAGAATTTAAACGCATTTACACTAATGGAAAATACTTATCTTTGAAAGAGGACAAAAAAACTAACTTCCAAGTGAAGTTAGTTTATATGGTTAATAATATATAGCGATAGACACTCAAACATACAAGCTCACATGTAGTCATATTTAAATAGTATATTTACACCTTATTTATATTAGCCTACATATGATCAGTATTCATTGAAACTAAGTGCTTAATAACAACTGTTAAACTAAACTTGCATGTGTGTAATGGATTAATAAAAATATAGATCATATACAAATCATATATAAATTATATTATCATTAAAACCAGACAATTTCATCATTAAATATTTGTTTTTACTATATAATGACCTTTAATTTGGAGGAAGAGAAACTGGGGGAGTGACTTTATTGCGTTGGGTGTGTCAGTGTCACTTAGCTTACACCTGATTGGTCCAATTTCAGTTTGAGATCTCTAACCCTGAACATAACCTGCCCCGGAGCAGGTTAGCCGTGGAGCGTAAGTTACCATGGCGATGAACACCGCTAAAAGCCAAGTCACTTTCATGGTACCTAAAACCCAGGATTGGTGCAAACTAATCTGAAACTTACCTGGCTAGCCAGCTAATCCAGCTTCATGGTACAGGCCCCGGATCTATCGCTGCTAAAATAGACCAAAAGAGTCATTATTTCGTCTAAAATGTAAGTGACTTAATATTATTAACTTGTTTGTTGAACTGTCATATCAGTGTCACATTTTCAATCGCAAGGTGATGGTCAATTAAGTGAATTGTCAGCTCTCTTGGTCGTCAGGTCGTGTGATGTATGTTGCTGAACTGTATTCAAATGTTATAAATATAAAAACACCACATTTTGAAATTTAACTGCAGTATGTCGATTTAGTTTATTTGTGTGTGCTGCGTTCATAGACTTAAGAAAACGGCGCTTGTTTGATTTCTCCTCGAGAAGCTGCGCAAGCCTCAAAAGTTTAAGGTCCTTGCACCTGAGTCCGAAACTGTCGTATTCGTTTTTTCATATTCGTCATTTGGTCGATCAATTGTCAAAAAAACCCTCAAAATATTTGCTACGGATGCGAAAAATGCAGAAAATCGAACGATCCGAATTAATTTTTATGACGGACGGAAGTTTCAGAGGCTGCAAACGTATAAAACGTGAGGTCGTATTTATATATATATATACATACACACAGGGTGTGATTTGTAGGAGGGGATGGGGGGAATTTCCCCCCTTCTGGTCTATGTATCCCTCCCTCTGCTGAAATATTTTTTATCCCCGGTGGGGATAAAAAAATATCCCCCCCGGGTGATGTTACTCCACAAACCACCAACAGAGCATATAAAATACCAAAAATAAACATCTGTTTTTAAAACATCGCCAAGTAAAAACGCTGTGTTTATATAGAACTGTCTCTTTACCACCACAACAAACTGGACACTTTTCAAACGCGCATTACTTCGTCTCAGTGCCAGGCGCCAGTCAAGCGAGCGCGGAAAAGGTGCAGGTGTACGGTGTTCATATTAGGACATTCTTAGACCTCAGTCGTACAACGAAAACGTTTCAGCCATTGGATGAAACGGCATCGCGCCTCAGACTGAACGGCTTCAGGTCTCAGGGAAAACAACGTCAGCTGTGAGGTCTTCTACTATTAGGCATTGGACGAAAAGGCATCGGGCGAAACGGACTCAGAATAAAAGGCATCAGCAGGGGCGTAAATCGCAGGGGGGACGGGGGGGACATGAGCCCCCCTATCCGAGTGCTGTCCCCCCCCCAAAAATATAATTAAATACCACTCTAAGTATTGTAAATAAATGATATATTTTTAAAATAATTGTGTAAGAAGTAAAGCAATACAAACGCAAACAGGCGTTTTAAGTTTAGAAACATTTTGAGTCACCCCTCCCTTGCCTCACAGTGGTTTGGTCCACCGCGCACGTCACACTCGTGCGTGTAGAAATCCGGCGGCGCCGGCGGGAGAGAAGACAGACGGTAGTTGAGAGGAGCTCTAGTAAGTAGGCTGTTAAGGCTATTTTATTCAAAAACATCGCATGAAGTGGTTATTTTTGCTTTAATGCTGACGATGCTGAGTAATTAGTCATAACAAAAAAAGCAAGACGATAACATGATTTTTTTTTTTCCGTGAGTCCGCTATTATAGCAATTATAATGTTACCTAGCGTGTTTGGTAGCTTGTTTACAAAAGCTTGTTGGATACTATGTCACCCACACCAACAACAATTAACAGTGTGATAAGAATATGTGAACTGTAATAAGGCTAGAAGATTTACTGTTGTGTGTTGGGTTTTGCTCAAAGTATATTCATCGTATTTTGGTGACTTGGTTGTAAAAAACTTCAAAAATATTCCAATAAATAAATGATTTTGAATATTTTGGTCAATTTAGTAAGTTTTTTTATTGAACCAAAGAGAAACATTGAGCATAATGGCAGTCTACATGCTACACTAATAATAGTAGTAAGGTTTTCTTCTTTGTAACATTACATATATCCAGGGGTTAAATTGGGATTTCTTATGTGGGGGGGCTCTGTGGTTTCAGGCTTTCGAGGAGTGCACATGAGTATGCAAAGCCTACAAAATCTTATCAATTGACAAACTAAAAATAAGTCGACAGAGCCCTCTGCTATGAACACTAAAATGCAGATCAAAATCATTCTAGATGTTGGCAGTGTGCCCCTTTCTGTAGGCTTAAAGGAGAGCATATCAATACAAAATACAGGGTATTGTCCTTTGGACAAGTAAATTGGTCACCTCTCCGACCAAAAAAGTTGTCTGGAAAAATTGGATTTTTTTTTGGTGTAAATATAATTTATTCTGAAGCTATATTCTCAACAGTGTTCCGTCAGCTTTTGCATATTTATATCTGCATATTTGTGATATTTACCCCAAGGGCATTTTTTCCCCTAATCTTACTTCATTTTTTTTTAATTTTTTTTTTTTTACATTTGATCATGTGACCACTGTGCAAGTGAATGTTTTCACACCTGCCGAAGTTTATTAGTTCATGTGAAAATGAACTCAAAATGAAGAATTCTTATAAAGCTGCACTTTAGATCATTCTGCAGCTCATCATGCTGTAGTGCAATACAGAGCAGGAAGAGGAAAAACTGCAGAAAATGAACAAACATGAAACAGCTGGTTCAGAATTACAGGCAAGAATGAACTCAGAATGTACATACGCTTAGATGAAAATGAACACAGCATGAAACAAAAAGCATTTATTTCTAATCCAAGAGGCAGTAAAGGAATCAAAACACACTATTTTATAAAACCGCTCCACCTGGGATTCGAACCCACTAACTTCGGATACAGGGCTCTTCAGATAACTGGCTTTACACATTGAGCTACTTGAGGATGCACATTCAACAGACTGTGGAAGAAACCTTTTAGTCTAACAAAGAATTCACAAAAAAAGCATTACTTAGCATGCTATCCATATTAGCATGCTAAGCTAACTTAATGCTAATGAAGCTCATGGTTAACTTGATAACTGAAGAGCCACATTAAAGAGAATGACAACTGGTTAGCATGCTAAGCAATTAGCATGCTAAGCTAACTAGCATAAGACAACAAACACAAGCAAGGTCACATTCAGAGATGAATATCTTGGGAATGGTAGCGAATATCAAAAATCCATTCAGTCATTTCTGTGCGGCTCGGTCCAAAGATCACCTGAGCTGATTTTGGACAAAATTGGACAAAAATTGTAGGAGGAGTAGCGAAAAAACTGTTTTCCATTTATTTCAATATGGCGGACAGGTACATTTAAGGAAAATGACAAATGACACATCGTCGGAATCAGCATAAGCCAGGGAATACAATGACATAAAGCATACACATTTTGGAAAGTGTTTTCAAAAGTTATAAGTGGTTTTGCAATAATCATTACATCTGTGGAACAGTAGGTGGCGCTGTGTTGAAACTTCTCAGGTACCTTCAGGACCTTCTAAAGGTCATACATACCAATTTGTGTGAAGATATGTCAAATTGTTTAAAAGTTATTGCAATTTATGACAAAATTCAAAATGGCGGACACGTGGTTCATCCGATGTTGACGAATTCGATATCCTCGGATTCGGCATGGCACAGGGAATCCATAGACACCAAGATCTTGATTTTCTAATAAAGTGTTCAAAAGTTATTGGCCAAAATAGCCATTTTTCAGATCTCATGACCTGTAGGTGGCGCTGTTCCCAAATTTGGCATGGAACCTCAGATCATGGTCTTGATCAAGTGTACCAATTTTAGTTTTGATTGCTCAAAGTTTGGCCGAGATACAGCCTCTATAGCAATTTTGGGTCAACCTCGTTAACTTCGTGACATCATAACTTTTGAAAAAAGATGAATAAAAAAAATCTGTTCAGTCATTTCTGTGCGGCTCAGACCAAAGATCACCTGATCAAAGTTTGGACAAAATTGGACAAATTTTGAAGGAGGAGTAGCGAAAAAACGGAATACTGTACTTTTCAAAATGGCCGCTACTGTAATGGGCGGAGACTTAATGTAAGAATTTTAATAGAATCAGCATGAAGAGACGAATCAGATGTACTAAATTGTATTTTTCTAGAGCAAATGGTTCAAAAGTTATAAACTTTAGAATGTTGAATTTTTGAACTGGTGGTGGCGCTATAGAGTTGGTCCTAGAGACTCCAAAATTGGTCAGATTTCTAGACATGACCATCACTACAAGTGTGCCAAATTTCATCATTTTCTCATGTTCCGTTGATAGGGCTGCCATAGACTCCCATTCGGGAGGAAGAATAATAATAATAAAAGGGAAAACGTACAATTACAATAGGGGCTACAGCCCCTTCGGGGCTTGGCCCCTAATAACTTTAGTTTAGATCATTCTGCAGCTCATCATGCTGTAGTGCAATACAGAGCAGGAAGAGGAAAAACAGCAGAAAATGAACACACATGAAACAGCTGGTTCAGAATTACGGGCAAGAATGAACTCAGAATGTACATAAGCTTAGATGAAAATGAACACAGCATGAAACAAAAAGCATTTATTTCTAATCCAAGAGGCAGTAAAGGAATCAAAACACACTATTTTATAAAACCGCTCCACCTGGGATTCGAACCCACTAACTTCGGATACAGGGCTCTTCAGATAACTGGCTTTACACATTGAGCTACTTGAGGATGCACATTCAGCAGACTGTGGAAGAAACCTTTTAGTCTAACAAAGAATTCACAAAAAAAGCATTACTTAGCATGCTATCCATATTAGCATGCTAAGCTAACTTAATGCTAATGAAGCTCATGGTTAACTTGATAACTGAAGAGCCACATTAAAGAGAATGACAACTGGTTAGCATGCTAAGCAATTAGCATGCTAAGCTAACTAGCATAAGACAACAAACACTTTTCTGTGCGGAAGGAGGAGTAGCGAAAAAACGGAATACTGTACTTTTCAAAATGGCCACTACTGTACTGGGTGGAGACTTAATGTAAGATATTGAATGTGATAAGTATGAAGAGAGGAATCAGTTGTATTAACATTCATTTTTCTGGAACAAAGGGCTCAAAAGTTATAACCTTTACAAAAGTGAATATTTGAACTGGTGGTGGCGCTATAGACTTAGTCCTAGATACTCCAAAGTTGGTCAAATTACTTTTAATTACTATCACTACAAGCATGCCAAATTTGATAATTTTCCTTCTTATGGTTCATTGATTACCATACAGGGGGAAGAAGAATAACTACGAATTTGGACATAAAGGAATTGCATGTGATAGCTTCAGATTAGACCAGGAGGAGACCCACGATGCAGAGCATTCGAGATCCGTGGCGTAACACATTGAGCTAATCAGCCATGCAAGTTCATCAGTATGCTAAGCAGAGGTTTCAGTGTGAGAAAGAGTTCACAAAAAAAAAGCTTCATAGCATGTTAACCATATTAGTATGCAAAGTTATTTAATGCCAACTAAGTTTTGGTTAACCTGTTGACTGAAGACCACATTAGAAAGAATAGCAATAGTTTAGCATGCTAAGCAATTACTGTGCTAAGCTAACTAGTATAAGACAACAAACACAAGCAAGGTCACATTCAGAGATGAATATCTTGGGAATGGTAGCGAATATCAAAAATCCGTTCAGTCATTTCTGTGCGGCTCGGTCCAAAGATCATCTGAGCTGATTTTGGACAAAATTGACCAAAATTTGTAGGAGGAGTAGCGAAAAAACTGTTTTTGATTTAATTCAATATGGCAGACAGGTACATTTAAGGAAAATGACAAATGACACATTGTCGGAATCGGCATAAGCCAGGGAATAAAATGACATAAAGCAGACAAATTTTGGATAATGTTTTCAAAAGTTATAAGCAATTTTGCAAAAAACATTATATCTGTGGAACACTAGGTGGCGCTGTGCTGAAACTTCTCATGTACCTTCAGGACACTCTGATGGTCATATGTACCAAATTTTGTGATGATATGTCAAATTGTTTAAAAGTTATTGCAATTTATGACAAAATTCAAAATGGCGGACATGCTTTTCATCCGATGTTGACGAATTCGATATCCCCGGATTCGGCATGGCACAGGGAATCCATAGACACCAAGATCTTGATTTTCTAATAAAGTGTTCAAAAGTTATTGGCCAAAATAGCCATTTTTCATATCTCATGACCTGTAGGTGGCGCTGTTCCCAAATTCGGCATGGAACCTTAGATCATGGTCTTGATCAAGGGTACCAATTTTTGTTTCGATTGCTCAAAGTTTGGCCGAGATACAGCCTCTATAGCAATTTCGGGTCAACCTCGTTAACTTTGTGATATCATAACTTTTGAACAAAGATGAATAAAAAAAATCTGTTCAGTCATTTCTGTGCGGCTCAGACCAAAGATCACCTGATCAAAGTCTGGACAAAATTGGACAAATTTTGAAGGAGGAGAAGCGAAAAAAACAAATACTGTACTTTTCAAAATGGCCGCTACTGTAATGGGTGGAGACTTAATGTAAGAAGTTGAATAGCATCAGCATGAAGAGACGAATCAGATGAACTAAATTTAATTTTTCTATGACAAAGAGTTCAAATGTTAAAACCGTTAGAATGTTGAAATTTTGAACTGGTGGTGGC
Organism: Chanodichthys erythropterus; assembly: GCF_024489055.1. Classification (NCBI taxonomy): domain Eukaryota; kingdom Metazoa; phylum Chordata; class Actinopteri; order Cypriniformes; family Xenocyprididae; genus Chanodichthys; species Chanodichthys erythropterus. The sequence continues at coordinate 14,703,557 of NC_090241.1, read as the reverse complement.
GCTATAGAGTTGGTTCTAGAGACTCCAAATTTGGTCCAATCACTATTCATGAGCATCTCTACAACTGTGCCAAATTTCATCATTTTCTCATGTTCCGTTGATAGGGCTGCCATAGACTCCCATTCGGGAGGAAGAATAATAATAATAAAAGGGAAAACGTACAATTACAATAGGGGCTACAGCCCCTTCGGGGCTTGGCCCCTAAAAATAAAGCAGGACTGTTATGAATCAAATTAAATAATTTACACTGAAAAATTACAACTGCATTAAATAATGTTATGATATTCTTTAAATATTTTTGAATATACAAATAAGAAATGTTGGGAAAATTTAAACATGAAACTGAACTGGCAGTAGGTGGCGGCAAGTGACTGTCCTAGTCATTCATTCAAACGATTTGTTCAAATGGCTGATTCATTCAAGAATGAGGCAGGTGTTTTGGAATAGGCTATTACTGAATCTTTGACTCAACCGATTCGTTCAAAACGCTGAATCATTCATTAATAAAATATTTATTATTAAATATTTATATTATCCATTATCAATCGCCACTTACACTAAATTTAATAGAATCATGCTTGCGTTTTGGTGATTCCCTAACTATTTTTGTTATTGATGTTTTAATCAGGACAAATAAAGCTCTCTTTCTCTTGCCCCTTCAAAAAATTAAGCGTTAATGTCGAGCCCTGATAAGCATATGTGCCGGGGCTCAGCCCCCAGCTCAATTTAACCCCTGCATATATCCTTTATAAGTAAAATTGTGGCTGTATTATTTGTGTCCCCTTCAAAAATTGCTCTTGAGAAATTTTATGTTTATTGTCCTCCCCTACTGTCCGATGAAATTTACGCCCCTGGGCATCAGGCGAAACGGACTCAGAAAAAAAGGCATCAGGCGAAACGGACTCAGAAAAAAAGGCATCAGGCGAAACGGCATCAGGCGAAAGGCATGCACAATTAACCTTAAGTAAGCATAAAGATTACCTGATTTTGTATCCAGAAGCATCAAGAAAAGAGCACATCTCTCTTTGTTTGAAGCCATTATCAAAAAGCAATTTTATCAATTCATCTACAAATAAGTTAAGGCACATTACGTGAAGTTTTTTTTATTCTGAAGAAGGTTTCAACAACATATTCTGTAGATAAGCATATTTTTGGATTTGGCAATTAACACATAACAATATATTTAGTTAGACAAACAAGCCATCTTAAATGCAGGATACTTATCTGCATATCCATTCTTGATCGACTGAAACACAAATAGTTTTTAAGACAGAACCATTATTTTGGCAAAATCCCATTTAATTCAGCAACTGTTCGTGTTAAATTAATACAGTTGGATTAAAAATTACAATAAGATTTTATCCCAATAGCGCGAACACGCTTTAACATCACAATAGTCTGCCGAGTGCAAGCTAAAGCTAGCTAACTAACTTTTTAAAAGTGCAAATAAAATTCACGAAATGTATGTTCTGTTCTGTATAAAACGTAATTAGTGTAGCATTTAATGAAAACAAATAAAATATATCATGTGGGCTTACCTCCTCTGCACCCATCTGTCCTTCTTGTTCTTCTGTTTTGATCTGAACCGCGTGCATGTGACGTCACATGGGGCGGGGCAATGCGAAGCCCCACACTCCACCTGAGTCCGTTTCGCCCGATGCCTTTTTTTCTGAGTCCGTTTCGCCCGATGCCTTTTATTCTGAGTCCGTTTCGCCCGATGCCTTTTATTCTGAGTCCGTTTCGCCTGATGCCTTTTTTTCTGAGTCCATTTCGCCTGATGCCTTTTTTTCTGAGTCCGTTTCGCCTGATGCCTTTTATTCTGAGTCCGTTTCGCCTGATGCCTTTTTTTCTGAGTCCGTTTCGCCTGATGCCTTTTTTTCTGAGTCCGTTTCGCCTGATGCCTTTTATTCTGAGTCCGTTTCACCTGATGCCTTTTTTTCTGAGTCCATTTCGCCTGATGCCTTTTTTTCTGAGTCCGTTTCGCCTGATGCCTTTTTTTCTGAGTCCGTTTCGCCTGATGCCTTTTATTCTGAGTCCGTTTCGCCTGATGCCTTTTATTCTGAGTCCGTTTCGCCTGATGCCTTTTTTTCTGAGTCCGTTTCGCCTGATGCCTTTTTTTCTGAGTCCGTTTCGCCTGATGCCTTTTATTCTGAGTCCGTTTCGCCTGATGCCTTTTTTTCTGAGTCCATTTCGCCTGATGCCTTTTTTTCTGAGTCTGTTTCGCCTGATGCCTTTTTTTCTGAGTCCGTTTCGCCTGATGCCTTTTATTCTGAGTCCGTTTCGCCTGATGCCTTTTTTTCTGAGTCCATTTCGCCTGATGCCTTTTTTTCTGAGTCCGTTTCGCCTGATGCCTTTTTTTCTGAGTCCGTTTCGCCTGATGCCTTTTATTCTGAGTCCGTTTCGCCTGATGCCTTTTTTTCTGAGTCCGTTTCGCCTGATGCCTTTTATTCTGAGTCCGTTTCGCCTGATGCCTGATGCCTTTTTTTCTGAGTCCATTTCGCCTGATGCCTTTTTTTCTGAGTCCGTTTCGCCTGATGCCTTTTATTCTGAGTCCGTTTCGCCTGATGCCTTTTTTTCTGAGTCCGTTTCGCCTGATGCCTTTTTTTCTGAGTCCGTTTCGCCTGATGCCTTTTATTCTGAGTCCGTTTCGCCTGATGCCTTTTTTTCTGAGTCCGTTTCGCCTGATGCCTTTTTTTCTGAGTCCGTTTCGCCTGATGCCTGATGCCTTTATTTCTGAGTCCGTTTCGCCTGATGCCTTTTATTCTGAGTCCATTTCGCCTGATGCCTTTTTTTCTGAGTCCGTTTCGCCTGATGCCTTTTTTTCTGAGTCCGTTTCGCCTGATGCCTGATGCCTTTATTTCTGAGTCCGTTTCGCCTGATGCCTTTTATTCTGAGTCCGTTTCGCCTGATGCCTTTTTTTCTGAGTCCGTTTCGCCTGATGCCTTTTTTTCTGAGTCCGTTTCGCCTGATGCCTGATGCCTTTATTTCTGAGTCCGTTTCGCCTGATGCCTTTTATTCTGAGTCCGTTTCGCCCGATGCCTTTTCGTCCAATGCCTAATAGTAGAAGACCTCACAGCTGACGTTGTTTTCCCTGAGACCTGAAGCCGTTCAGTCTGAGGCGCGATGCCGTTTCATCCAATGGCTGAAACGTTTTCGTTGTACGACTGAGGTCTAAGAATGTCCTAATATGAACACCGTACTGGTGACAACGAGTGAGCTTCAGTTGAACAGCAGTGAACTGCAGTTAGATGAGATTTTGTCAGGCTATGTCTGTAAAACTCAGAAAAATGAACACGACTGTCCAATCAGCCGTTATACTGTGCTCGTGGCGCGCACTCAAGAATTGCATGCGCAAATGCGCCGGCGCGCGCTGCATAATAACTTTATAAATATAGTCTTAAATAAAGCGCAAAAGAAACTACGAGCAATGATGGTCGTTGTTCTGTTGTAAGTGTGAAGTCATGAAATTGCCAAACATGCGATTAAACCTGCCTCAAAACTGTGCATGCATGTATATATGTTGACATGGTTTCAAAGCTATTGTTATCCAATTTGTTGGCCTTGAAACGTCTTAAAATGCACATATGTACACCAGGGAAATCAAAATTTTCTCGGGGGAGCATGCCCCCGTACCCCCCAAACAAACAACATTTTCTGACCTCGGGAATTATGAAACCCTGCGTACGGCCCAGCTTTAATTCTATATAATAAAATATGAGGTAAACGTGTATGCACTGTGATCAAAAATAAATGGGGCCAAACGCGATTAAATGTAAAGGTTTGTGTCTCGTTATTCTATTAATAACTACCGAATGATTTTGCATTTCTATCAGAAATTAACAATTATTAATGTCATCTTAGTGGTGCAAATATCTAAGCTATGCAATACTTCAAATCTCAATGTTAAATCAGAAGATTTAAAAATAAATAAATAAATAAATGTTTCTGTAACAGCTGCCAAAAAATAGTATATAGCACTAGTGGTTTTTAACAAATTAAAAAAAAAAAAATTCAAAACATCCTCCCCTGTTTTTTTCACAAATCGCACCCTGTATATAAACGAATAAACTAGTCAGAATATAGGCTACAGTTAAAGCTTTCCTTTAGTTTTTGTGAAATGCTCACACGCACTGGGGCCCCAACTGCAATGAACCAGCTTTGGGGGGGCCCAGCTAGCAAAAGGTTGAGAACCCCTGGTTTAGACTATGAAAGGGAGCGCGTCGCTCGCGTTGCTTGCTCGCGTTTCTCGCGTTGACTATGTAACGGCCCTTACTGTTTTCGGCCCGAGTTTGTTTGTCACGGGCGGGCCACTGCTGGAGTTAAGGACTTCAGCCGCCTGATAAAGAGTTTTGGCGGTTAAATCCTGAGGAGAATCCTGCAGTCAACATTTCGTGATCGAGAGAAAGGATCAGCTGCAAAACGGTAAGCAATTTAATTTATTTAATGTTCAGTTTAGTGTTTTTAAATGGATTAATTAATGGTTTGCATGATAACGTATCCATTCGGTCCCAGAGAGTGATAGTTTTGAATAACATATGTTTATTAGAAGAACTGCTGAGCTCTGGAGCACTGTTGGCTAATGCAATGATATCGAGTTATATTTTGTCTACTAAAATCAGTCAGTCAGTTAATCTTTTCGCCATATAGGCCTGTATAGCACAACGTTTCGGGTGGAAGAACTTGCTTTTTCCCCATAAAAACTTTCTATTAATGATTTTTAACATAAGAGCAATAATAATTCTGTTATAAAATTGCAGCTTCGCCCTCAGAGTTCCTTTTTTATATATATAGGCGGCATTATGCTATTTTGTGTAGGCTAAATACCTGTACATGTGCTGCTTTAAACAGTCTGTGTCAATAAACATAAATGCCATGTCAGATATCACTTATGTTCAACCTTTGCACTGTAATGATGGCTTTCCTTGATGTTGAAAAAGAAAAATGCCTCTCAATAATGCCTTTTACTGGAAAAGTTTATTTCTGACCCTTTTTATATATATATATATATATATATATATATATATATATATATATATATATATATATATTCCATACAATATGTTTTAAATCATAGTACTTAATATATTTTAATGCAAAGGGAATTTCTATGATTTTGAGTGATCACAAACTAAAGTTTAACCTGAACACTGTTTGGAGTCTGACACCAAATCTCTTTTTTTAAACTTTTTTAAAATTTTAAACTCACGCATAAACTCTGGATGCAATTTATCAAAAAATTTTAAACTCACGCATAAACTCTGGATGCAATTTATCAAATATATAGGTGCTAAAGAAAAGTAATGCTTAAGACTTAATAATGACCTTACAATATGTATTCCTTTATTTCAAAGCTGCAGTTCAGAGAAACCCTGCTGAAATGGAAGATGAGGGGACCATGAAGAGGTGGCTGCAACTGGCAGCAAATTGAAAGGGCGGATGCATGGTAAGTCTTCTTAGTGTTGTTCAGGGGCGTCATGTATAAAACTTTACATAGATTTCATACTAAAAGTGTGCGTACGAATTTTCAAAATTTTAACACCATGCTTACGCCAGAACCTGCGCAAAATTATCTTTATAAAACCCAGTCAGTTGAAGTTTGTGCATACATGAATCTTTTCCTGTCTCCTCCATGAAGTTTTATTATGCATTACATTACGTCACCTGCATATCATTTCCATGCATATTCCCATCCACGTGAAACTGTGTTTAACTGTACAAGACATAAAGAAAATATGACGATAAATGCCATCAAATTACATTGCTAAAAATCATTCACTCTCCTTCTCTTGTTTTAGAAAAAAATAAATTGTATAAAACACTGTTCAGAATGGTTTCAGTTATTTTAAACCGTTGTCTAGTAGCCAAATAGTATTTTTTTATTATTATTTATGCATTTTTGCCTATAAAGTAAACATAGCCTATATTTTAGGATGTTTATCTATTTTTAATTGAAACAGATATTCAGGCTTATTTTTGCATTGTAAATTATTGTACGACTCCTACGCATCACTGACACACATTTTAAAAATAAAACGTGCATATCTTACCGTTTGCTTCTAAATCTAGCCTTCAAATACAATGGCGTTTTTCATAATATTGGTAAGACCATGACATGTGCAGGACACCAGTAGCACACCTGCGTTCAGCAGAGGTTGTACAGTACTGTGTACAGTAGCTACTCGTCGGATGATCACCGCGCGACTCCTTCAGTGTCATTATGCCATTATGTTGCTAAGCTATCTCTGCTTAGACAAAGTGCGCGTCATTGATCATTATTCGTGCAAAAATATTTTCGAGTTCTGCTATTTAGAGCTTGACTTTTAATTTAAAGCGTAATTATCATGCACCAAGCAATCGTCGTTGTAGTTAAAACATTAAAACACAGCATGCCATAGGAAAAGTGTTCTAAAGCAGCACATCCACTTCAAATATTTGTACTTTTTTGTGAGTATGTGATGTTTATACATCAGGCCCCAGGTGACAGGCACAATTTGTCTGTTTAAATCTATATTAAAGACCCATCTCTTGTTGAATGTTAGGATTGTCAGGTAAACTATAACCAGAAACACTACCTACAACATCCAATATACTTGTTTCATGATACGAAGAATGACATTTATGCTAAAATGAGTCTGTCTGTCTCATTCCATTTCCAGAACAGGTGGTTGAGATGACCACAACAGCCCTGAATGTCAGCAGAGAACATGACAACTAAACGAGCTCTGGAGACCGATCCGCTGTGAAGACCTCGTCGACACAACAGTCTACAGCACAGATCTTCAGCAAAGATCACGAGAATCAGACGAGTCCTCTGCAAGGCCACTTCAACTTCTCTTCCCTCTACATGTGCCATTGTGCTGTGTTCGATCCTCAAGCTGAATGATATCAGTCCACAATCTAACTTCTGACGTGCTGAATCATAATCACACTGTATTTGTTTGGCCAGAGGAAAACTGGCCCTCAACTGAGTCTGGTTTCTCCCAGGGTTTTTTCTACATTCTGTCTTCTGATGGAGTTTGGGTTCTTGTCGCCTCTGGCTTGCATAGTTGGACACCTACTTTTGAATAATATTGATCCGACTGCATTGACACTATTGGATGAGAGCTCAACAGAGCTGGATTATGACATTACTGTTTTCTGCAGAACTTCTTTAAAGCGGAATTGTACTCATTGAACTGAACTGAAACAACACTGAAATGACTTCAGCTGAACAATCACACTGTCTTTTGCTCTATTACAGAATTTAATTCTGTGTGCATAATTGAATTATTATTTTCCAGTTTATCACTGTAAAGCTTCTTTGAAACAAACTGTAATATAGGTTATAAAGCACTTTGTGAAGGTGACAACTTGAAATTTGGAAATTATTGTTAAAAGAATTTTTATGTGTAAGAAAGGATGTTGTTTCTCCAATATACAGTAAATAATTAACTTAGTATTTAGTGGTTTAAAATGTATGTTGTTATTAAATGTTTATAGTGTATTCATTGTTAATACTTATAGTGTATTTGTTAATTTTATAATAAAATGTCTTCATCTTTTTAAATGGTTGATTGTGTTTCACTTGAATTACATTTAGCAGTTTCTGGACCACATCTGGCCCGGGGACCAAGCTGAATCTCAGCCCGATGTGTTTTACAGTGTCTGGGCCAGACCTGGGCCACATAAAACAATTTAAGTCAGTTTCCAGTGTGCTGGCCAGATCTGGGCCACATCCATAAACAAGAGTCTTTTTACAGGGTGTGGGCCGCATCTGGGCCAGAGGAAGTTGTTTTTGTCCGTTTTCAGTGTGAGGACCAGTTTTGGGCCGGGGACCCAGCCAGAACTGGGCCGGAATTGAAGCAAGGATGTGGCCCAGTAGTGGGCCAGACAAATTTTGCTATCTGGGTTCGGACGCCATCTTTATTTTTCTAGCTCAACTGTCACAGAATGGAAAGCACAGGATTGTGGGATATCAAAGGCAGCTAAGGATACATCTATGCTTCCTTCAAAAATCGATCTGAGGAAGGTATCTCATGAGAGACGAAGTGAAGCTAACATTGGATTCGGACATGCCTTGATGCCTTCTTACCTTGAAATGTGTCCTCGGAAGGCAGCATTTTTCAGTTTTCGGACGCAGCCAGAGTGTCGCCTCTTGGGTTCTATACTCTTTGGTATCTCTTACCATTGGAGAAAGCATAACGGCTAACATAATCACACGTGGCACCTCTCAGCCTATCGTGTAATGGCAGTGACATCAGTCGCAACATTCCCTAGTCTGCCTTCTCTTAATAAAATATTTTTTTATTAAGCTAAAATCTACATATAGTTCCCAATGAAAGTATGTTTCAGTGTAAAACATGCTGAAGATTTAGTGAACAGGCTGTCGATTAATTAAATGATTAGTTATTTCCCCACAAAAGCTGTATAATTTCAGCTGTCAATCATGATGTCACACCGCCGTTTTTATAGCATGAAATAACTAACTAAAAAACAAACACTTGAACTTATATCAGCGTGATAAAAACTGCCTAAAATGACAGAAACCATCTTTGGGGGGGAAAAAATGAAGTATAATTTGATTGTTTAGTTTGTCTCGAGTCCCATTACATTATATGGAGAGGGTGGGGTTTATGACATATTCTGGGACCAACCACCTGAGGGCGATAGAGACGCTTTGGCGTCACTTTTCAGGACTGGTGTGGCATGCTTGGTTCAAGCATGGTCACGCGAATGAGCTATTTTGACCAACAGAAAGCTGCTTGGTTTGAAAGTAACTTCTGTGTAGTCTGCTTATATTCAGAACCACATGACTTTTAGTTCGTTTGTTTTAAATGACCCTAGTCGCTGTAAATAGATGTAATTTATCGATCCAGTAAACAAATCCAAGTGCAAAACCGCAACAACATAAAAGAAACTACACAAACGAACATGATGAAAGATATTACCGCGCATCTATTCATCTCCCATCACTTGAGACAAGCACTTGTAAAAATCGCCCACATGACGAGGATCATTAAAAGGAGGCGGGTGCCTCTCACTTACCTCCCCATGCTGTCTGCGCTCCTCTCGGTCACAGTGAACTTTGGCAAAGCGCTCTGTGGATGCTGGCAGGAGTCGCTTCTCTCGGGCACTGCTGGCACGCGCTGTGGATGCGAAACAACAGCAAGGTACAATGACGCATCACAAATTAACACTTACCCATTTCACACAGTGTTGTTTTTAGTCTTGCGTGGTTTTACGTTGGTACGATAAACACGACAAACCGTTGCTGACCTGATCATTTCGTTTATCGCTTTCTGTTTGGTGTCAATACCTTCTGTTTGAGAAAAAGCACGCCAGGCACGACACTGGATGGTGATAATTTAATACAATACACAAGCTACCATAAAGGGATTTGAGAAAGACATGCTGTTTCTCTTGCAGGTGACAGTTTAAGGATGAAGCCAGACGCTACCGGGAAAGACAGACGTGTTTAAAAAATCTAACGCGAACTTATGTGTTGCGTGCTGTGGATTTATAGTGTCTAAATGAAATATGGAAGCGAGGAGAAACTCCACATATCCACTTAGTTTGGGATAAACTCACTTGCCATAGGATATTAGTATGACAGAGCTGGAATAATGCTAATTTAGCTCTGCGTGAAGTTCTGAGTTGTCAAAACCATATATGTGGATATATGTGGAGGACATCATGGCAGAACTTTATAAGAGGAGATAATCGTTTTTTGAGTGGATTGAGAGGGGCAGAGGGGCTATGGTGAACTCATCCCCAGCCGTCGCTGCTCACGCAGAGGGAGAAGAGATTGAGGTGCTGGAAAGCACTGATGTCCTTCCTGTAGCTCCAGAGGACGTAAGTGACCATGTGCAGATGTATGATTTATGTTGTTGAGAACAGAGATTCATTTTAGGTTGGGTCATCTTTTCCTCAGTTATACCTCTGTTCATTCCTTTCTTCTTCCTCTTTCCCTGTCTTACACAAATGCTTCTCTCAGCAATGGAAGTCTCTTTTTGACAAGGTAGGATTTCTGCTCTTTTTGCTAACAGTTTCTGTATGTTTCTGTTTGGTGTGGTGTAACTCTGTACATGTGCAGGCGCAAAAAGACAATAATTGATAAAATCAATCTCGGGTAATCTCAGATATCAGATGCTATGACACAATGGCCAGTAGAATTTGGATCTGACGAAGTGCATAAATAAAATACTTCTATTAGTTGACCGGACATGAATATTACCTGATGCTGATAATTTCAAAATATCAGTTTACTATTAGTCCGGATCTGTTATTTAAATACATATACAGTATCCTGTTTAGTTATTAGTCTGGTCCACTCTGAATCCTGCATTGAGAGGGGGTAGTTAATGAAACAGAGCTGGGTGACAGACGGAGAGCGGTGCCCCGTCCACCCCTTCTTTCTCTTGCTTTCAGTCTCTCTTGCTGGCTCTGCACCTGCCTAACCCTGACCCCCCACACATACTCCCCAGGGATAAAGACTGCAACATGAAGGATGAAGGGGGCCCAAATGCAGAAGAAGAGAGAGACAGATATCAATAAGGGAAAGAGAGATTTTAGGGTTAAGAGGGTGGCAGACGTGAACAGAGAGTGAGAGTTGTAAGGGTACAGAAGGCTTGTGGCAGTCCCTCTCCATCTCTGCTGGATTTGATAGAGGAGGGAGGGGGCTCTCTAAGTGGGCCTCTCACTCTGTTCCCGTTATAGTCGACCACACTTTGAGTCCCTCAATTGGCCTGCCGTCTGGGGTTTCGACCAGTTTTGGGGTCACTGCCCTGCAAGGCTGTAAATTTGAGGCATTGTGGGATCTAAAGGCCAACACACTTCACTGATCGCAGATGTAACAAATGAAAAGGAGGAGGAGGAGCTGGGCTTGTTATATGACACAATGTTGGAGTACAAAGAATTGATAATTCACACATACATATTCATATGATCAAATCTGATCGATGACGAAAAGCTGTTAGCATCAGATGATTGTATTCTTAGCCTGTGGTGTCAGTGAGAGCAAATGGCTTGTTTGTTTCTGACAACTTATTAACTGACTGCATCCAAAAAAACTAATCCATAAACATGGAAAGCTGTTAAAAGACTCATTGTGGATAAAAACAACTCTCGTTTAATAATGACGTTATCTTATCTCCCCAGTTTTATTAAGTAAATAATTCAGTTCATTGACATTTAGTTTCTCAACTTAGATACAATACTAATTGTTTTAACTTTGTTTTCCATAAATCAGGCTCAGATTTGGTTGATTAGCTTTCACACACTTTTATTTTGAGTAAATGTAAGTGTTAGGTGCTTTTTGCACCAAGTGCAAACAGTTTTTAGATGCTATTTATACTTAGTGTGAATTGAGGCAGATACTGTTTACACCTCAGTGTATTGTAGTATATTATAAAACAAGCATATTATAAAACAGTATGCAGTAATAACATATTCAGTGCATTTTATTATTAAAATTAAATGGATGCTGTTCTACTTGTCCCTAACTTCTAAAGCCCTCCACTACTTCTATTCCTAACCCTACCCATTTTTACACTTTATTCCCACAATTTAAAAATCTTTAGGCACTTAGTTTACACTTTTCAAATATTTTCTTAATGTTTATTTGAAATTGTCTCTCCAAGCTGATGCAATGGGAAAACAGATAAGAATGAGTTTGGGAAAAAGGCGGATTCAAGTTTTGGTTAGTCGCATCAAAAGCCAGCACCATCCGCCTTATTCACCATGCTACTGTTCCAGTTATCAGCAGGAGTTCTTTTGTAAATTTGTCTGGCTCAATCGGCTTTTGTAAATAGCCACTACCAATGAGGCGGGCAACAGTAAATAGACACTCCGATAACGGGTAACAGTTCTATAAAGCTGGTCAATGGTAAATAACAGTAGAATCCTCAGTTGATAACTAGAGGTTGTTGTTTGTTGTGTAACATATTTAAATCGAGGTTCAGCTGTGGTTTAATAGTCTGTTGCAGTTCTGCTACTATACAACACAAACATGGTTTCAGACATGACCTTTGTGCTAGAATTTATTTCATTGTTTGGATTTGTTGCTGCTCACAAGAGTCTTAGAATTAATACTAGGGATAGAATACATAGTTTCAGTGGGTTCTTGCCTGTAATATCCCAAACATAATTATTTAAAAGCTACATTAGGATTCTACAGATACTTAGCTTTACTAATGTAAAAAAAAAGGTAGATTTTGACTTGTGTAAAAAAGAGATGCAAATAATGAAACCTTGCATCACAATAAGTGTTTTGTGATTGTCAGCTAAAATCTTTTATATCATAAAGATATTTGTATAAATATCATTTTATAGATAAATTGTAGAACCCTTAACCCTACCCCAAAACCCAAACATAACCATTTTATAGAGAATATAAAAAGTATATGTAAAGCGTAACTGACCAAAAATTGTAGAAAAATGACACTTTTAGTTACAATGTAGCATTTAAAAGATATTCTGAGCCACTCCTACCTCTAAACCTACCCGTAATCATTTCTTAAAAATATGTAGAGTAAAGTTATAAACATAACAGACAAGTGGAATCACAATAATTTATTTATTGCAAAAATGTCAAAAGGGATACCAAGAGTAGTTCAAATGACGATGTGTTGCAGTTGCAGTCCTCTCTGGCGGTATATAATAGTTTTGTATGAGGTACAGAGCAGAATTTAAAGGGTTAGTTCACCCCAAAAATGAAAATTCTGTCATTAATAACTCACCCTCATGTCATTCTTAACCTGTAAGACTTTCATTCATCTTCGGAACACAAATTAAGATGTTTTTGATGAAATCTGAGAGCTGTCTCGTCGTCCATTGACTGCCTTTGCAACGACAACTTTGACGCTTCAGAAAGTTCATAAAGGAATCAGAAAACTATTCCATATTAATCGAGCGGTTTAGTCCTAATTTTCTTTTGTTCGCACAAGAACAAACCTTTTCCGGAAGCTGAAACATGCTGCGTAACCAATGAGGTTCATGCTCATGTGTTACACCGCACATTTGAGCTATCGGAAGAGGTTTGTTCTTTTGCGTCATTCAGGTTAGGTTGAGCTTTTGTTTATGTTCGCTGATCAATATTTACATGCGAGTAAAGCCTAAATTAAATCTGTTCATCATAAAAAGCGACTGACTCTCTCCAAAAAATTTTGCCTAAACCGTTCAGTCTTGTTTATGTTTATGTGGTTGTGTATCTTTAAACAAGGAAGTAAAGTTCACAAGGAGTAAAGTTTTTGTGGATATTCCTATTCGTCTTCATCCTATTCAAATGCGACTGAAAACATAATTTTATTGTCATTGATATGATAAATGAATAAATTAGAATCAAAATATTGATGCCACAATTTTAAAATTAATATATATAAGGATTCATACACATTTGTACGTCTATAAGTTATTCATATGTAAATAATTTGTTTCAGTGCTGTTAATATTGTATTGTCTCAGTGTATGAAAACGTAAGTAGAACCACACGTAAATATACATACTAATACTCATGAAGTCACATTGTATTTTCATGTCTTCACTAAAATACTAAAGCACATATAAAGCACTTGATTATAATTTAAACTGCATTGTTTTTAGTATTACATTTTAAAGTTTATGTATTTTAAATGTACTAAATTGCAACTTCATTACAAATGTGTAAAATATTTTAAAACATGACATACAAGTTCACATTTCACAAGTTCAAATAAAAGTCTGTGTTTACGTAATATATGTGTGTTCTGTGTATAATAATTATGTATATATAAATAAAGACACATACATGTATATATTTAAGAAAAATGTTAGATTTATATATAAAATATTTATATTTATATGTAATATAAAATATATATATATTTGTCTAAACATGCATATTTTTCTTAAATTTATACATGTGTGTGTGTGTATATATATATATATATATATATATAATATTGCACATCCCTAAAAAGAGTCAAACTTCACATTCAGTTCGCACTGAAGTATATTCTTTTAACTTATATTATTTCTGTAATAAGTACTCTTTTTAAAAGTATGCTAAAGGGTACTTCTTTTTCACAAGGGGCATCTAAAATCTAACATCAAATGTGTAGCCTGTCTTCTTTCTCTGGTTTTGAAGAGGCAGCCCATTAGTGTGCTGTTGCTCACCACCTGCTCCTTATCTCTCATTCTACAAGCTGAGAGAGATAAAGCAATAGAAAAAGTTAAGGGGACCATGTGCATATACGGAACCCTATGTGTCCCAGTGGGAAATTAACACACGACAATCAAATACATTGTGTGCGTCCCTGAGCTCTTTGTGTTTCTGTGACATTCAGTGATGAAAGTTTGCTAAATATCTCTACATGTGGCCTTGTTTCTGTTTTCAGACACATGCAGCGAGTGATTTTCCAATATCTCTTTCCCTTTCTATTTTCAGTGTACTTTCCACGTCTCTCCCTTGCTCTATAGTTGTTCTTCACTGCCCACTCTATCTCTGACACATTGCTTCTATATATACTGCTTCTATGAGATAATAAGAGGAATCTCCCACTTGCGAAGCGTGAAAAAAAAAAAAAAAAAAATCCTGGAGTGTTGGAACAAAAAAATAGAGAGTTGCAAAAAATATCAGTTCAGTAGTACTCTCTGGAGCGTGAAAATGTAGAGTGTGGTAACATTCAGTTCAGATGCCTGTGTAAAGTGATCGTCAGGCAGCAAAGGCTTGCTTTGTCTCCTGAGGAGAAGGAAGTTGGTTCTTTTTTAACAACCAATTCTACTTTTCTGGGAGGGCTTTCTACTAGAACATGGATTCACAGAACTGCTCTCTTTCAGACACCTCAGTAATGTTAGGCATGTTGGTAGTGGGGCCTGGCTCAACGTCAGCATTCCAGCTCATCTCGTAGGTGTTCAGAGGGGTTCGGGTCTGGTCTTTGTGCAGGCCAATCAATTTGGATCAGATAAACCATTACTTTTCTGACCTCTTTTTACATGGACATATTCATGCTGGGAAAGACCGTGTATGCCTATTAAAATGTTTTTCTAGGGAGACTGCATGGCTGTATGTTTGATTTGATGCACCTGTTAGTGCTGGATACAGCTAGACTTGATAATTAAAACAATAGTTTTCAAGCTGGGGTCTGCAGGATGGTAATTGGGGGTCTGGAAAATTTTAAAATATACATTTTAAACCTATTTACTAAATTTTATATTTTTGGATGAAAGCAGAGCACTATTATCCTCAATTATCTAAAGAGACTCTGTTACCAGTTTCAGAATAATCACATACTAAATATTCATGTTAAATAAAGTAATACTGATTTTATGCACTAATTATTTTTGTGCACAATTTTAAAAGTTCCTGTAAGTTCCACCGTCACAAAGCAGTAATTCCCCCTCAAACATCTTAACCTATAAGTGGTTGAAATGACACTCTGAAATATATAGATAAAAATAATAATTTGACTAAACAATTAACAATAACATTTAAACTCAAAATGAGCCTAAAATGTTAAAGTATAAGCCTAATTAGGACTAGTATAGATCTACAGCACAAACATAAAATAATATTTGAAAAGTTAAATGTTGTAATTACGCTATAGTATATTCACTGTTGTGAAAATAAATGAAAATAACTACAATTTAAAAAAAATTGTTTAAAAAAATAATTAAATACAAAATATTAAATACAAAATGTTAATTAACTATTTGATGAATACATTTTTATTTAGATGTTTTTATATATATTTTTTTTAATGTGTTTTTTAGTCATATATTATTTACTATACTATAATACTATTTTAATACTATCTGTTTGCTATTTGCCTTGGTTGATATTTACCACTTTTCATAGTGCGATTTTTGGTGAATTGTTTTAAAAACACTTAGGGTCAGTAACCATAATAATAATTATTACTAGTGTTCCTTTATGGAAACTACAGCAATTAAAAAACAAAAATATACAAAACATAGGGTTTCCATTTCAGAAATCTGGTCACCTTAAGATAGATATGTAGCTTAATGAGTGTTGATGTATTAGTATTGAGCGTAGGATCGCTGGGCCAAGGATGTTACCTACATTTAAAAAATCATCTTTGATGTGAAAATTAAGGGGTAAGGAGGGGACTTAGCCATCTCTGGTACTTCGGACTTGAATCCAGAAAGAAGAAAGAGCGAATGATAAAGAGACAAAGATAAAGAGATACTGTGTGGGTGTACATTTGAGGGTATCATGGGCTACACATGTGACAGCTGTGTGCCCAAAATAAAGAACTTTGCTTGCTTTCATTCTCTACTTTTTTCATCACTTTGGCTGTAAATTGAGCTCACAGCCCACCTTCTGTCTGTCTATATCTGTTAGATACACAGCTATATCTCTTTTTCACACTCACATATACACAATGTGTGATCAACATCTGTTCATCAGTGGGGATAGAGACAGTTTAGTTGTCAGAGATAGTGGTTGCAGTTTAAATCTCAGGTAGGGGCAACCCATGAGTTACTGTGATTCCTCATAATTATTGAGTCCTTCAGTAAAACACTCCAGGTTGCTCCAAGAAAACTGTCCCCGCCATTAGTATAGTGTGTTTTGGATAAAAACATTAATGGCAGACAGTGGAAGTAAGCAGTCATACAAAATGTGTTTTTCTGTTCATTACATGTCAGAAAAACACATTCTCAAATTCAGATTTTTGATAGGCATAACTTGTATTTACATATTTCTTACATGACACACCACAAGTGTGTCACAGACCGCAGCTGTTTTTCTGCCTTACATGCTTCACGCTTAAAAACATACAGCATGACTTGTGTAGTCCGATTCATGAACATATGACTTGTACATTGGTTCTTATAATGAATCATTCAGAAAGACTCACAACCTCAGCAGTTACAAATCCGTCACGAAACCTTTTGACATATCTTTCACTGGCTTCTGAATCAACATAATGTATGACTCACTCACTGAACTGCAAGCTCCATGTCAATGCATCATTACTTCAATATAGCTATTAGGTTGCTCTTACTTTGCCACCAAGAACACAACAATATATTCTCAATATATTCTCTATTTATACTCATTTTTATTGTTTACCATACTCCTTGTGGCAATGCATTGAAATTGGTAAGCAATTTAGTAGTATGAGAATATTTTTTTTAAAAAAGTGAACTAAATGCATACCATTTTATTACCAAAAATAAATGCTGTTCTTTTATACTTTCTATTTATCAAAGAATCCTGAAAAAATAAAAAAAAAAAAAAAAAAAAAAAAAAATCATGGTTTTCACAAAAATATTAAGCAGCCCTTAAAGGCAAAATATGTAAGAATGTTGTATTAAAATATCTAAAAACCACTAACCACATAAATGTTACATATTTTTTTTAACCAGGACACAGACCGTGCATTGCCTATAAATGACATCATACCCGTGTTACCCTGGATTTTCAGTTTTATTTAGTAGAAACCATGGAAACACCAAATACGCTTTAATACATTGTGTTTTATTAGACAGGTGAGCACCTGTTTGGATGGATACATTCATTGACAGAAAACAAATCATGTTAAATAGCTCAACACAGTAAGTCTTGTTGTTTAAATCGCATTTTCTTGATTTACCGGGAGTACCATGTTTTACCATTCCTAATATCGATCTATAGCTTAATGCAGTGTGCAACAAGTGTCTCAAAGTAGCTGCAGAGTAAACGCACAGAGTATCATTATAACAACTTTCAACACACAAATGTATCTAAATATGATAAAACAGCACTGCTTTACCCCACATACGATTGACCAAAAGAGCGGAAGCGGCGACTGCGGCATAATAAAAACTCTCACTGTTCTTGATTGTTTTTCACTTGCTGTAGACATGAAGACATCTCCCATGATTCTGCGAAATCAAGGCGTCATCAAGCTATGCCTTTGTTTAGAATAAGTGACCTCTAGTGTGCCTTTAACTTTTTTTCTTTCTTTTTTTTTAATAATAAGAAATGCTACTTGAGCACCAAATCATCACATTAAGCCCTATTCAGACGGTAGCTTGTTTCTCAGAGGGACGTAAGGCATTTTCAACATTTACAGGGAGTAGTCTGATTTTATTGCCATCCGAATCCAGAATGTCTGTGTTTTTCTCCGACAACCTGTGTAAAAATCCTGTTCTTTGGCAAACAGTTTACAAGAAGAGATCCATACAAAATGCACTGTTTAAATCCTTTCTGGCCACTGCACATACTGTAATTTGCACGTGTTTAAAAGATACATTTATTTTGGAAATGTTGGAAAGTATTTACAAGAACACTCCACCACAGAAGCAGGAAGATGTTAAGTACAAAAAGGAGAAACAGAATAAAGCACAAATGGGCAGTTATTCTGGCAGCGACAGGTGTGCAATACCATTTTAAAATATGCAGGCTATTATATACAATTAAATAAAAAATATAAACCAAGCAGTTTCATGCTTACCTCATGTACTACATGAACTGTGCATTAACTTATTTCCGCTAAATTCCCCATTTTTAAAATGACATCATTTGAGCTTTGCCATAACAGGAATAAATTACATTTTATATTTAAAGAGAAAACAAGTATTTTAAGTTGTAATAATATTTAATGATATTACAGTTTTTATTATATTTTTGATTTTTTTAAAAATTGGTGAAAATGACACTTTTGTCTGTAAACTAATACTGGGTTAATACTCATGGCCTAATACTAGCTTAATCTAAGCCCTGTCTGTGAACCCAGGCCTAAGTGTCTTACTGAGCCCAACTTTTGAACTGCAGTGCAACTTATTTTTTTAGGTTTTGCTTAAGATTGATTATACCTCTCTGGTCCTATCAAACATTTGAATTCGGTTGGGGAACCTTACTGTAACAAACAGGATGTAAATCTCAAAAAGAAAAAAACCTCCATCATGGAGAGTTTTGTTCTGTCTTAATCTGCTGAAGCGGTCTTTGGTGTTGTATGACATGCAAGTCATGACTGTAGGTACTGTAGATCACTGGAGTTTGTTTGGCAGGTGATACTCATATTTCAGTGTCTCTGGTTTATGAGATCAGACACAGAAGCCTTTCACATCTTTAAGATTTAAACCTTCCCAGAGATAACAGTTAGACCGATTCAGCCATGGAAATGTTGCCACCACTGGTGCAAGATTTTCTGTTTGTTTCATTATGGGTTTGAATTTATTATCTGTGAGTGTGTCTGCATACTTGTGGAAATGGAACCTGTGCACTGTAGAGACATTCCAGCATGTCAGAGCATACAACTTTTTCAAGAGACGTCTTGTCTAACAGGTTGATAAAAGCTTACTACTACTCTACCCTGTCAGTCAGTCCATATCAGATTTTCACTTGAGAAAATCCTACCAAGCCTGCTTATTATCATTTAATCTAACTCCATTGGCCTTTTGCAGACTGGTTCATTCCTGAGACAGATGGGTTTTCTTTGACTTGTCTTTGTTCCACACCTTTTCTTAAGGTGTTTTGTGTACTTTAAGTTGCTATCAAAAGCTGGGTCCAACATTTTTTCTAGGTCTAGCTAGCCTCTGTTTTGTTTGATAACACTTCGAACGTCAACAGGAAGTTACTCCACCCAGGATCGCTTAGAGCCTGATTGTGATATAGATGATAATTAAAACCAAGCAGATGTCTTGTTAGTATTTAGCAGATTATCCGATGCATGCAGCAGCTGTGAATGAAGGAACTATTCTAGATAAGGAGTGGGGAACAGCAGCTCCTTTGCATTAAAAGACATTGGGTATTTACAACATAATAAATGATCTGTGAGGTATTTTGAGCTGAAACTTCTAGGGACGCCTGAGACTTAAATTGCATCTTGTAAAAAGGGGCATAATAGGTCTCCTTTAAGAAGACACATTTGTTTTGGTGGTTGAATGTGAGGAATATTCCACACCATGGGGAACTCTGGAGGCCTATAAAAATTAGGAATTATAGATGAATATTTAGTGGCAAAAATTCTGAATATGTTTTCTTTAGAAGATAGTTTAGACCAGGGATGTCAAACTTCAAAGTTTGATGTCAAAGTTTCTGGAGGGCCACTGTCCTGCAATGTTTAGCTCTAACTCTAATTAAACACACCTGAACCAGTTAATCAAGGTTTTCAGGATTACACAGGCTGCATTTAAGTCCATTTTTACACCCTTCCCTTGTTAACTTCCCTCTGTCTTGTTCACTCGGATGTACATCATTGGTTACATTGAGTGCCCACTACTGGCGGAACCCTTGTAATGTGTTTAAATTTAACACCCTAAGCCCTTGATCACTTGGACTTTGAAATGGACCGGTTTCATTATTTGCAGTTATTTTTCCTAATGAATTTGTTTTACACACCATGTTATCCCTTGTATCTATGATTGGGCTGTTAGAAAAAAAAAAGAAAAATACAACAATACAATTAACTCTAACTGTGTAATAACAGTCAGCTTAAGGTAGTATCATTCTGGTTAAATGTCAAAATAACTCCAATATCATACACTACAGTTGTGTGGGGTGGGGGTAAATTAAGCATGACCTACTGTAACATCACAATACAGTTGCATTGTGCTCTATGGAACTGCATGAAGTATACATATTAAAGGTGCCCTAGAATCAAAAATTGAATTTACCTCGGCATAGTTGAATAACAAGAGTTCAGTACATGGAAAAGACATATGTTGAGTTTCAAACTCCATTGCTTCCTCCTCCTAATATAAATCTCATTTGTTTAAAAGACCTCTGGAAAACAGGCGAATCTCAACATAACACCGACTGTTACGCAACAGTCAGGATCATTAATATGTATGACACCAATATTTGCATATGCCAGCCCATGTTCAAGTCATTACACAAGGGCAGCCAGTATTAACGTCTGGATCTGTGCACAGCTGAATCATCAGACTAGGTATGCAAGCAAGGACAATAGCGAAAAATGGCAGATGGAGCAATAATAACTGACATGATCCATGATTACATGATATTTTTAGTGATATTTGTAAATTGTCTTTGTAAATGTTTCGTTAGCATGTTGCTAATGTACTGTTAAATGTGGTTAAAGTTACCATCGTTTATTACTGTATTCGCCAAGACAAGTCAAGACAAGACAAGAGCCATTGCTATTTTCATTTTTAAACACTTGCAGTCTGTATAATGCTAAACACAACTTCATTCTTTGTAAATCTCTCCAACAGTGTAGCATTAGCCCGTTAGCCACGGAGCATATAGCCTCAAACTCATTCAGAATCAAATGTAAACATCCAAATAAATACTATACTCACAGGAATCAATGCATGCATGCAGCATGAATGACGAACATCTTGTAAAGATCCATTTGAGGGTTATATTAGCTGTGTGAACTTTATTTATGCACTGTATAACTGCACTTATAGTCGAGAGCTCAGGAGGGCAGGGAGCGAGAGATTTAAAGGGGCCGGGCAGCCTGAATTGGTGCATAGTTAATGATGCCCCAAAATAGGCAGTAAAAAAAATTAATTAAAAAAAAAAAAAATTATGGGGTATTTTGAGTTGTCAGGGGTCTGTCCAAATAAATTTCCGTCACCCACTTGACGAAGTTGAACACACTTCAAAATGATGGTGGGGGAAGTTTGCGAGTGTATGTCTAAAAGTGGAGTTAAACACTGCCCGGACACTTCTAGGTAGGTGTTTTGGAGCTAAACTCTGCAGGACAGTGCACTCCATGAACTGAGTTTGACACCCCTGTATTAAAACAGTGTAAATATTTCATGCGAATCTGTCATTGAGGGTCAGACTATATTCTTACAGTTCTAATTAAACCATGTATTATAAAGTTAGTAACTTTTAAAGCAAAATTTAATGATCTTGTTAGGATTTCATGATTTATAAGGATTTTATTCTTTGGGATGGATTGAGTGTTTTGTGAAGATGGAAGATAAAGGTGGTAGCATCAACATAACTTTAAATGATGGTTTCACTAGACTTTACAAAAATTCCTTCAAAATTCCTCCTTTATTTATTTATTTATTTTTTTATAGCAGAACTAATGAAATTATACTCTGCATCACCTATTTACTCTGAAGGTAGTAACATATCCAAGAGTGCTTCATAGAAATTTTCACTCTCCCTGAAAAGTGCAGTTAATTGGCTTTGGATGATCATGTCTTCCAAAGTAAAATCTACTATTCATATCAGTTTTTATTTTGGTGCTAGGTCAGTCAAGTAATTTATTAATTTTGTATGTCTCTCTTATTTAACATACCTGACTCAGATCATCAGTTCATTGTGAGAGAAATACATAGCATGTGCAGAGCGATGGGTCCCCAGGACCAGAATTGAAAACCACTGCTCTAAGTAAAACAGGACTTTATTGAAGTCAATATTCCGACTGTGCATCTGTTTGTGATCATATTTTGGTTTCAGGCCTTTAAATGCATTAGCTTAAATATAAGCTTCTCATTTGACTTAAGGTAACAGCTGCTGTGTGTGCGTGTGCGTGTGTGTGTGTGTGTGTGTGTGTGTGCGTGTGTGTGTGTGTGTGTGTGTGTGTGTGTGTGTGTGTGTGTGTGTGTGCGTGTGCATGTGTGTACGTGTGCCTGAGTTGCAGTACATGCATATGTAATTTGGATGTGTATTGATTTTATATTTGAATATATATATTATTTATGGGTGTCTTTCCTCTGTAAATGCTTTTGTGTGAGAGTCTATCTCTTAGCATGGATGTCTGGTCTGTGTTTATTTTCAATTACAGGCCGATAATGCTGATTCATGATTTAATTAGAAGACTTCAGCCTTTAGTGTGTTTTTAGTGTGGAGTCTTTCTGTCATCATACAAATTATAGGTAGAAATCCTGGGAACGTTCTGCAATGTGGTATCAGATTTGAAACACTGTAGTGAGCTGCAGTATATTGTAGGATACAAGATTCTTTTTGGGTATTTTGGCATACTTATGTTGATAAACAAGCATTTCCTGTCAGAACAAATTGTGTGTAACTAAAAAGTTGGGAAGGCTTACCTTCCTGATTGGTTTTAAAAATCACTTCCTCGTCTGTTCTTAATTACAAAAACAGGCCTGTTTGTCCCTGTATTAGATTCTGTATGATTGTAGTAAAACTATATATACAATTTAAAAAGAAAATTATGTTTTAAATTCTAGTATTCTATATTTTTGTCAAATTTGCCAGTTCAGGTGTTCTGAGATTGTAAGATGTATATGTAAGATTAAGAAAACAATAAAGTAATATTCATCTAATTTCATCCAAAATTACATTAAATGTAATGCATAATTAAAGATGTATACATATACATACAGTATCTAAATATTTTATCATATCTTTTCATGTGACAACACTGAAGAAATGACACTTTGCTACAATGTAAAGTAGTGAGTGTACAGCTTGTATAACAGTGTAAATTGGCTGTCCCCTCAAAATAACTCAACACACAGCCATTAAAAAGCTCACAAAAGTGAGTACACCCCTGAGTGAAAATGTCCAAATTGGGCCCTAAGTGTCAATATTTTGTGTGGCCACCATTACTTTCCAGCACTGCCTTAACCCTCTTGGGCATGGAGTTCATCAGAGCTTCACAGGTTGCCACTGGAGTCCTCTTCCACTCCTCCATGATGACATCACGGAGCTGGTGGATGTTAGAGACTTTGCGCTTCTACACCTTCCATTTGAGGATGCCCCACAGATGCTCAATAGGGTTTAGGTCTGGAGGCATGCTTGGCCAGTCCATCACCTTTTACCCTCAGCTTTTTTAGCAAGGCAGTGGTCATCATGGAGGTGTGTTTGGGGTTGTTATCATTTTGGAAAATACTGCCCTGCGGCCCAGTCTCCGAAGGGAGAGGATCATGCTCTGCTCATTTATGGTTCCCTCAATGAACTGTAGCTCCCCAGTGCCGGCAACACTCGTGGGGCCCCAGACCATGACACTCCCACCACCATGCTTGACTGTAGGCAAGACACACCTGTCTTTGTACTCCTCACCTGGTTTCCACCACACACACTTGACACCATCTGAACCAAATACGTTTATCTTGGTCTCATCAGACCACAGGACATGGTTCCAGTAATCCATGTCCTTGGTCTGCTTGTGTTCAGCAAACTGTTTGCGGTCTTTCTTGTTTAGAAGAGGCTTTCTTATGGGAAGACAGCCTTGCACACCGATTTGATGCAGTGTGCGGCGTATGCTCTGAGCACTGACAGGCTGACTCCCCACCCCTTCAACCTCTGCAGCAATGCTGGTAGCACTCGTACATCTATTTCCCAAACACAACCTCTAGATATGACGCTGAGCACGTGCACCAACTTCTTTGGTCGACAGGGCGAGGCCTGTTCTGAGTGAAACCTGTGAAACGTATGGTCTTGGACACCGTGCTGCAGCTCAGTTTCAGGGTCTTGGCAATCTTCTTATAGCCTACGCCATCTTTATGTAGAGCAACAATTATTTTTTTCAGATCCTCAGAGAGTTCTTTGCCATGAGGTGCCATATTGAACTTCCAGTGACCAGTATGAGAGAGTGAGAGCAATAACACCAAATTTAACACACCTGCTCCCCATTCACACCTGAGACCTTGTAACATGAGTCACATGACACCAGGGAGAGAAAATGGCTAATTGGGCCCAATTTGGACATTTTCACTTAGGGGTGTACTCATTTTTGTGGCCAGCAGTTTAGACCTTAATGGCTGTGTGTTGAGTTATTTTGAGGGGACAGTAAATTTACACTGTTATACAAGCTGTACACTCACTACTTAACATTGTAGCAAAGTGTCATTTCTTCTGTGAGATACTGTACGTACATACGTACATACATACAACAATGCATATATGCATATATATGAATTATGCATTACGTTTAATTTAATTTTGGATGACATTGGATGTATATTACTGTACATATATATGTATATTAGTTGTATATTACTTTATTATTTTCTTAATCTTACTTATTTAAATGTTCTTTCTATTCTCTTGTGTTATATTGTACCAAGAGATCCTGAAAACCACAACAAC
This sequence comes from Chanodichthys erythropterus, assembly GCF_024489055.1. Classification (NCBI taxonomy): domain Eukaryota; kingdom Metazoa; phylum Chordata; class Actinopteri; order Cypriniformes; family Xenocyprididae; genus Chanodichthys; species Chanodichthys erythropterus. The sequence continues at coordinate 14,678,611 of NC_090241.1, read as the reverse complement.
TTCCTTTGTCTCCTGACAAAAACATTGCATGCGGCGCCTGTAGAGTGGTGAAAGTTACTGGAGCACGCAGCCACCACATCTCGCACAAGGAACGTAATGGCAGTGATTGACAAGCCAGAGGGCCAATCCGCGCACGTCTTTCACAAGGAACGTAATGGCAGTGATTGACAAGCCAGAGGACCAATCGTTTACGCGATGAAAGGCCCTACCTCGTGCACAGATGATGTATGTTAATATTATTCCTTTCAGTGCACCTAATAAATAGTCTTTTATCAGTTAGTAAAGACAGTTTCAAGTAATATTGCAAAAATGTATAAAAAAAAAACATCCTCTTTATCACTTTTAAGCTAATTCTGATTTTGTTTTTGTGATGGAATGACAATGATGGAAATGACATTTTAAGCATTTTTGTTGACTCCTTTGTCTTGCCAAGGCTTATTTCATAGCTAGCTTATTATATTAAATATGCATAATTAAATATTTCATTACATTAACAAAATTACAGGTTAATTGTAAATGACAAATGGTTTGTCTATTTCACTGTATTTAGATTATCATAGTATAAAAAAATACACTTATTTTTTTTGATGGTTTGCAAAGAAATTGAAAGTCTAGGTCTCAGGCAGGGGAATAAAAGGGATAAAATTTATACATAAATGTATTTCAAACAGTTTTAAGACTGTTTTAATGTGACCTTCATATAACAAACCGTTTAATATGTTTTAGTTTTTATGTTTTAGTTTTAGTCAAATAAAGAAAGAGTTCCCGTAGTTAAAGTAACACCCATATATGGCAGGGAGAGAATGATAAACAAAGAGACAGAAAAAAGAGATGGACAAAATAAAAGCGAAGGAGAGAGAGAGAGAAAGAAAGAGAGAAACCAAAAGTAAGAGCGACAAAGTCAGAAGAAAATGCAGAAAGAGAATGTCTGACCTCTGGGGATTACAGCAATAGGATTATGGCACAGAGAGAGAATGGAGAGTGATCTCCTCACCTACGACCTCCACATGGCAGCTAAAGCAGAAAGCAGAAACACAAGTGAGCCAACACCAAACAAAAGCCCTTTGACCTTAACAGAATTGAACTATTTATTCAAAGGAGAGGTTTTTTTTCCCCTCTCTCTTTAGTGCAAAGCTTTTTTATTTAAACTCTCTCTCTCTGTGGAGCCTTATAGGAATGACAATAACACAGAGGGCCAATGATGGGCTTTTTTCGGCCCAGATGGCAACCTTGAAAATGTCTCAGACAGTGACCTCCTGGTCCCCTGGCCATTAACAACACACCTCCCTTTGCTGAATATACAGATGAATCCAAGCCCCCTGTGAATCACTACTGGCCTGGTCCCCCTCTATTAGAGATCATAAATCTCTATAGAGAAAGACACTGACTCTCTATAGCCTGAAGGTCAATTAAGGGCAGGCTAAAGAAGAAAAAAAGAGTGAATGAAGATCAAGTCAGTGAGAAACTCACTTTTTTCTTTTTCCTTTTTGCTTTTTCACATTCTTTCTGTCTGTGATGAGTGCCTTTGTCAGGTTTTATGGTGAGTGATTGCTGTATTGAGGATGGATGGTGCAATCAATTACATTTTTACTTCAGTTTGCAGAAGAGGTTTAAAAACAGGGGCAGTCTGGTCTGCTATAACATGACTCTTTCTCACCCATTTCAGTTTGTGTGTCAGTTTGTGAGTTTTTACAGATTGGAAAATAATTTAACTGGAAATAAGACCACACTACTCTTGTTGGTTACTTGTCTGAGCAAGTGTGTGTCCCGTGATGATAGTTTGAGTTACTCTCTCTGATGTGGTGATAGATGCAGGCAGCTGCTGCATTCAAATGAGAATAAACATATTTTGCACATTTCTCATTGTATGCTGCTCTTTTTATCTTAATGGCTTCAGGAGGTCAACTATGTGACCAAAATTTAGTGTAAATACACACTCTAAAAAAAGTCTAAGCCCAGTGTAAAAATCAAACCCAATGTACCATGTTAATATGAATGAACTTTCCATACTGACTTTTCACTGGTGTTTTACCTGTATCATGAATTAGTCATTGCATTGTGTTTTGTCTATGGATTTAGGAAATGTATGTAAACTTAATGGAAACTATACTGGTAATTTTCTGATAGGACATTATCTGTATCACTACAGTTGTTTTTTTTTCTTACAGTGCAGTTTATAAAAACAGGGTTTAGTTTTATGGATTTAGTCAACACATCAATATTTGTAAAAATTGAGAAAATGTAATGAAATTATTTATTTATCTTCCAACCATGGTGCAGAAAGAGTACAAATGATGTTACTTTTTGGATGTCACAATTTTAAGGAATGCTACGTTTTGTAATGAGGGGCAAAACGGGATGGGACAAAGAGTTAGTACAATTAATTAAATATTAATTAATTGAACAGTTTGACATTGTATGATTAATCATTGCATATAGTGAAATATTGAGAAAGGGCAAATCACCATTTAAAGGGCTGGAGTTGTACTAGTTAACTTTTTCATTTATTTCATTCATTTATTGTATGTTAGATTGAGATCGAGTTAATGCTAGAATTTTTTGCTATAAATTACAGACATGGCATCTGGGGACTAATTCTCATTTTTCTCAGTTATTTTGCTTTATTTCTAGATTAAATATTATGCTTGTTCTTGCGTGCTACGCACATCCGCACTCTTCCAAAATGTTGCTTAAAATCTCGACAAACTAAAATATGTAAATGATAAAAGATATACATCGTACTTAATATCAGCATGCTTATTTTGTTTAAGATAACGATTTATTAAGTCCACGTCATAAAGTCAAGAAACTGTGCTTCTAACCACAGCCCGAGAGCTGTCATTCCAACCACACAAATTTGTGATGCAGTTTACCTAGACATACGGACATACTGTAAATACAGCAGGCACAGACTTCTCATTCATTCTTTGCTTCGGAGCCGTGCAGTTGTGACAGCAATTCCTCATTCCAGTCATCCTTCTGTAAGAGTGAATTTCTGTGGCAGAGAACAGCAATTTTAATTGCTTTAAATGAGCTTTCTTTAGATATTTCTCCAAAAAAAAAAAAAAAAAAAAAAAAAAAAAAAAAAGCCATTTTAATTGCTTTAAAGTGTTCATTCTGTGGAGATCTCTCTTGCTGGTGTGAGGGCACATCCAGCTGTGATTCACATCCAGAGAGAGCTGTGCACTGAGAAGTGCAGTGTTTCACCCCTCAGTGCTTTGGTGTTCGGAGCAGATTTCCTAAAAGAGCAAGCACGGGCGACGAGTTTCTTTTTAAAGATGTCTTTCTGTCTGTGTGTTTCTGGATGTGGTCATTTCCTGGCTTCATCTGATGGCCACAATCAGAGAGCATGCCGAGAGAGTGTTCGTGGATGGTGCATGCTCACACTACGAGAGCATGTCCATGTTAGCATTGTGTAGTGACTTTCCTTTTTCACAGAGACATGGGTCCCCTCTGCTGTTACCCTGCTGCCACTTCTCATAGCAGAGCCACGTTTCTGTTTAACATTTTGGGAGATCTGAGGGTTTCAGTGGGAGCTCTTCCGCCATTTTGTAGGCTGCATCCGAAAACTTAGGCAGCTAGCTTGTTGCCTCACTGCCCTATCAGGCAGTGACTTTGTAGGCAGCATTTGTGCATGAACGTACCTCACGAAACTGATTTTGGATAGAGGGAGACTGCATAACAGTTTAATGATCTACAGCAGAATAGAGATGGCTTTGGTGAAAATAAGTAAATATTTTATTACTAAAATAGTAATTCCTCGCTAGAAATGACATCAAAAGTGATCAACTTTTGTCAAAAACATACATTTACACAGAAACTAACCACCAACTGCAACTTTCAGACACCATCTTTATTTTTAGCTCAACTGTCATGGAATGGAAGGCACAGTATTGTGGGATAACAACAAAGGCAGCGAAGGATACATCTATGTTCAAAAATTGATCAGATGAAGGTATCTCAGGAGACAGGAAGTGAAGCTAACATTGGATTTGGACATGCCTTGATGCCTTCCTACCTTGGAATGCATCCTCCGAAGGCAGCATTTTTTCAGACACAGCCGTAGTACCTCTGATTTCAATATTTACTTTAGGTAGTTATGTGACAAATCCTCTTTAAGACATCCTGGATATTCATATCAGTTTTACATGGGTTTAACAATGATGTCATTGTTATATTCTTCAATTCCTGTTGTCTCTGACACCAGAGGAAGTGTTCTTCATTTTCAGGGAGTATTGTTTTGTAGTGTGAAGGCATTGTGATTTGTCTGCAACACCATTGAATTGTGGGATAGCTGGTCTCTAAGGCAGCATTGATTACCCTGTCAAGCTGCCAGTGCCTTCTCTCTCTCTCTATTTCTGTCTGCGTCATTGCAAGCTTGCTGATAACACCTCAAAACTGCTGCTGACGACAAGGGCTTGGCTGTCAACACTCATAATCTGCTGTACAAACTGCCCTTTTCCAGACTCTAAAGGAAAAATCTGACACATCAATAATATTGCTCATACATTTTGGTCATTTGTAACAGCAACTACAATATCTGCAAATCAATTTAATCAAACTTCCCAATGTATTTCCCTGTGATTCTGATGAATGCTGCTTATTTTAATTTGATTATTTATATATATAATTAGTTTTATTCTATCCCATAAGGCCAAGTCTAATGCAGTTTTGACTTTTGTTACAGTGGGATAGAAGCTTCTGTTTAAACCAGTAGTTCACTGAAAAACAAAATCATCATGTTTCTCAAAATCTGTATGACTTCCTTTCTTCTGTAGAAAACAAAATGAGTTATTTTATATAATGTCCATGCTGCTCTTTTCCATCCCTTGTGAAGTAGTATATAGTACTTATTATGTAAATAATATATTTTAAAAATAATATATTTTAGGGCAAACTGAATAAAATGTTTAGTATTACAGGGCTCCAGACAAAAAAAATAAATAAATAAATAAATAAATAAGGAGCCATTGGCTCCTATAAGGGGAATAAAGGCGCCAGATTATTTTTTGTGCCACAAAAGAATAAACGTGTTTATTTTGTCATGTGTTGTCACGACTGCCCTCCTTTTACAGCAACAGCATTTTCATCCATTCCTGTGGATGTCCTGGGAACTAAGATTCACTTAAAGTAGGAAGAGAATTGCGTTTCCAACTTGCATGCAGAGAATTGTTCTTAACACAGAATTTGAACCAGTCACAGACAATAATAATGTCAGCATCACTTGGCAAATGAGTTTAGTTTGGCCTCCTCCTAATGCATCCTATAAACGTTGTTGTATGTCTTGCACACACCCTATCAATTTTTCTTCTTTAGTAATATCTGAGAGGTAAATTTGGTGATAAAGCTGTGTGTATTTTGGCGCTCAAACTCAGTGGGGTTTTTTTCCACTGCAACTTTGCTGCTCATCATCTCATTTTATTAAGTCAACACAACAAAAGATGGAATGGGTTACTAATCACAGAACATGCAGGTAAAAAAGGATTGCTATTTTTAATCATAACACGCAAATTGCCAGTGGCGATCTCAGCTAAAATATAATTTGCAAATTAATGTTTCTGGTTGCATATGCAACCGTTTTAGTCGCAGTCTGGAGCCCTGTATTGTATTTAGTGTATGCTTAGTATAAATGTATTATAGTTTAAATTTATTTTAAACAAAATTTGATGAACTTTAGAGTGTTTTCTGAACCACTCAAGTAAAACTTAGGTATATCTTTATATGTAATTTCAAAATTGCTTTTATCTTTGAAATATTGTTAAAGTTTACTGCCGAATGTACTGAGAAGCATTTATAGTAAACTAAAATATACTTTAATAAAATTTCTATTGAAAGTTGGTTGTTATGCAATTTGAAATTGCACATTTGTAATAATAATGTTGCTATTTAAAGGTCCCGTTCTTTGTGATCCCATGTTTCAAACTTTAGTTAGTGTGTAATGTTGTTGTTAGAGTATAAATAAAATCTGTAAAATTTTAAAGCTCAAAGTTCAATGCCAAGCGAGATATTTTATTTAACAGAAGTCACCTACATCGAACGGCCAGTTTGGACTACATCACTCTAGCCTGGGTGCCAGCCCGAACCCCGCCCACAACATTTTTTGGACGGGAAGTTCGGTCTGGACTCGATCCATTGTGGAGTAATTATGCTCGGCTCCCAGAAGGCCGAGCCAATCAAATTGCCAGGGCGGGCTTTAATCGATGATGGACAGGCTAGCTGCGGTTACGTAACCACCCACGTCATCAAAGAGCGCTTGGGTTCACCAACGATGACTGCAGCTGGAGAAGTAAGATGTTTAGATTCCGCTATAACGTCTGTAATAAAAGAAATCGACAGCGCATTAATTTTAAAAGACGAACAAAGAACCGCAATCAAGGTATTTGTCGATGGGAAAGATGTGTTTCCCCTCCTTCCAACTGGATTCGGCAAAAGTTTAAGTACAAGTTCAACAGTCTCTCAGGAATTATTGTCTTTTGTGTTCATTCGGCACAACACCACAATAATCCACATGTAAAACTATGTGCAGCACACGTTATGGTAAGAGGCGTGACCTTTCCGGGCAAGAAGCGCTAAGCTGCTGTCGAATCACAACACAGGAACCGCAGGCACAATCCGAACTCGTTACGTATTTCTGAAGGAGGGACTTCATAGAACAAGGAAGTCATCAGCCCGTTTTTATGACAGTGGAAACAGCGGTATACAGATAAGTAAATTATGTGAAAAATACTGTGTTTTTTTTACACGCGAAACATGAACACATGTTATATTGCACACTATAAACACAATCAAAGCTTCAAAAAAACACGAAAAACAGGACCTTTAATACATTTAAAATAAAGTTAACATTTATTTCAGTTTTGACATTATTACAGTGCTATATTTAGTGATAAGAAACATAGTGAAGAAAGTTTATAGTATGTTTAAGTACACATAAGTGTCCTCTTATTTCATAGATATTATATTATTTTAAAAAGCAATGTATCTGTGCCTCACACAGAGCTATCACATGCTTCAGAAGACTTGGAATATAGTAGATATTTATCCCTTATAGAACTTGATAGCCTTGTGACCCTCATCCAGTTTCATAAGGAAGAGAGCAGTTTGGACATCTACTGTAGCTAAATATCTCCTTTTGTGTTCCACGGAAAAAAAAGAAAGTCATAGCTTTTTTTGGAATGAGAAGGTAATGATTACAACAACAGCGAAATGAGAAAATGATCACAAAATATTCATTGTTGGCTGAGCTATGAAGGGTTTCACAACAACGCCAGGATTAGACTTCTTCTAGGAAAAGACATCCTTATGTGTCTATCACCTGAAGCATAGATTGGAAGTTCCCTTTCTTTTAAGCATATCAAATGTCTATTGTAAAAGGGGTAAAATTCCAACACTGCTTAACTTTGATGTGTGAGGAAGGAAAATGGTTTGTTGCTGAGAAATACAGTAAGATTATTTAGAGCCAAATGCTAAATGGCTTTATCTAAAGGTAAGTGAATATAGTAGAAACAGGTGTGTTGACATCTGACATAAACCTGGAAGCGCTGAACGTAAAACAGCGTATGAAAATGACACAGAAGTGAAGATATTATTGAATAAAGTCATTATTGTTTTGTTTTTGTGCACAAAAAGTATACTCATTGCTTCATAACTTAGTTGAACCACTGCAGTCACATTAGTACTTTTCTGGACCTGTGGAATTAACCCTTTCAAGCGAGAGTTTAAAATATTCTAACTTTAGAAATTTGCCCTTGTTTCCATGGCGACGTGTCATGTGTGTCATGTACGCAATAACACTGCATGACAGATGGATCGCTATTATATTGTTTTTCCTTCTTTATTTAAAATATTCACAAACTTGCTTACCATGTCATCAACTATCTATTACAACTATCTGATTATTCTCAAATGTGGGTGTCTTTTGTCATTTAAAAACCTTTATAAAGTATCTTTATCTTGATCTATAATACGAGATGGGTGCTGCCATCTTAGTTTGCCCCACAGAGTCCTGTCAGTCAGATTTACAGCAGGTGAATTCTCATCAGTTTCTCCCGAAATATATGCAAGTAAGTGACTGGTGAACTGGAAGAATAATAGAGCAAATGTTATAGTTACTTAGGCCCATCATGTGTGTCTGATAAAATTATAAACATGTGTGATAAACATGTGTGTCTGGCAAATTATTTTTGAATGGATTGTTATTGCTGCTTCCACTGATGTCTGACATCAGTGTGTATTTTTATAAACTCTAAATGCATCGTTTTACTGGTGCTTATGTGTATTTGAATGTCTAAAATCTTAAGAAAAAACATTATGTGGCTGAAAACACTGCATAGCTGTGATATATAACAAGTGCTGATTGAGTCCGTTTCACAGCCAAAGCACGAAAGTATAGTTTGAATCTGGCAGTTATGTGACATCGCTGAGTGTTCTAAATACCATATACCTCTCGGATTTCATCAAATATCTCTTAAAGGTGCCCTAGAATCAAAAATTTAATTTACCTTGGCATAGTTGAGTAACAAGAGTTCAGTACATGGAAAAGACATACATTGAGTTTCAAACTCCATTGCTTCTTCCTTATGTAAATCTCTGGAAAACAGGCGAATCTCAACATAACACAGACTGTTACGTAACGTACATATTTTCATTTTTAAACACTTGCAGTCTGTATAATGCACAAACACATCTTCATTCTTTATAAATCTCTCCAACAGTGTGTAATGTTAGCTTTAGCCATCAAACTCATTCAGAATCAAATGTAAACATCCAAATAAATACTCACATGATCCGAAGCATACATGCAGCATGCATGACGAACATGTTGTAAAGATCCATTTGAGGGTTATATTAGCTGTGTGAACTTTATGCACTGTATTATAGTTGAGAGCTCGGGGGGCAGGAAGCACGAGATTTAAAGGGGCCACAGCCTGAATCGGTGCATAGTTGATGCCCCAAAATAGGCAGTTAAAAAAAAAAAAAAAAAAATTTTGGGGGGGTATTTTGAGCTGAAACTTCAGACACATTCAGGGGACACCTCAGACTTATATTACATCTTGTGAAAGAACGTTCTAGGGCATCTTTAATTTATTTTCCGAACATGAACAAAGGTCTTACATATGGAACCTTGTTCACCCACTAAATAAAAAAATTAAAAAGGTAATTGCGACTTTTTATCTCACAATTCTGACTTTTTTTCTCAGAATTAAGAGATTTTTGATCAGAATTGTGTGACGTAAAGTCAGAATTGCATGTTATAAAGTCAGAATTGTGGAAAGTCGCAATTCTGATTTTTTTTTTCCTTGCAATTGCGTTTTTTTTTATTATTAAGCAATTCTGACTTTATATCTCACAATTCTGACTTTTTTCCTCAGAATTGCAAGATGTAAACTCACAATTCTGACTTGATATCACACAATTCTGACTTTATAACTCGCAATTGTGACTATATCTCGCAATTCTGAGAAAAAAGTCAGAATTGTGAGATATAAACTTGCAATTGTGAGGGGAAAAAAGTCAGAATTGTGAGAAAGTCACAATTACCTTTTTATTTTTTATTTCATGGTGGAAACAAGCTTCTATACTTACGGGTATGGAATGACATGAGGGTAATTAATGACAGAAATTTCATATTTGGGTGAACTAACCCTTTATCCCTCTGGGGTCTGAGGATTTTTGGGGCCCTGAGAAGTTTTGACATGCCCTGACATTTGTGCTTTTTTCAGTTGTTCATAAACGTATTAATGACAAAAGTGTCATTACACTGTATTCAGCATAAACTAGGCTACAATAATATGTGAAGAACATGTATCTACATGTGTGTTTGTTTGTTTGTTTGTTTGAAGGAATAACATTTATGTGTGGTTATTGAAAAAACAAAAAACTTAAGTCACTGAAATAAGGCCAAAAAAAAAAACATTTAAATCCGTGTTTACAAGATTTCTGGGTATTGGAGGTTGTAGACTAGAGTTTTTGCTTCAAAATTATGTAAATATTATCCCGCCTACTCGTTCATATAAAACAATATACTGATTTACATTTTGTAAGGGTGCTTTCACACTTGGTTCGATTGCCTGGACCGAACCAGAGTTCGATTACTCCCCCCTTCCCCCTGCGCCCACTGGACTGTGTTCACATTATATTATTTGGGTCCGACCCGCGGTTCGTTTGCGTCATCAAACCAGCAGCTGTTTACTACGTTGCTTAGTAACGAAGGCACAGGAGAAGGCGGCAAAATGCATAACGTTGCTCTCCTCACTTTTATATTTTTTGTTTTTGAACCGTTGGTTTTGTTCATAACGGCTCTTGCGTCTATCTGCCGCGAATGTACAATGCTGAAGGCGAGCAGAAATGAGAAAAGCTACGCTACAGCTCTCTGTTTGTAGCACGTGACTCACGCTCATCGGAAAAGTGAGTGAAACACACACAAACTCACATTTTTATCAAATAATACAGCATTAATAGCGGTTCACTTCCGCAATTTGGTACGTTTGCATTCATATCACAAGCGAACCGTACCGGAGTTCACTTGAACCGCACCCCAGACCACCCTTTTTAAGCGGACTCGGGTACGGTTCGCGGGTGCGCACCCAAGTTCAGAAGACCGTGTTCACATCATCCAAACGTACCGAACTCTGACGTCAATCGAACCCGGGTGCGCACCAAAAGTGCTAATGTGAAAGCACCCTAAGACACTTTTTGCCAAGAAACACAGTATGCGTGGAGGCGTGAATCATCATGAATAATGCTGTGATTCACAACTGAGAAGATAAAAGATTTGCATGATGACCTCTAATGACCTGCATATTAATGAGGCCTTTCAGTCAGGTAGGCTGTGAAAAAACCCTCTGTGATCATGCTGATAACAGGATTAATATCCACTCTTGACAAAAAAAAAAAACATGATTTTTTTGGTGATCTCATGCATGCACGTATTATTGCACATCAGGTGAAGAAATGTTTGTTTAAGCCTATGTTAAATTACAGTACCAGTCAAAAGATTGGATGCATTACTGTTTTTAAAAGAAGTCTCAAGTCTTTAACCAAATAATGGATTTCTATTTTAATATACTTTAAAATATAATGTATTTCTGTGATGCAAAGCATCTGAACATTCCTACCTCTATGGCATTTCATATAGGCTACTATATTTGTTATAATATATAGCCTAAATGTTAATGTGCAGTTGACAAACTATAAATCATTAAGAATATCTAAGACTCAAGCTTCACATTTTGACCTCTGTTTTACTCTTAAAATCTTATATTGACCGTAATTTCTTAATATACTAAAAAGCATGCACATTTGGAGAAATATTAATGGATTCACATGTGTTTATGTCAATTTTCTATACAGAGGAGTAATATTTATTCTATATTTATCACTATGAGCACTGGATACTTTTTTCAATTCATACTTGCAGCCAGAGGGCGCTCTGTGCACCTTTAGTCCACAAATATCACAGTAAAAGAAGAGGCATATCATGTGACATTCCAGGAACTAACAGAGGCTTCCAGAGATTGCTATAACATACAGATAAACACTTTTCAAGAAAATAAATACACAATGTGAAATACACATGTATTGGCTCAGAATTTGCATCTGAATAGTGCTTGCTCCATGGGCATGGCCTCATTAGCGGACAATGAGCTGAATCACAGACGTCTGACGTGTCTTTTTTCATATAGATTACATAAACAGAATTTTTTTAGTTTTTGATTTGACTTAAACGATTTAAAACCTGACATTTCAATGTTTCTTTAGACATAAGTCTAATTTTTTTGTGATTAGTATTCACTAAGTTACGCTTCATTTTCTGAGAACTATCAGATTGGACTTCGTTCAGAGTGAGACGAGAGACAAAGACTATAGAATAACACAAGACATGTCACTCGTATTGTTTTGAATGGGAGAAAGTGTAACGCGCAATATGGCGGAATAAGTCCTGCCTTCTAAATAAGAGCCAATCGCCGACTGGTAAAGTCATTGCGTCACTTCAGCGGCCGTTAGAATCACCGGTTTCTATAGAAACAGTCAAACGCGCGCTTCCAAAGAGACGAGCATTTAGGTCTGCACATGCGCATTAGCTTGATCCAGCCTGAAAAATACAGGGGTTTTTTTTGTCATGATTTGAGCGTTTAGAAACTGAATTTATCAGCCGGTTGTTGTTAGATTTCATTGGTGATTTCAAATATGAAATTTAATCGTAAGGTTGGCGAACAGTTTTGTAGAATTTGATGTTTCCCCATTCAAAGAGATTACATGATGCCCAGGATGCCCGAGAGGCGTTTCAAAGATGGCCGCCGAGTGAAATGACTTATCTTAAAGGGACTTTGACGAGAGATCACGCATCATGTTACTTTTCTTTATTTGTACACAAATAAAAGAAGATATTCCACAGATTAATTGTATGTGCAACATTGACGTACAAGTATTTTGAGTCTCTTTCACACTGGTAGGAAAGGAAAAACTGAGGTGGTAACTTCAGCGATACCTCCAACTTGAGGGAGTTAATAGTAATACCAAGACAAAACGAGTGCACTAGAGGAGCTCATGGGCACTCCAGCTGGAGGATGTGACTGCCCCACCCCCTTAACGAGCGGCTCCCAGACACTCCAACAACAGACAATAGGCTTGTTCGAGATGAACTACATTAGCTTGCCACCAGCTGGCAAGATCTGCCGGTTGCAGGCGGGGGAGGAGTAAAGAGACAACCATCAGATTGGACACTTCGTGCTTTCCATAGTATGCTGAACCAACATCATTCATGCAGACCACGCATTTTTGCGTTGATTGTAGCCGAAGAAGTGGATGTGATTGAAATTCCTATATTTTGAATATCAGATATTCAATATCAAGATTGTTTAAATAGATGAACTTGTCTAAGAAAAAACATGTAACACATGACCACCTAGGCGGCTGGTCTCGTTTTGCTCTCACGGTACTTTGATGGCACATGTGATCGTAAGGCGGCTGCAGCGCCAATTAAAGTCAATCTTTGCAGTGCCGCATGAAGTTGAACAAGCCTAAAAGGTGTTGGCTGCGGCTGGAGGTAACTGAAAACAGAGCTGAAAACAGAGACGTGAAGTCGGACTCTTTCTGCTTCCCGTAGTGATGCTCATGCTTGTTTGCATACTTTATAACAGCTGAAGTGAAATAAATTCAATATTTGTCAAATACACAGATGTTTCAGAGACATTTTCATTCAATACTTTATGTACTTCTTAATACACCATCTGTTTGTACAAGAATAAAGTTCAACATAAGCCTATACTATTTAAAAACAACATAAGCTTATATCAGGTCCATTGAGTGTAGGCAAGACTGGAGACTGATGCGGATCGGGGATCTGGCAGAGTAGGTGGCCAGGGCAGAGCTGGCAGGGTAGGTGGCCGGGGTGAAACTGTTGGGACTGAAGACCATCTCAGCGGAGCTGAAAAAAACCACGGTGGAGCAGATGACCATCACAGCAGAGTAGATGGGACTAATGATCCCCATGTTAGAACAGAAAACCACCACAGCAGGGCAGACGGAGCTGTTGACCACCACGGTGGAGCAGAAGACCACCATGGCAAATCAGATGCCCCCCAAGGTGCGGCTGAGAGGCATGAAGTCCACCAAGGCTGGGTAAACAGAACTGGAGGAGAACAATGAAGCTGTAACAAAACCCAGGGAGGTTAGAATCAGTCGAGACAGTACAGGCAGGGAACTCAAGGGCGACCTCTGGTCGAGACAGTATAAGCAGGGCACTCACAGGTTGAAGCCAACACAGGACTGATCTCTGAGGCTTGAGCATGTTCTGGTGTGGATTCATGGACTGGAGTGGGCTCATCCACCTCTGGAAGAGCTGAGAGCAAGTGTGTGACCAAAACACACAAAATGGTAACTGCTATCACAGGAAGTGCCGCCGCTGGCAGTGGGACCTCTAGGGCCAGCAGACTCCAGAGCATTGAGACCACCAAGATGCCAGCTGCTCTTCCAGACATTAGTGATGTGTCCTTTGCTTCAGGTGTGGCGGCCATGACAGCTGGAGACACTGGCACAGCAGTCTAAACATACAGAGATCAAGATAATCCAAAGCAGAATAAAATACAACCAAGCAGAAGACGAAAACAGGAGCTCAGACACACAGTGTTAACATTCTAGCAAGACTACACAAAGAATGCTACTTCAATAAGCACAAGGTCTTCAATAAAAACAAGGTAACAATACACAGGTGTACTGAATGAAACCATAATGTGTCCAGGAAAAGGATTGTTGGGAATGTAGTCCTTAATAGTAACAAAAAGACAAAAGAAGTGCCCTCTGGAGGAGCTTATGGGCACTCAGGTTGGAGGATGTGACAGTTAGTTATTTCTGACTTATTAGATTTGCCATTAGCAGGGCAACACACAATAAGCTGGTTATTTTAACTAAATAAACCTTCAGGGGTTTGCGTTCAGACCCTTCTGCTTTGCGTTCAGATGTTGTGTTCAGTAACCTGCAAAAAATTGTTGTATTTATTCTGCTGTAATAGACCCAGATTTAATATCTCAAACATATACCCTAGTTCCTGTCCGTGCTGTTGTTTGTGGAAACATCCAGTACATGACAGGCTATACAGTTTGTCGTTAATTTAAAGCAGAGCTGAAGCAGAACTGCCTTGATAGGCTGTCTGATTTTTTTTTGTTTTGGTGAGAAGAAATTCCAGCTGAAGTGGACTCATTTCTGCCTTGACTGGGCATGCCTTTGAACCTTTGGATATATTAAGTGGTTCATGGCAATTTCTGAAGATTCTGTGGGATTTTCTGTTGTTGTTGTTGTTGTGTTTTTCTGTCTGCATAAAACATGTAAGTGGGTAAAAAGTAAGAAATATACAAGTACAGTAAAAAGACAGATGACTTCAGGGATAGTTTAAAGAAAAATCTGTCATGATTAATCACCCTCATGTGTCACGAATAGATACAAAAATATTTAAAAATCCAAAACAACACTCAGAAGATCACAGGAGAATAACAAATCACAACCACATTAATATTGACAAAACCGGACAAATGAACTTAGGGAGTGAACTTAATACATAGGGAAATTAACTTAATACATAGGGAGAGTAAAAGCCTAGGTATACTTCATTTTCCACGTTCCTCTCAGTCTTGGACAAATTCGAAAGTGCGAGCCTTTCAAAGTATGCTCCTTTGGCCATGTGCATGGAAAGACGCATTCGGCACATGCACACGATCTAGTGCACTTTGTTTTTAAGTGCTCAAGTAACTCCTAATACGCTGTTGTACGCTCAACATTCACACGGTTACAAAAATTGGGCTGCATGTGGACGTTGTGCAAAGACATCCAAAAACAGAAACTGATGAGGGATAATTAACAACCAAGGAAACTAACAATGAACATGGTCAAATGGGAACATAGTGAAAATGAAACCAAAACAGAACCTAACAAAATATACACAGAATGTTTTTTCTAAAACCCTTTTTTGTTGTTGTTGAATGTAAAAGAAGATATTTTGAGAAATCTGATTTTTTTTTTTTTTTTGTCCATGCAATAGAACCCAATGGTCACCAGAACAGTTTGGTTACCAACATTCTTCAAAATATCTTATTTTACAATCTGCATAAAGAAAGAAATATACACAGATTTGGAACCACATGATGGCATAACTACACCACAACTGGTTCCTTAAACAAACTTTCTGAGTGCTGTTCAAAATTGTGTATTCCAACAAAAGTTTTTGTAAGTGACATATATATATATAATTTCTAATGCTATTATTATAGTATAGATCTTATGTTGTAGTAGTGTTCCTGATGTCATTTCCCTACTCCCTACATAATGACTGATTCGATCGGTATAACCTGAGATGGAAACATCTTTTCTGGTTCATTGCTTTACTTAGTCCATTACATATTTAAATTTTCCTCTAAAACACTGTATCTAGCCGGTGTCTGAATGTTCATAAACAGTATACCATTGCACAACTTTTTTACTCTTGAGCAAAAAAGGAAAAGCTTTGATGTAAAACAGAGCAAAAATTGTAATAAGTCAAATTGTACCTTTTTGTAGATCTCAGGAACATGCTGGCCTTTATGTTGTTAGCATCACTCATTGGGTATTGAACAGAGATAGCATTAAAATTAGACGCACACATGTAGGAGACAGAAAACTGAGAGCATGGAGTCTGTTTGAGGGTTTGAACCTACATAGCCCCATTAAAACAAACATACTGTTAAGATTTATTAAGTATTATGCTCTCATTTGTATTATTTGTATTCATTTATATTTGTATCTTATTTTCCCAGCTTTTTTTTTTTTGTTTGTTTGTTTCTCTGTAACAGGCATTCCAATCACAGTGCCGAGTGTATGTCATGTGACCTAATAATTGACCGAATGATTACACGTGTGTCACAGACACGTCAGGTTCCACCTCACTCCCTTACCCACGCACCCAATCTCCAGAGTACTGATCACCGCCACCTGCAACTCATTATCACCATGATCACCTCACTACTTAAACCCCACACTCACACACACACATTGTCCGGTCTCGTTCATGATACACTAGTTGTATGCTTACCTCAAGGACTCCCAAAACGACACTTACCTGTCTCCATACTCTCCATCGTCTCCTGGTCTCCTCGTGTCTCTACCTACCTGTGTGTGTGAGTGTTCCCGTCTGCCAACTCCAACGTCTTCATCAAACTGCATCTGCAATACAAACAAGGACAGTATTACCTCTCTTTCATCCTCAAGATCTTCATTACCATCATTGCACTTACCTGTTGCTCTGCTGATTTTTCTAAATAAACATCCAAACTGCATTTACATCTGTCTCCGGTGTCTCTACTGTAACAGAAGACCGGACCATAACAGCTTACAATCAGCATGAGCCGTCAAGACCCTTTCCAGGAGCTCGTGGATGCAGTTCGGCGAGCACTCACTCCTCAACCACCGTCACCATCACCAGCACCAGCCACCGCTGCTGCCACCGCCGCCACAGTCACCTCTACTTCGCCGGTATTCACCGCCAGTCCCATGGCCAAACCGGCGCCCTACTCAGGATCGGCGGAGGATTGCAGCGGATTCCTCCTTCAGTGTGAGATGGTCCTGGAGATGCAGCCGCACCTCTACCCCACCGATACGGCGAAAATAGCGTTCATTATCTCCCAACTGCAAGGTAAGGCCCTACAATGGGCAGATTCGCTCTGGACTCAAAATGGATCAGTTGTCAAATCCTACACGGCATTCGTTACCCACTTCAGAGAAGTCTTCGGAAAACCTTTGGCAGATTCCTCAACTGGTGAGAAATTGTATAATTTAAAACAAGGAAATAAGACTGTTAACGATTATGCCTTGCAGTTCAGAACGCTCGCCGCAACCAGCGGATGGAACGAACAAGCCCTCATCACTACCTTTCGACAAGGTCTGGAGCCAAACGTGCGGCTGCATCTCGCTGCATACGAGGACTCCATAGGACTTGAAAGATTCATCCAACTCGCCATCCGCGTGGGTTCTCGTATGCAGTCGTGTCTCCTCGAGCACCAGGGCCAGTCACAGGCTACACCTCTCCTCCGTCGGTCCGAACCCGTCAGCTCCCCAGAACCAGCCCCCGAGCCCATGCAAGTGGATAACTCCCGTTTGTCACCCACAGAAAGACAGAGAAGGCTGACCCTGAATCTATGCTTATACTGTGGATCTCCTGGGCATGTCATCTCCACATGCCCAACCCGTCCTCCTCGACCTGTGGTGAGTGCTATCATTCCCTCTATCCAAAAGATGAAACCACTCACTACTGTAGTAAACCTTACTGCTGCTACTGCTTCCATTCCAGTGGTGGCGCTCCTCGATTCAGGGTCAGCAGGAAATTTCATCTCCGGCGCCCTCTGTCGACACCTCGGGATTAAGACCTCGCCTTCTCCGATTAGCTACCAGGTCCACTCTATCACGGGCAAACCCCTGAGCCGCAAGACGATTCGACGCGTCACTGGACCCCTTCAACTGCACGTGGGTATCTTCCACACCGAATCCATCCATCTGCTGGTTCTGGAGGAATCCACCGCTGACGTGGTTCTAGGGCGCCCGTGGCTGGAACTCCACAATCCCAACATCTCATGGCGCACGGGCGAAGTCCTGAAGTGGGGCGACCACTGTTTCCCTGGCTGTTTTCCAGAACTTCCCATTCCAAGATCTCCTCTCTCAACAAGTCTCTCTATCAACGCTACCTCCATCGAAAGCCCCATGGAAAAACGCTCCGTCGAAGTTCCACCCGACTACGCCCCCTTCAGTGACGTCTTCTGCCCGCAACGCGCCTCCAAGCTTCCTCCACACCGGCCATGGGACTGTGCCATCGATCTGTTGCCGGGTGAACCAGTGCCCAGGGGACGCATATACCCCCTGTCAGTACCGGAGGAGAAGGCCATGGAGGAATACATCAAAGAGGCCCTTAATCAAGGATACATCCGCCCGTCTACTTCCCCTGCTGCTTCAAGCTTCTTCTTCGTGGCCAAGAAGGACGGAGGCTTGAGGCCTTGCATTGATTACCGCTCATTAAACAAGATCACAGTCAAATTCCGGTATCCACTTCCCCTCGTCCCAGCGGCTCTGGAACATCTCCGCGGTGCCACTGTGTTCACCAAGCTGGACCTCCGCAGCGCGTACAACCTCATCCGGATACGCGAGGGGGACGAGTGGAAGACCGCCTTCGTCACGCCCACCGGCCACTATGAATACCTAGTTATGCCGTATGGCCTGGTCAACGCCCCCTCCGTATTCCAGGACTTTATCCATGAGGTGCTCCGGGAGTTCCTCCACAAGTTCGTCCTCGTGTATATTGATGACATCCTCATCTACTCCCGGAGCTTGGCCGAACATCGCCACCACGTTGCGGAGGTCCTCAAGCGCTTACGGCAGTTCCATCTCTTCCTAAAAGCAGAGAAGTGCTCGTTCCATCAGCCCTCAGTCCACTTCCTAGGATATGTGATTGACCACAGTGGCATCCGGATGGACGAGGGGAAGGTCTCTGCCATCCAGAACTGGCCCACTCCAAGTACCATAAAAGAACTCCAACGTTTCCTCGGATTTTCCAATTTCTACCGCCGATTCATCAAGAATTACAGCACCATAGTCAGTCCACTCACCAACCTCCTCCGGAAGCAGCCCAAGTCTCTGTCCTGGTCCCAGCCTGCCACAGAAGCTTTCGAGTCACTCAAGAAGGCCTTCACCACCGCTCCCCTCCTCGTCCACCCCAATCCAGACCTCCCATTCGTCGTGGAGGTGGACGCCTCCACCACCGGAGTGGGAGCGGTACTATCACAGCAGCAGGGGAACCCAAGTAGGCTCCATCCATGCGCCTTCTTCTCCCGTAAGCTCAACCCGGC
The DNA here is from genome assembly GCF_024489055.1 of Chanodichthys erythropterus. Lineage (NCBI taxonomy): Eukaryota > Metazoa > Chordata > Actinopteri > Cypriniformes > Xenocyprididae > Chanodichthys > Chanodichthys erythropterus. The sequence continues at coordinate 14,659,250 of NC_090241.1, read as the reverse complement.
GGAGGTGAACTATGATATCGGGGATCGCGAACTCCTGGCTGTAAAGCTCGCCCTTGAAGAGTGGAGGCATTGGTTGGAGGGGGCAAACCACCCATTCCAAGTTCTAACCGACCATAAGAACCTCGAGTATCTGAAAGCTGCCAAACGACTCAACCCTCGTCAAGCCCGGTGGGCGATGTTCTTCTCACGATTCAACTTCACAATTTCATACCGCCCTGGTGTCAAGAACATTAAAGCCGATGCTCTCTCACGTCTCCACGCCCCCGAGGAAAAGAACGACGAACCTGAACCTATCCTGCCTGATACCCTCTTCGGGAGCCCCATCGAATGGTCAGAAGAGACCTTACCCTCCTCCAATGCCTCCTCACGCACTCCGCCGGGTTGCCCCCAAGGCTTACGCTACATAACCCGGACACGACGCACTCCACTCCTGCACTCCGTTCACTCCTCACTTGGCACTGGTCACCCGGGGGTCAATGAGACCCTCTCGCTGCTTAAACAGCGCTTCTGGTGGCCCAACATGGCCAGCGACGTCAGAAGGTACGTGCAGGGCTGCAGGGAGTGCGCCATCTCCAAGAGCCCACGCCATCTACCAACCGGCAAGCTCAATCCTCTGCCCGTTCCTGAGAGACCCTGGTCACACCTGGGAGTGGATTTCGTCACGGATCTCCCAGAGTCTGATGGTCACACCTGCATTCTGGTCGTCGTGGACCGTTTCTCCAAAGCCTGCCGTCTAATACCCCTGGAAGGTCTACCGACTGCCATGGCCACAGCGGAATTAATGTTCAACCATGTCTTTCGTCACTATGGAATCCCCGAAGATATAGTCTCTGACAGAGGACCTCAATTTGTCTCTCGAGTCTGGAAGGCGTTCTTCTCCCTCCTGGGTGTGACCGTCAGCCTATCGTCTGGATACCATCCTCAGTCGAACGGGCAGACGGAACGGAAGATCCAGGAGATCGGCCGCTTCCTGCGTACCTTCTGTCACGGCCACCAGAACTCCTGGAACCAGTACCTGGGTTGGGCCGAGTACGCCCAGAACTCCCTCCGTCAAGCCACTACTGGATTAACACCTTTCCAATGCGTACTCGGTTTCCAACCCCCACTGTTCCCCTGGGACGGGGAACCCTCCAACGTTCCTGCAGTTGACTACTGGTTCCGGGAGAGCGAGAGGGTATGGGACTCAGCTCACCACCAGCTTCAGAGAGCCCTGCGCAGGCGCAAGATGACAGCCGACCTTCGGCGCTCCCAAGCTCCAACCTACCAACCGGGGCAGAAGGTCTGGCTGTCCACCAGAGACATCAGGATGCGCCTGCCCTGCAAGAAGCTGAGTCCCCGCTTCATTGGCCCGTTCACCATCCTTCGACAGATCAACCCCGTCACCTACAGACTACAACTCCCTGCACAGTACAAAAGAATTCATCCCACTTTCCACGTGTCACTATTAAAACCTCACCACCCTTCTGTTCTTCCTTCCACAGAACCTGACGTGGCAGCCGCCGAGCCCCCCCTTCCACTCATCCTGGACGATGGAACTGCTTACGTGGTGCGAGAGATCCTGGACTCCCGGCGCCGTGGTGGTCTCTTAGAATACCTGGTGGATTGGGAAGGCTATGGCCCCGAGGAACGCTCATGGGTCCCCAAGAATGATATCCTTGATCCTACTCTGTTACAGACTTTCCACACCAACCACCCAGACAGACCTGCCCCACGACCTCGAGGACGACCACCACGACGTCGGGGTCCTCGGCCCTCAGGAGCGGGCCGTGGGAGGGGGGGTACTGTCACAGACACGTCAGGTTCCACCTCACTCCCTTACCCACGCACCCAATCTCCAGAGTACTGATCACCGCCACCTGCAACTCATTATCACAATGATCACCTCACTACTTAAACCCCACACTCACACACACACACATTGTCCGGTCTCGTTCATGATACACTAGTTGTATGCTTACCTCAAGGACTCCCAAAACGACACTTACCTGTCTCCATACTCTCCATCGTCTCCATCGTCTCCTGGTCTCCTCGTGTCTCTACCTACCTGTGTGTGTGAGTGTTCCCGTCTGCCAACTCCAACGTCTTCATCAAACTGCATCTGCAATACAAACAAGGACAGTATTACCTCTCTTTCATCCTCAAGATCTTCATTACCATCATTGCACTTACCTGTTGCTCTGCTGATTTTTCTAAATAAACATCCAAACTGCATTTACATCTGTCTCCGGTGTCTCTACTGTAACAACGTGCTTATTCTGTTTAATAAAAATGTTCCAGTCAGAGCGACTGGAGGTATGGGAAAGAGTACACAGTTGTTTGCGTCTTATTTGCGCATACTCTGTTAACACATACCTCTACCTTCATTTTGACAAAACTCCTAAAACGTATACACATGCAATACACTGCAGTTCCCAGCTGAAAATGAACACTCGTGACAGTAATAAAACATCTTTTTGTCCCATGTCACAAAAATTACGATTACAGGGGCAGATTATAGATGAATAAAGATGCAGTTCCTTGCATAATACTATGTTATGACATCAATACACTTAAATACCGTAGTGCATGATTTGTAAACTTATACCTTTTGACATTTGCATCACATAAACAGCTCCATATGTATGGTTTTTCTAAAGTAGTAAACTAGCTCACCTGTGTACAGCACTGCACTTGCATGATTTCCATGAAACATGAGTCACAATAAAAGAGTTCAAAGACTAATCAAGCTAAAATGGCATGGCTGCTTCAAAATGTGCTTTTATTCCACGTTTGATTTTCTTAATGCTATCTTCTAGGTTTAGGGTAAGCTTTTAGTGTAGTTGGTATGATATTTTCAAGTGAGCACTAACCTTTTAGTGTCACTCACTGGATATTTTATTTCTGCACTGCTGCAATATGTACAACAACCAATATGTAAAACAACCAAACATCATTATATTCACATTCATCTGTTTTGGAAAGCGTCGTGAAACATGCAAGAAGCAGCGTAATATCATTTTGCAGAAATGGCGCCACAGGCAAATTTTTCCAATGAGCCTGGGTTGTTTTGTACAGCCCCAGGCAGTGCAGCCCTTGTTGCTTCGATTTACAGTAAAGCCTTCTAAAGAACTGAGCAATAGCTAACATACTGTAACTGAAACCCTAATGGCCATGAAGAAACTCAATGGAACTGAGCACCCAGAGAAAAGTGGTTCATTTTGCATTATGCATTAGGTTTGATGACACCTTTTGTTTTGAAGTGCTAATTACAGTTGTCTCTACATTCTTGATTTGTTTCCACACACTGTTGCTTTGTAATTTTGAATAGCGTCTTCAGTACTAAAAGCACCAGCCATGAAATTACTGTGCTCCCAAGCAGAGAAAATGATCTTGTGTTCACACTCCCTGTATGGTGTTCTGTTTTCACATTTCTTTTAATAGTTGCTGTGAATGACATCATACAGTGATCTGGGCACAGTGTTTCTGCTCTTTTTGTGAATGCTGTCTTTGAGACCCTTCTGAGCAGTATTAGCAGCTTTTACTTCATGTCGATCAGGTGCATTCTTTATCTGAATGCTGAGGCTGTAACTCACACCTGCTGGCATTTGTGACCCTGGAGCTATTCCAGTGGCTTTATTTCATGTCATTAATTGTGGAGTCACCAGCCCCTTGTCTAGCCATTAATGAGAGAACAGAAGGTCTTGTAACAGAGGTCTGTAATGCCATTGAGCAGAAGAGGAATAGCCAGTCTTTCAGTGTGTAAAGTGTGCTTCTGAATCTAAGCTTCAGAACCTTCAAAGAAATTTGCATTTTGTATTCAGCATTTATTTACCTAAAATGTGTTATTTCTGTATAAATGTTTAACATTTACAAATATGTTGATGTATCATCATGCATTTAGATGATGTTGGCAAGTTTCCTCACCCTAATGACAGAGAGTGTTTGTGTTACTGTAATATTGTAATTGTTCCATTTGGAGGCAAGTCTTGACGAACCCAAGTGCATTTTTTTCCATCCAACATAAACAAAACATAACATAGACCTTACTTTGCTTGGCATGTCAAAACAATCACAAGAATGTTTCTTGTGATTGTTTTGACATGCCAAGCAAAGTAAGGTCTATGTTATGTTTTGTTTATGTTGGATGGAAAAAAAATGCACTTGGGTTCGTCAAGACTTACCAACAATGGTACAGGGACAATACTTCACAAGGGAGATGGAAAATACGAGGGCTTAAATACACAGAGACTAATCACTAAACAAGACACACCTGTGGACATAATCAAGACAACCAATAACAACACAACACATGAGACTAGGGAAGCACATGACATGATCACATGGGGACATGGGAAACACATGACATGGGAGCACATGGCAAACATGGAAATAAAGCAATTATAACATAACAATAAGACATGACTAAATTTCAATATAAAACATGAACATGAAAAAAAAAAAAAAAACTAGATGAAGTCCAGGAGGGTGGTGAAGCAGTGGTGGTATTAGGGGAGGGATGGTGGTAGCAAGGAACCTATACCATCACCTCCCCCCACCCCCAAAATGTTCTTGTGCGGAGCTATGAGGTCGTGGCCTGGAGTGGATTCATGGGCTGAGGCAGTCACTGGACTCTGGTCCGGGGCTGGAGCCCCCTCTGGATGCTGGTCGGGGCTGGAGCCATCACTGGACTCTCGTCAGGGGCTGGAGAGGATGCATGAGTGGTGCAAACAAACATAAAAGCAGTGGCCACAATTGTTAGCCCTGCACACTCTGAAGACTCTAATGTGACTGCCATTTTGGCTGAGGGCTCAGGCGTGGCGGCCATCTTGGCCGAGGGCTCAGATGTGGCAGCCATCTTGTGAAGAGACTCGGGCGTGGCAGGCATGACTTGAAGAGACTCAGACTTGGCTGGCATGCCGTGAAGAGTCTCTGGCTTGGCAGGCATGATGTGAAGAGTCTCTGGCTGAGCAGGCATGACATGAACAGTCTCTGGCTGGGAAGGCATGACAAACAGACACTGACCTGGCTGCCGTGACGTGACGTGAACAGTCTCTGGTTTTGCTGGCATGACATGAACAGGCTCTGGCTTGGTAGGCATGATGTGAACAGGCTCTGGCATGGATAATTCCTGATATGACAATCGGGGTGTAGAGACTCTCTGTGGCGGCCATGATGTGACAAGGCTCTGGTGTGGTGGATACTGTGGGATTGTGAATCCCCTCATCTGCAATTCCCACAGTAAAGTGTGAGCCAGTCATAAGTAAGGCATAGTATGTATATATATGTATATATCACAAAAGAGTGCAACTGCTGGGTTCATGGTTGGAGGTCACATATTCTGTAATTATATCACTGGAGGCAAGTCTTGACGAACCCAAGTGCAATTTATTTCCATCAAACATAAGACACATCAAGACACATCTGTGAACATAATCAAGACAATTAACCAATAATAACACAACACATGAGACTAGGGAAGCACATGACATGATTACATGGGGACATGGGAAACACATGACATGGGAGCACATGGCACAACATGGAAATAAAGCAATGAAAGCGTAACAAGACATACAAAATAAAGTTGAAGTTTAGATGTGAAAATACTCATGTCATACTATTTTAAAATGGTTTCTTTGCTCTGACTCGCATGTATGGGTCATATGGATGCCAGCAGTCTTTGCAGTCCCATCTGCTGAAAAGCAACCCCATCGTCAAGTTACAGAAGGGTTGGTGCTCCGACAAATGCCCAGGACACCAGCCTCTTTGGAGCCAAACCTACTCACACTTGCCAACTAATGCATATTGTACACTGCAGAAAACTAGGAAATGTGGAAAGAATTAGATTATTTGACATCTATAAAATCTTTCAACTTGTTCATTGTTTGTGCATGGACTGTACTGTTGCTTTTTCTTCAGTAAAAGGATTCAAAAGTAATAAATTCATAGTTGGAATGAAATATATCCAATCTATTTTCTAAATGCAGCTTTTTGATCTTATTGGTCTTATTGATCTCATCTCCTGGTAAACAGACAGACTTCTCTCTGGTGATATACAGTATGTAAGACTTCTCCAATATTTAGTTCACTCAAACCCCTCCCTTTTCTTACAATCAACTACAAACTCGCATTCAGATCAGAAGTCCCTGCCCTATATTTTTTTTTCTTTTTTGATAATCCATTTTACTCGGGTGTACATCACAATATGAAAAAAAAAGGATCTGTTGCTACTTCCATTACATTGCAACTTTAATAAACTAAGGAACGTTTGTGCAAACAGTGGCTGGTTGTTTCGGTGTTAGCCCCCTTCTTATTAAAGTGAGCATTTTTTGGAGCATAATTTGGAGATTCAATGTGAAATTAAAGCTGCAAGCAGCGATGAAAGGGCCCTCGCACCCGAGCTCACCGTCACCCATTGGCCTCAGGAAAACAGTGAACAGTGGGCAACATGCATGTAAGCAAGTAAATACAAGAGAATTACTGCAAAGTCATTACGAAGTGCCACACTTCCTGCTGCCAACAGGTGGTGTTTTGACTGTAACTGAATATTGCCATGCAGATGTCTTCAGGCCAGAACTATCAAACATGTGAAGTTTGAAGCAGATCGGACATTGTATGCCTGAGTTACAACATCTTCCTGTTTCGTGGCGTCAGTTGCCAAGTGTTTTATGATTTATGTGTTTCTAGCATGTTTGGTACTTCGTGGCAAATACAAATGTGTTTCTGGGAGTGAATTACAGTGAAAAGCATGCCATTTCCTGTTTCCAGCAGGTGGCGCTATGACTAACTGAATATTGGCATATAGATGTCTTCAGGCCAGTACTCTCATCACACATGTGAAGTTTGGGGCAGATCGGACATTGTTTAACGGTTACAATAGCTTCCTCTTTCATGGTGAGATTTTGATGTATATATTTTGCAAAGTTAATTCAAAATATCTGACTTCCTGTTGGTTTTCAGATTTTGCTCCAGACTTTTTTGTGGGTATTTCACACTTGTACATGAAACGTAGGGTCAGGGGCACTTCGTTGAAATTTTGCAGGTGGCTCTATCGAGCCATTTTGCCACACCTAATTCTGAAACCCATATCAGACATAAATTTTCACCACTTCTGATGCATCTGGAAAGTTTCATGAGTTTTCGAGCATGTTTAAGCCTTCAAAATGTGATTCCCCTTTCATGGCGAAACATCAGACTTTGTCAGTCCGCCACGGACATGCCCTTTAATAAAAACTCAAGATCTTTGCAATTTAACATCGCAAAGGCCTTTAGATTAGACTGACCAAATATGATGTTGATCTGATTAAAGCTCTAGGAGGAGTTTGTTAAAGTAGAACGTGTGGAAATGGCAAAAACTGCCAACATTTTGCAGAGAAAATTCAAAATATCTCACTTCCTGTTGGGTCTACAGATTTTGTAGCCAGGTGCTACTGAATTTCATACATGTATGTAAAACATAGCACGAAGGGCACTTAATTGATATTTTGTAGGTGGCTCTATCGAGCCATTTTGCCACAACTAATTCTAAAACCCATATCAGACGTAAATTTTCACCACTTCTAATGCGTGTGCAAAGTTTCATGAGTTTTTGAGCACGTTTATGCCCTCAAAAGTGCGATTTCATTCTGGAGAAGAAGAATTGGCCAAGCAATTACAATAGGGTACTCACACCATTGGTGCTCAGGACCTAATAATAATAAACAGAGCAATTCCAATAGGGTCCTCACTAGGGCTGGGTATTGAATTCGATACTTTTTAGGTACCGACCAAACTACCTCGATACTATCAAGTATTGAAAAGTGTCTTGTCTTGTCATTGGGTACCAAATTGCGACGCCTCCAAACGGAGCAGGGGAGAGTGGGCGGAGAAATGCTGTCGCCGTCTCGTTGAGCAATTTAATAACATTGCGCTATTGTTAAATATATAAAACTATGCGTGCGAGATAGACCCTGAGTGTGAGAGAGCGAGTGAATCAACATTTTTCATTTTCAGTTTATCTCCGAAAAGAACGGTTGAGAGTACCGGCTGTTTATGCGAGCAGTCGGTTCACTGTCACTTCAATTTCTGTGAACTACAAAACAGAAGTGCCGCACTGCCTTCACACACAGCGGGACGCACAATGGGTCTCATTCATGAAACACGAGCAGAGCGAATTTTTGTGTAAATCGTGTGTAAAGTGGTTCTGGCGTAAATTTTCGGATTCATTAAAATGTTCGTATATTATTTTAGTACGAAAGAAATCTACACCTGCTCCCAGCCACGCGTAAATAGTGCGTTTAACATCCGAACGTTTTGCTCATTAATAAGGCTGCATTTTAATTCACCTTAATAAGGTACATATTTACACAGCATTTTGAAAAAAATATTATATATATATATATATATATATATATATATATATATATATATATATATATATATATATATATATAATATAGTAATTACGTAAGTTTTTTTCTTTTTACTTTTATTGTGAGAGCCAGTAATGGCATCTGCAAACGGAGCACTTTAATTAAATAATTAATTGATTTCAACAGGGCTGGGCAAACTAATGGCCCCAAATGGCCAAAATCCTTCGTTTGGTGTCATAATATGACTCACATATTTACTCGTATATTTACGAATGTTTCTTGAATGAGACCCATTGTTTTTAGACTGGTTACAGACAGGTACAACACACAGCAGCTTTACATCAGCATTCGTTCCTCAAGTCTATGGAAACACGTGACCAGTTCGTGACATTGTAGTTCGCTTGCACGAGCACAGGAATTAGCTCCAGAACGCAAACAATTCTGGTGGAAAAGGGGTATCGGCATCCTCCTGATACTGCCACTGTGTGCAAGCTATATATATATATATATATATATATATATATATATATATATATATATATATATATATATATATATATATATATATATATATATATATATATATATATATATATATATAATTTATTATAATTTATTACTTGGGCCAAGTAATAAAAAGGTAACATTCCAGTTAATTGTGGGTGGATGAGTGATAAATCAAGTGCTTTCTTAATTAATGCAATTAATGTGTTGATTTTAATAAAGACACAGAACTTTCATTTCACGGCAAGATGCAATAAATGTGCATCACTTTTACTTTTGTTTTCAACTGAACCTATTTCTCTTTAGAGAAAACCAATCAGGATAAGCATGTGCCTAGAGCACCTCCTAGTGGTCATTATGTAAAACACAAAGGAAAACCCTACATGAGATATTGCTTCATAGCTTAACAGCTTTAACTAAAAATATACACAAGCTTAAAGGGTTAGTTCACCTAAAAATGAAAATTGTCATTAATGACTCACCCTCATGTCGTTCCAAACCCGCAAGACCTCCGTTCATCTTCAGAACACAGTTTAAGATATTTTAGATTTAGTCCGAGAGCTTTTATTTCAATTGAGTGCCCTTCGTGCTATGTTTTACCAACAGGTATGAAATTCAGTAGCACCTGGCTACAAAATCTGTAGACCCAACAGGAAGTGAGATATTTAGAATTTTCTCTGCAAAATGTTCACACGTTCTACTTTAACAAACTCCTCCTAGAGCTTTAATCAGATCAACATCATATTTGGTCAGTCTAAAGGCTTTCGCGATGTTAAATTGCAAAGATCTTGAATTTTCGCTAAAGGGCATATCCATGGCGGACTGACAAAGTCTGATGTTTCGCCATGAAAGGGGAATCACATTTTGCAGAGTCGTGAACGTGGATTGACAACAGACACGGAAGAGAAGACAATGCTGAATAAAGTCGTAGTTTTTGTTATTTTTGGACCAAAATGTATTTTCGATGCTTCAACAAATTCTAACTAATCCACTGATGTCACATGGACTACTTTGATGATGTTTTTATTACCTTTCTGGACATGGACAGTGTACCGTACAAACATTTTCAATGGAGGGACAGAAAGCTCTTGGGCTAAATCTAAAATATCTTAAACTGTGTTCTGAAGATGAACGGAGGTCTTACGTGTTTGGAACGACATGAGGGTGAGTCATTAATGACATAATTTTCATTTTTGGGTGAACTAACCCTTTAACTAACAGAAATTATATAATTATATATTATAGATAAATATATATTCAACAATGATGTAAGGAAACAGTGGCAAAATATAAGTTTGAAAGGAGTTCAAATGCTGTTAAGGAAATGTAATCTAGCCAAATAAGAACTTTCATTTTAAATAAATATTAATTTATAAGCAGACTTTTTTATTCTTTTGTGCAGTGGCTCAGGAGATGAGTCTTTTGAGTCTGTAAAAAGTCTAACTTAAAACATAAAACCAAACATTTTTTGAGGTAATGTAATCTTGTTAAAACAGATTTTATAAAATTGGTATCGAAAAACAGTATCGTTAGGAGTCGGTATCCAAGTCAAGGTATCGGTACAATATCGATATCGGAAATTTTTGAACGATACCCAGCCCTAGTCCTCACAACCATCGGTGCTCGGGCCCTAAAAACAGAGCAATTCCAATAGGGTCCTCGCACCTTGGTGCTCGGGCACATTAGACAGCCATAGTAATTATTGACTTTGCAATACAGCAGAATGCTATTGCAATTCATGATGATGATTGATTGCTTGTTGTGTGATTGTGTGTGTATAGTTTGTATGTTTTAATCCTGTTATTTGTGATTCCTATTCATGTGGAGATAATCATGCTAATCCTCTGTGAATGACATTTTGTCCCACATGAACATGAGTTTGGTCACAGCATATGGTATATGCTGAATGTTATTTTGAGACTCGGCTGCATTTAAAGAGCATGTGAGACTTAAAGGTACTTGTTATTTGTTTGTGCGTTAGTTATGGACCAGGTCTTTTGATTTGATTATCCACTTTATAATACTACCTTCTGATTATTTATAATAATCCTGACATGTTTTGTTTATAAACACCTATTTTACTAAGAGGTTTTACAAGATTTGTTGTATACATGTGTAAAGAAAAAACAATAGCCCACAGTGTTAAGTTAAAATGGAGAAGTCCAGTGAAGCAGAGTGCTATAGATTAAACTTAGTGGTGCTTGAAATTACATGTGTACTTAATGTGTTAATGGTAGAAGAACCTTTTGCAGTTTTGCAGCAGTCTGTGATGATTTGTATACAGAACATCTGTTTATGTGTAAGGAAGGAACAATGGAATTTACATTTGAGGATATTAGAAATAATTTCAAACATTTATTTTATCACACCCAGTCAGCATGACAAACAGAAAATTAAATTGAGTTTATTTTAGTGCTTCTTTGAACAATATTACCAGTTTTAAGTAAAATTTTATTGTTCATGAATCTGAGTGAATGGGGTTTTAAATCTTGCTATCGGATCTCATCACTTACTCTCCCTGTTTCATTTTTGTATCTTTAATTTATGACTTTGTTTCTCATAACAAAAATATCTTAATTTGTGTTCCGAAGATGAACGAAGGTCTTACGGGTGTGGAACGACATAAGGGTGAATAATAAATTACATTATTTTCATTTTTGGGTGAACTAACCCTTTAACATCTCACAATGTGTCTTAAAATTTGCAATGTGGCTTTATATGTTGCAGTGGTTACTTTATACCTCTTGATTGTAACATTATTTTTTTGTAAATACGACTGTATTTCTTGTAAAGGCAACTTTATACTTTAATATGTTATTGATTTCTGGCAACTGCAGGATTTTTTTTGTTTGTTTCTTATTTTAAACTTTATCTTTATTTAATGTCTCTATCCCTCCTTTTCCACCCACACACACACACACACACATAGATTGTGGCAGTTGGTGAACTCCATTCTCTCCTCTGTAAAGAAGACTGTTTAATATGCGGTTCTTATGAAAATGAGGCCTGGAATACCAGGGGTCACACACACACACACACACACACACACACAAACACACCCCACCCATTTTCTCAGCTCTATAATGAAAAAGCAGCCCCAGGACTGTCTTTAAAGAAGGATTAATGTGGTATTTAATTATCAGGAGTGCAGTTTGTTTACATGGTAATACAAAACATTTTCTGCAACAGGGGTGCATAAGAGTACTATCAACTTCACAAAACTTCAATACAAAAGAATGAAATCATATTTTTAGAAAGCACTTAGCATACTTAAATTTAGCTGAGTCATTTTGTGAGATTCATCGGTTATATTTGTGCATGCAACACTCAGCAGTATGTGTGTGAAGTGTAATTACATAAGTTGGCTGAATAATCTCCGTCTGTTAGCCTGTTTACTAAAAATTGTTCATTGAGGTATCACACCAAGATTCTATGCATGTTCTTGTACACAGCAGAGAGTGTGTTTTTGTGATTGGGTACTATGAATGTAGGCTAAGAGGTTGGGGTAGGGTGGAGATTGTGGTGGGTGGGTGGATGGGTGGGTTTGTGTTTGTTTGTGTGTGTTCCGGTTGTGGGGGTCTGCACTGAACTGTAAATCCCCTATGGGTAGAGATTAGTCTCTGTCTCCAGCTTTTCACTCTCTCCCTCTGTGGGGACAGTGTGGGACAGGGATAGAACACAGCATGAAAAGTAACGGCACACAGAAGTTATCAGAATTCTTTCAAGAAAAGGTGGGTAAATCTTCAGAGAGGCTGTTGTGTGTTTGTATGTCTGAATAACAGATTTTGTTGAATGTTTTTAGCTTTAATCATATTTAGCGAACTGTATATTAATATTGAACCATATTTATATGCAAAATGCAAATCCTCCAGTTTATAAGAAAGAGGTTCATGATGTTTGAAGTTTGTGTGGGTGTGTCTGTGTGCACATATGCATACTTGTATGAATTTTAGCATGATGTTCACAAAGGGGCTTTCAGAAAAAGACCTCTTGCTGCTCAAACTCGGAATGTTCTGCCTGTTGCTCTATGACCTCATGACCTTAGCTGCCCAAACAAACAGTGAATGTTTGAAAGCTTGTAGGGATGACACAGTGGCACCAATTACTAAAACGGGATGAGCTCTTTGAACTCATTGAACTGACTCAATGACACCAAACCTGACTGGCACAGATGATGTCAATGACATCCCTTGTGAAAAAAAAGTGCACTTTAGTATACTTTTATAAAGTGTACTTATTGCAAAAATAATATACTTTAAAAGAACACACTTAAGTGTGAATTAAATGTAATGTTTTCATCGCTTAAGTGCATTATATCTGTACTTAATTTCAAATATATCACATATTAAGTTCATATTAAATGCAATAAGTTGAACTTAAGAGTGATTTTTTTTGAACAACTTAAGTGGTACTTTAATACAACTTTATGACAACCTTCGTAATTGCTTCTAGTACCTTTAAAATATAGTTGAAGTGCACTGCCCAATGTACTAACAAGCAATTAATGTGAACTAAAATATATTTTAATATCAGTTATCAATACACTTAAGTGTGAATTATAATGTTTTCAGCCGCTTAAGTGCATTCTATTTGTAATTAATTTCAAATATATCACAGATTAAGTTCATATTAAATGCAATAAGTTGAACTTCTGAGTGATTTTTTTAAAGCACTTAAGTAGGACTTTAATACAATTTTTGATGTACTTCAAAATATGGTAAAAGTATACTTCTGAATGTACTGACAAGCAATTAATGCGAACTTAAATATACTTTAATGTAATTTACATGTACACTATTATATAATTTAATACATTTGTAATTACATTTTTTGTACATATAATAATGAAGTTACAATTTAGTATATTTCAAAATATTACAATCAACACAAATGCAAATTTAAACCCTCTACATTTACTGACAAAATAATCTCTAAAACAAATGCACAAAAACCTTTTTGTTGATGCACAAGAAAAACCCAAGAAACACTATACACAATCACAAACAATTACAACACTTTAACTCTCATTTAGAAAGAGTCTGGAGGACAGTGAGGCTTATATGCACTATCATTTTCTCCATCACATACAAAGGTACCTAAACCTACCATCACAATCTTTCTGCATTTTTACATTTTCAGATAAAATCATTCTGTATAAGATGATAAATAAGATAACACCCATGAATTAATACAAACAAAATGTAAAGAAAAGAAAAGATTCAAAACTTTGGGTAACACTAAATTTTCTATTAGTTAACTACTTTAGTTAACATGAACTATGAATGAAAAATACTTTAAGCATTTATAAATCCTAGTTAATATTACGTATGCATTATTAAAATCAAAAGTTGCATATGTTAATAGATAATGCACTGTAAACTAACATGAACAATAACTATACATTTTATTAACTTGAGAAAAAATTATTTTTATTGCCTAATGTTAACAAATATTGATAATGTAAAAAGAAATCAATGCACATAGTTAGATAATGTTATCTAATATATTAATTGATGTTAACAAGCGAGACCTTTTGTAAAGTGTTACCTTTTGTAAACCTTGTTACTTATAAGCTCTGCAACCCTTACTAGCACAAACATTAAACAGGACAAAAAAGTTTCTTCTAAAATCTTACTCCAGCATTACATTGAATGTAATTTTGAAAAGAAAAAACAAAACAAACAAAAAAACAATGAATTCCAAAGGCACAAAAACAAGAAAACCAAAATTGTCTGTCACCACCTTTTTTTAAGTTGTATGAAAAAGTGCTGTTTATGTCAATGTCCCAGAAGCTCTTCATCGGCAGAAAACCTTAAATGTCCATGAAGCTGCGAACCACCTCTACACAGCATGCATAAATGAACATGTTCCAAAGAGGCAAGAAAGTAAAAAAAATAAATACCTGGAGGAAAAAAACAAACAAAAAAGAAGAGTCAGTCCGTTATTATAATTGGTTCAATCGAATGAAATCAATAGATATAGATATATATACAGAACTCCAAAGTTTATATCCACCTTTGTAGGTTTGAAAATAATAAAAACCCATTTGGTATTCCCTAAAGGCAAAGAGTTGCTGATAGTGATTGAAGCCTGTGGCCAAGATGTTTACTGTGTACTGATAATTTCCTCCACTTTAATACCAGTTACAGTGTGAAATAAATATGAATGAACATCTGAAGGTATAGGTATACAGTACAACTGATCTATAACATGTCACATTTAATCGCTCAATCAGTGTTTCAACGAGTGGAAAGACGTCAATGAAACAGCTTGTAAACAATGTCACGTAACATCACATTTACTTCAGAAAAATCATATTCAGCATAAACTCATTAGTCAGCTATAGAGAGGAGCATTCT
This sequence comes from Chanodichthys erythropterus, assembly GCF_024489055.1. Taxonomy (NCBI): domain Eukaryota; kingdom Metazoa; phylum Chordata; class Actinopteri; order Cypriniformes; family Xenocyprididae; genus Chanodichthys; species Chanodichthys erythropterus. The sequence goes on along the minus strand of NC_090241.1, from coordinate 14,644,057 downwards.
GCTAATTATATGCACCACGTTACATATTCATTATAATTTTATTTTAAATATTTTTTTATAATTAATTTATGTATTTAATGTTTGAATACATAATTTATGACAGCTACAATTTAAATTTTTATATTTCAAAAAACAATTTAGAGTAGAAATATGATTATGTAATTCTAAAGTTTACATAATCATAACTTTATTACAAAACAAACAAATCATACAAATTAGCATTGTATTTGTTTCTTTATTTAGTACTTCCCTGATGAAGCAGTTTATTCTGCAAGGTGTAAGTAAACTTTTGACCGCAACTGCATCACCTAAGATGAATTATCTCAGTCATCAGGACAACACTGTTGTAGAATCCTGGGAGAAGCTCCTTCACATTTCCCACAAACACCAGGATTCCAGTGACCACACCATCTTCACTGACACTGGCCTTTAAACATAGAGAATATTATTATAAACATTTTTATACTTTACAAGGAATTAAACATAACTTTATCAATTACACAAATATAGATAAATAACCCAAGGCCCAAGCAAATTGAGGGGTTTTGCTTTGAAAAAATTATATAATAATATCATTATATATAAATATATAATGATTAGATGGGGATTTGTAAGTGCACAGGTGAGAATTTATTACTTGCAAACAGAAAAGATTCAAAGCATTTAAAAGCTATAAGGACAGTTGATGGCAGTGTTTTAGCTTAATTAATGGAAAAACATGGAACATCACCTCATCAGTTCTTTGATTCCACACAGCTTGCACTGTATCTCCAATAACAAATCTGTACTGATCCTACAAAATGAATATATAAAACAACAGATAAGCACAAAAATATTACATATTAAAAACACAAACAGTAATTGAACAACTAACTTTTCAAATGCAAAAAGAAAAATAGATTATAAGCATTACTGGTGGTTATAATAGCGATTAAATGTATTGTCTTTAAATATTACAAGATCAGATCTTTGAATTTAGTTCTGCAAATTTAACTTAAAGTCATTTAAAATGATTTAAAAAGTCAGAGTTCAGTGTTCTTTGAACACGCCCACACACGCAACCACGTTCATATTGTATAAGAAATTATTATAATGCAATCATAAATAAATTACAGGAAACATGATTAATTCACCTCCATATTGCGATTAAACTAAATAAGTTACACTCATAAGAACTGCTATGTTCCGGTGAAAAAATAAAAATGAAGAGAGCATATATCAAGATACTTACTTGCTTCTTTATTTGTAATACATAACGTCTCATTTGTAGTCATCCAAACGTGCGCACCTTTGTTTTCTTCTTTGATCAGCAAAGTTGCCTCGCGCATCGCGATCACAGAAAGATGGCTGAAAGTGCATTTTTCAAACTCTGGTGAAGTAATGCGCCGTCATGACGTAGTATTGTGGCGCATGCGCATGATTAAATTTGTTCAAGTTGAAGTTTTTCTAATTCATTGTTGTAGTTAGACTGTACGTTTACAGAACTTGACTCATTCACCTAACTGAAATTCAATTATTTTATAGTTTAGTCTGATTAAAATTAAATGTATTTTAACTGAATATGAATTCAAATTATTTTTTAGATCTGTTAAACTTTTGCTTGCAATTAAATAGGTTTAATCAACTTAGAACAACGATGATATTATAAGTATTATACAGATATGTAAAGTACAGCACTGTTGCATTAAGTATCACAAATACAGCACTCCGTTAAAAAAAAAAAAAAAAAACATTTTATGTCAAATATTATGTAGAACACTGACACTAGTCGAGTTTAGAGCAGGAGCTGGTGATAAAAATTTCAACAATAAGTTGTACAGGATTATACACTGTATAAGCAAGTGTTTTGAAATTCAGAAAAATAAATTTCAAGTGTATTAATGCACACAGTATTTATTAAAGACTAAGCACATTTAAAATACATTAACAAATGTCATCTTGGACAACACACTTAAGTTGAAATTAAAATTAATTATTTTTCATGTGCTTTAATATATAAGTCAATACATCAGAATAAGTTTACTTATTTAAAACACTATAAAGTCATAATTAGGTAAAAATTAAGTGCATTTTTAAAAAGTGCACTCAAGTGTGTTAATAAACATTGTCATTAAAGGTACAATTTGTGATATTCTTTTCCGCTAGAGGTCGCTAGAAGCCTATTCAAAACAAAGGCGTAGTTTGATGACGCCAAGTTTTAGAGCGGAAACTTGGGACATGTGGTCTCCATCTCAACGGACGATGCAAAAGAATAGTGATTGGAGTCTGGAAGAAGTCATGTTCGTGGATGCGATTATTAACGTTACTGTAGTAAGAAGCTGAGCAGGAGCGAGTGTTGCGGGCGCTGAACGAGGAGCTGGAGCGATTGATCAACACACGTCTCACGAGCAGCGGGACTTTTATTATGACACAGTCGCCGGCGCCGCTTCCGCTTTTCCGGTCATGAGTTTACGGGAGCTGTCCTTGTCGACAGAACCAGCGGCAGATGGTAAACAGTAATTATGTTCCATAAATAAGTAACACAATCCACCATAAAACGTGCAAGAAGTAAATAAGGAACTGCTTGAAGCAACTAGTGGTTTGCTGGACGCTAGACACTACTTCCGCATTTGTCCACGGCACTGTTTTCATGTGGTTTCTACGTCAGTAAAGGCGGTAACAAAGGTAACTGACGTAATTGACAGGCGACTGCACTGCCCCGTGTCACTGTTTAGAATGGGAATTTTCTCATGATTTACAAGTAGTTGAAAACATTAGAGATATTGTTTGTAATCAGCTGGACAAAATATATAATACTAGCCTAGTGGTTTTTGGATATTTTACTGCAAAAATTTTACATATTGTACCTTTAAAGTTTACTTTCTGTAAGTACAATTAATAAGTCATTTTTACAAAGTGTATTTTTAAAAAGTGCACTCAAGCGTGTTAGAATATTGTCATTTAAGTGTACTTTCTTTAAGTACAGCTTAATATGACATTATTACAAAGGGCATTTTTAAAAAGTGCACTCGAGTATATTAATAAATATTGTCATTAAAGTGTACTTTCTTTAAGTAAAACTTAATTTGACATTATTACAAAGTGCATTTTTAAAAAGTGCACTTAAGCATGATAATAAATATTGTCATTAAAGTGTACTTTCTTTAAGTACAACTTAATTTGACATTATTATAAAGGGCATTTTTAAAAAGTGCACTTAAGCGTGTTAATAAATATTTTCATTAAAGTGTACTTTCTTTAAGTACAACTTAATTTGACATTATTACAAAGTGCATTTTTAAAAAGTGCACTTAAGCATGATAATAAATATTGTCATTAAAGTATATTCTATTTAAGTACACTTAAGTGGCCTTTAATTTTAATTATATTGTATTATCTGCAAGTGCACTTTTTAAAAAGTATACTAAGTACACACAAAGTACACTTTCAATACAATTAAGTGCACTTCTTTTTCACAAGGGTACATTGTGCATAATTGACATAAAAATCTTTTAAAGTTTGTAATTGTAGCCTGTCCATTGAATTTAAAAGGGTGCATTGAAGATGACACTGCCATGTTTTGTGCAAGAGCAGTTTGCTGCTAATTCTCACTGTACCATATGACTGTTTCTGGACTATAGTTGACCCTTTCGAGGTTAGATAATAAGTTGGCAGTCTCTAGCATGGCAAGATTTCTGTTTACAGTATCCTGTGGCATACTGTAAAAAAAAAAAAAAAAAAGAGACAGATGGCATCAAATACAGGAATTTAAAAGATTTAAATTCCTGTATTTGATGCCATCTGTCTCCTTACTTCTGCATCTCTTATCAATCTGAAGGACACAGTCACTGATTGTTTAATCTCTTTTGTACTCTGTCCTGCTCTGTTCACGAATTGCAAATGTTTTCCCTCTCTCACACGCACAGACAGACAGACACACACAGACACACACACACACACACACACACACACACACACACACACACACACACACACACACACACAGACACGTTAACTTTCCAAATTTTGTGGGTTCTTTTTATGGACATAATGATTTTTATACTGTACAAACTGTATGCTATATCCCCTAACCCTAACCTACCCATCACCGAAAACTGTCTGCATTTTTACATTTTCAAAAAGCACCCACCCCATAACATAGGATTTACCTACAACCACACACACACACCCAATTTGAACAGTGTGGTTATTATCTGAGATAAATCGTTTATACTGAAACAAGAATGCATTATAGTTAGTTATCTAAGAAACTTCAAACCAGTTTGATTAAAACTGTATCTGTCTTCTGTAGAAATCTCTAAGATGTTTTGCAAGTGGCCTGGTTTTACATTTCTGCGAATTGATTGTGGGTGATATTTCACTTGTTTTGTGTTTCAGTGATACAGTAATTAAATTTTACCACAAAAAGAATGCAAATGACTCTGCTTTTGTTAATTGTCCCATAACGGGTGATCCACCAGTAACTTTTTATGTGTGACTTTTGTGCTGTTGCTTAGTTCAAGAGAACCAATGAAACGCCAAAATGATTAAAAGGGTTAAAGAAACAATGCTATAAAGCTGTACTATAATATGCGGCTCTGATCCAGCTCAGCCCCTATCAGAGGCAGCTTAGATGTTGCTTTGGTTCTTTGTAAATGAGCATCAGAACCACCTTAAGCCTTGGGATTTATAATTTATTTATCATTTATTTCATTGATTGTTTATGTATTAATCATTTTACATTTACAACACTAATTTCATAAAATTATTTCTTTATAAAGTCATACTTTTCATTGTATGTTGCTTCAGATGCAACTTCTATACATCTGCAGTGTAAAGACAGCTATATTTAATGTTACCACATTAATTTTGACTTTATTTTCTGACGTAGTTAAGAGATAAAAATCCAGTAATGTTCCTCTGCTGGTAGATTTCAGATGGAATGATGTTTAAATTCCTCAGTAATAAATATGCACATAAAATTAGTTTTAACTGTTATAATAATGTTGAGCACTGAATGTTGTTAAAATGTTTTAGATCAGAATGTGACAATGCGTTCTAATTTACTGTTTACCCTCTCATATGTTCAGTATGACCCAGAAAATTCAGGCTTCATCAGTACTGAGCGTTTCCGAGATCTTCTTGCGGCTCATGGATCAGAACTGGACCCTCACAAGCTGGAGGTTCTTCTTGCCCTGGCTGACGGAAATGCTGACGGAAAGATCTGCTACCAGGATTTTGTTAACCTGGTGAGTTCTGCAGATGAACTTGAGGTGAGGTTTGTATAACTTCTGACCCTGAACTAAAAGCCAAAACATGGAATGTTCTATTACACTTGCATGGGAATGCCATCAAATCTGTGGGAAAATCGTAATGCCACCCACCCTCAGTCTCACACCCTCCTTCGCCCTTTTCCCTGTCTCTTTCTCATTCTCACTCGGTCTTTCTTTCACACATACAGCAACTCTTCAAAGAGTCTATTGTCCACCACAGTGGCTGGAGAATAGAGCTATAGTGCTATAAAGCTATGCAGTGAAACATTGGATCAGATTCTGTGTTTTGATTGGCTGTGGCAGGTCATGTGAAAGTGGGACAGCGAGGAATGAGGAGTATGCAGTTGGTGTCTCTACACTGCTATTGTTCCTCTACAGCTCTCATTTACTGTCCACTATAACAAAGTGAGGACAGTACTTCCAATACTTGCTATACAATCTGTCTTTTCACTGTATCCAGTGAAAAGACAGATTGTATAGCAAGTATTGGAATGAAAATGTCATTTAGGGATGAGAAAAAACAGATAGACAGAAATGCAAGAGGGAGACTGGAAGGAATGAAGAATTCTATATACATACATTAAGAGCCATGTTTCACTATTATATGTTAATTGTGATGGAGAGTGATTACAGTGTAGCGGCACCATTGTATCTTTTCTAAGAATTCTTTCTTTCCTTCAGCCTTACATTCTCTGCGCTTGGTACCATGGTGCCCCAACAGTAGAGCATGGCACAGAAATCACAGTTTGTGTGTGTACTGTGTAAATCCCATATTGTTTGACTTTTCCCTGTGTGGTGTCCATGGAAACAGCCAACACAATGATCTTCCACATGTCATTATGCCACAGAAAAGCGAAGCATAGGGAGCACTTAATGTCTGTTTGTTTTTGTGGGGAATGTGTGAAGTCTGTATCAGGTGTAAGTATAAAGAGTTGCACGGAGACTGCAACTGTTAATATGAGTTGTTTTATTAAAGCTGATGGGTAACAGGAAGAAGAAATTAACAAAATGTTCACGTGGTTCAAGTAAGAAATTCCACACTGAAACATTTCTACATATACTTTGAAGATTTGCAATTTGAAGACTGCATTTTTACCATTTCCAGGTTTAAACATTAATATTAATGTATTATGAGTAAACTTATTAATAGTGAACAATAGTTTATTAACAAATTAATATTAACCTGTTAACCACTGATGTATATTGATGTTCATTATTAAATTATTAGTTCCTGTCTTTGATTCTGATTGGTCAATAGCTGTGTTTTATTCACGAAAAAAATGGCTATGACCGCTTCACGCTTCACCGTTCTGTGTATCACTACACAACACCTTTAGCAACCAATCTTAGCAACGTAAACTGTATGTTCTCAATTTATATTGTTCATTGAAGCTTACTGTATTATGTAGAAGAGTATTGTGAGAAAAAGATTGAGTGAGCAAGTTTATTACCTGCATTCAGATTTAGCATTTTCCTTCAGGTCAGTCCTATATTCAAAATAAAAATCTGTTTAAATGTCTGATGTATTATCTGTCCTTTTAACAGTTAAGGAGTTTTCCCATAACTGAAAGTGCTAGTGAGAGCATTTGTCAGTTGAGTCTTGTTCCGTGTTCACAACAATTCAGTCTTTTCAACGTAAAAGTCTTCACTACTGACTGACATACTCATGAACCCTTTGCTGCCATCAAATGGCGTAATAATGTAACTTCTGTTGCTGTTTGCAGTCAGGGACTATTTTTTCAGCGGAAGGAAGGCTTTAGTGAAAGTTTACTTCATGAACGTTCGCATTGATACATATTTTTGACTTTAATATTTGTATTGTGTGGTGACACTGCTGTTCAAAGGTTTGGGTATGGTAAGATGTTTTTGAATGTCTGTTTTGCCCCCCAAGGGCAGGCTGCATTTATTTAATCAAAAATACAGTAAAAACAGTAATATTGTGAAATATAATTACACAATTTACATTTTTTATTCTGTTTTTTTTTTTTTTTTTTAAATGTCATTAGGGACCGAGCACCGATGGTGTGAGGACCCTATTGGAATTGCTCAGCCAATTATTCTTCTTCTCCAAAATGAATCGCATTTTTGAGGGCCTAAACGTTCTCAAAAACACATGAAACTTTGCACACGCGTCAGAAGTGGTGAAAATTTACATCTGATATGGGTTTCAGAATTAGGTGTGGCAAAATGGCTCGATAGCGCCACCTACAAAATTTCAATTAAGCGCCCTTCGTGCTACGTTTCACGTACAGTTATGAAATTCGGTAGACAGATGTAACAGCCCAATCCCTAAAAAAAAAGCCCCTGGGTGCAAAGTTTGTAAACCCAACAGGAAGTGAGAGATTTTGAATTTTCTCTACAAAATGTTGGCAGTTTTTGCCATTTCCACATGTTGTACTTTAACGAACTCCTCCGTGGTGACCGACAAAGTCTGATGTTTCGCCATGTAAGGTGAATCACTTTTTTGAGGGCCGAAACATACTCGAAAACTCATGAAACTTTGCAGATGCATCAGAAGTGGTGAAAATTTACGTCTGATATGGGTTTCAGAATTAAGTGTGGCAAAATGGCTCTATAGCGCCACCTAAAAAAATTCAACGAAGTGCCCCTGACACTACGTTTCACGTACAGGTATGAAATTTGGTACACACATCTAACAGCCCAATACCTACAAAAAAGTCTCTTGGAGTGAAATCTGAAAACCAACAGGAAGTCAGATATTTTGAATTTTCTTTGCAAAATTTGTGCAGTTTTTGCCATTTCCAGACGTTGTACTTTAATGAACTCCTCCTAGAGCTTTAATTAGATCAACATCATATTTGGTCAGTCTAATCTAAAGGCCTTTGAGATTTTAAATTGCGAAGATCTAGAGTTTTCACTGAAGGTCGTGTCCATGGTGGCCTGACAAAGTCTGATGTTTCACCATGAAAAAGGAAGTTGTTGTAACTCAGACAAACAATGTCCGATCTACCCCAAACTTCACATGTTTTATTAGAGTCCTGGCCTGAAGACCTCTTCATAACAATATTCAGTTACAGTCATAGCGCCACCTGGGGGCAACAGGAAATGACATGTTTTACACTGTGATTAACTCCTCATGGAGATTTAACCAGATCAACATCAAATGTTATCAGTCTTATCTTAAGACCTTAGCAATGATAAATATCAAAGATCTTGAGTTTTCGCTGAAGGGCATGTCTGTGGTGGCCTGACAAAGTGATGTTTCGCCATGAACGATGAAGCTGTTGTAGCTGAGGCATACTACACTGCGTTCCAAATTATTATGCAAGAGACAAATCAGTAAGATTTCTGTACAATAAACATTCAGATTTTAGTTTTTCTAAGAAAATGTTTGTTTGTTTATTTATCCATGTCTTTTTAGATAACTGGTATCAATCTCAGACAAAATAATTTGCCAGATCTCAGGAAACCCCACTTAGAGGTTGTTTCACATTATTAAGCAAGTCACACTTCTCATGCAATATGGAGAGGAAGAAAGATCTTTTTGAAGATGAAAAGCATGAAATAGTGCAATGTTGTGCAAAAGGCATGAAAACAATTAATATTGTGTGAAACTTAATGGAGATTATCAAATTATCATAAGATTTGTGAGTGATTCAGAGCACAGCAGAACTCGGTCAGATAAAGGCAAATTGAGGAAAGTTCCTGCCAAAAAAATGAATTGTATTAAAAGGGCAGCTATAAAAAAAAGCCAGTGTTGAGCAGCAAACAGGTATTTGAAGCTCCTGGTGTCTCACAATGGATGGTCTAAATGGATGGATTTCTGGATGGTTGATGAATGGCCACCAGGTTCCAACAAGACTGTGATGTCAGCAAGGAGCTGGCGGGTGATGATTGGACCATTTCATGCTTTTTATCTTCAAAAAGATCTTTCTTCCTCCTCATATTGCATGAGAACTATGACTTGCTTAATAATGTGGAACAACCTCTAAGTAGGGTTTCCATAGATCTGGAAAATTATCTAAATTATCAGTTATCTAAAAAGTCATGGATAAATAAACAAACAAACATTTTCTTAGAAAAACTAAAATCTGATTGTTTATTGTACTGAAATCTTACTGATATGTCAATTGCATAATAATTTGGAACGCAGTGTATGTCTGATCTGCTCCAAACTTCACATGTGTGATAAGAGTCCTGGCCTAAAGACATCTATATGACAATATTCAGTTAGCCATAGCGCCACCTGCTGGCAACAGGAAATGGCATGCTTTACACTGTAATTCACTACCATATTCACATTTCATTATGCCACGAAGTACCAAACATGCTAGAAACACGTTAAATCATGCAACACTTGGCTGAGTGCTAATTTATGCGATTAATGCCACTAAAGAAACAGGAAGTTGTTGTAAGGCATACAATGTCCAATCTGCTCCAAACTTCACATATTCGATAAAAGTCCTGGCCTGAAGACATCAACATAGCAATATTCAGTTACAGTCAAAGCGCCATCTGTTGACAGCAGGAAGTGTGGCATTTCGAAATGACTTTGGCATAATTCTCCTGTATTCACTCGCTTAAGCCGCGTTCAGACTGCACGATTTTAGGCCCGATTTTGGCTCGACGACAGGTTTTGAGAAATCGCTGATAAATGCCCGAAATCACAGGCAAATCAGTGCTCGTTCACGCGAGTGACAATCACGCAGTGTGAATGAGCAAAGACGTGATCTGAGAGAATCGCCGACGCCCGTGAGATATTTGGCATGCTAAATATCTGGACCTGTCGGCGATTCAAAATCCTGCTGTGTGAAAAGTGTTCTGGCTGAAAACTACATTGGCGATGACCGACAGCCAATGAAAGAGCAAGATACAGAGCAGCAGGGAGTTCGGGGAGGAGTTATAGACCACAATATCAGCAAGCATGGCTTCATTCACATAAACATTACAATTCTATCAAACAGAAACAAAACACAAATATTTGCTTGACCATCCGCAACAGCAGCACATTGAAAAGTTATGTATTTACCTCCAACTCTCGTTGCAGAACACACAATCCACAGTCTCCCCAACCATTTCCTCCTCCATATTCTTCTTTTCTTTTTCTTGTTTTCTTTTTCTAAAGTCATGCAGTGTGAAACCTTCTGTCGCCGATCCATCGTGCAGTTTGAACACAGCAGCGAATGAATGCTGGCCAAGATAGTCATGCAGTGTGAAAAGAACAGTGACCCTACTAATTTGAAAATCGTGCAGTCTGAACTCGGCTTTACATGCATGATGCCCACTGTTCACTGTTTTCCTAAGGCCAACAGGTGGCGGTGAGCCTGGGTGCGAGGGCCCTTTCATCGCTGCTTGCAGCTTTAATTTATTCTTGTGATGGCAAAGCTAAATTTTCAGCAGCCATTACACCAGTCTTCAATGTCGTATGAATCTTCAGAATCATTCTAATATGCTAATTTGGTGCTCAAGTAACATTTCTTATTATCACAGATGAAAATGGTTGTGCTGCTTAATTTTTTGTGGAAACTGTGATTGCTTTTTGTTCATGATTTTTTGATGAATAGAAATGTTTAAAAGAACAGCATTTATTTACTGATTATCTTTACTGATTATCTTTACTGTCACCTTTGATCAATTTGATGAATCCTTGCTGAATATAAGTATTAATTTCTTTAAATAAGAAATGACTTTTGAACTGTAGTCTATATTAAAGCTGGCCAGTGTGTATGTACTTTGTTTTGTTTTTGCCTGTGTGCATGTGTACAGTGCTGCTTGAAAGTTTGTGAACCCCTCGCAGAATCTGTTAAAATGTGAATAATTTTAACAAAATAAGAGGGATCATACAATATGCATGGTATTTTTTTATTTAGTACTGTCCTGAGTAAGATATTTCACATAAAAAATGTTTACATATGGTCCACTTAATACTGTGTGGTTGCCTGGATGATCTATGGCTGTTTTTTTGTTTTGTGATGGTTGTTCATAAGTCCCTTGTTTGTTCTGAGCAGTTGCCCAAAACAGCAAACTGCCCAATATTCTTCAGAAAAATCCTCCAGGTCCCGAAAATTCTTCAGATTTCCAGTATCTTTTGCATATTTGAACTCTTTCCAGCATTGACTGTATGATTTTGAGATCCATCTTTTTACACTGAGGACAATTGAGGGACTCAAACACAACCATTAAAAAAGTTCAAACTGATGCTCCAGAAGGAAACACGATGCATTAAGAGTCAGGGGTAAAAACTTTTGAAAAGGATAAAGATGTCCAAATTTTTCTTATTTTGTTTAAATATTTTATTTTTTTTTTCCATTTAGTGCTGCCCTTCGGAAGCAACAGAGGACACTTAAATGTTTGCCAGAAGACAAATTAAGTACAATATTCCTTGATCTTCAAATTCAAAAGGTTTTCACCCCCGGCTCTTAATGTATCGTGTTTCCTTCTGGAGAATCAGTGAATGTTTGAACCTTTTTTAATAGTTGTGTTTGAGTCCCTTAATTTTCCTCAGTGTAAAAAGATGGATCTCAAAATCATACAGTCACTGATGGAAATGGATCCAAAACACAAAAGATGTTGGAAAACTGAAAAATGTTATCCCAAAGATTATTTTTTTGCAGAATTTTTGGCAGTTTACCTGCTCATGACAAACAAGCGACTCATGAACAACCATCACAAACATAAAAACAGTCGTGGATCATCCAGGTAATGACACATAGTATTAAGAATCAATGGTTCTTTCGAATGGGGTCATATTTATAAATTCAGCCATTTTTTTGTCTTGTGGACTTTATGTAAACATCATTTATGTAAAATGTCTTATTCAGGACAGTACTAAATTAAAAAAATTGCATGCATTTTGTATGATCCCTCTTATTTTGTTAAAATTAATCACATTTTGACATTCTGCAAGTGGTTCACAAACTTTAAAGCAGCACTGTATATCTATATTGACTAAACAGGTACTAATGTAATATCAGTAGAAACAGCTTGCAGATGGTTGTGTGCACATTCCATCTACAGAAACTCATTTGAGATGAGCTGTTATCTTGGTAGGGACCTGTAGGAACTGTGGACGAACCAGACAAATGAATCATTCAGATGATTCTTTCAAAACATAATTCTATTTCAGAATTGAGGTTCCGGCTCCGGCCCGTCTGCAGATAAAGCCAGGCTGATTAATTTTACGACACATGCTTTCTGATAGCAGAAGCGACATACCAAAGGGTCACCCAAGAAGACAGAGAGACAATCCAGACCCTTTTGTTTCCTTACTTCACAGGAAAGCCAAAGAGACTGTTGAACAAATAAATCTGCTTCAAAATACATTTTGCATTATGTGTACAAGTACTACCTGTAAACAGTTAGGCTTTAGAAACACTCACAATTCATGTAAATGTGTTAACTCTTGACTGAATGACTGAAAGTATGCCTTATTTGGACTTAATTTGATTCTTTCCCCCTTTTCTATATCCTGACTTGAATGAAATCTGTTTAAAATGTATTGTATCCCATTTAATAGAAATTATGTTAAAATGGCACTCTCTGCTGAAGCAGAAACAGGATGTAACACTTATGTTTTATTGGGGGCAGAGGAAGGCCCTGAAACAGGACAACGTCTGATTGGCCAGGACTCCTCAGAGGGGTGACAAACAACTAAGTTTAAATGATCATATTGCAAGATAGTGAACGAGAGAAGTTGGTTAGTAAACGAGAAAGGAGTTGGTTCTGTTCTGGGAAAAGAAGCCAAGACAAGTACCAAGAACAATGGAGTGACAAGAAGAACAGACCAGCCGCTCATTCAAGCCATCCAACCTTCACTCACTTTTCTTTTCTTTTCTTTACTTAATTTTCCTTTACCGCTGAAAGTCTTGTGTCCTAAGTTTTGCCGCAAAGTTCAACCAACGACTTTTGCCGCTTCAACTCCAGCGACAAAGAGACTTCCTTCATTGTTCCACACGGACCTGATCTGGACCAATCATCGACTTGGGGAAACCCCTCTCTGCACGACGAGGGAAATTCACCTTAGTCAACGCAAGCAAGTACCTCCAGATGAAAACTGAACTGGTGTATTTAAATGAATGATTCATGGTGCGTTCTGGTCTTTGAAATGCATTGATAGGTATTCGGTTAATCAGATCGATCTCTCTCTCTCTCTCTCTCTCTCTCTCTCTCTCCCTCTTTCAAAACTCTTTCTCTCTTCCTTCTTACTGCAACGCTTATGAACGTGTGTGTGTGTGTGTGTATGTATGTGCGTGCCTTTGTGTTAGATTAGTTTGTGTTAGAATAAATAAAATCTCTTTTAGATTTTAAAAGGAAAGTGTCTTGTATTATGTGCTTTATGATTTAATGTCTTAAACTGTGATCAAGTTACCGTGCTCTAATCAGTGTTTTCACGATTGTTGGATATTTATATACGTTACAAGAGCTTATTACGGCTCGAGCAAATGAACGCTGGACGAATCAGTTGCTCGGTCGTAATCTAAACAACTCTTTATAATTCCCTATAAATATTTCATTTGAGCTAATTTTACTTCCTAGGGTGTTTTCCCTACAGACCTGTGGTCAGTATTTCCCAGTTTAGTTTTTTCACAAAGTTGAATTTATTCTTATATTTAAAAGAGTAAACTGTTTTTGTAGCTTTACTGTGTGAAGCATGTAACACTGTAAGCTTTGTTGGTCAGCTTAGTCATGTTTTAAACTATTTCATTTGATCCCATTGTGACTGCGAAGGCAACATCTTCAGGGGCTTTCCAGCTAAATTTCATCATCCTACTCAGGGCCTCTTCCACAACTTACATAATGCCTGACCTGTATTCCTGATCAGGAGCCTGGCATGGGATAAAAGAACATTCCAGGTTTTTGAGGAAGGCTTTTTGCCTTGGCGGTGAAAAGCTTGTATGAACTGCATGGTTTCATGCACACAAACGCACACGAAATCACTTACACACTGTTTGTTACACAGCTGCTCTGAGACTTGAAGATGAGTGTGGAATCTTTAATCGGTTGCTAAGTGACAACAGTGGCATTCCATCTGTGGCAGAGTAGGGTGGCGTGGGATGTGGGACGGGGTGCACTTTCAAAGACAAAAAGAGATCATAGACGATTTACATCATGGACATTTCTAAATAAACAAGTGAATTAGTGTAGTCACATAAAAAAAAAAAAAAAAAAAAAACATATATAAAGATTAAGGATTACAGAAAATGTCCTGACAAATAAAGAAAGTTTGTGACAACCTGTATCAATGAAAAAAGTGTAAGGTTTGCCAATAAAAGTCTTGCTTAGTGTACATGCAAACTTACAGGACTGAGGGACTATATCAATACGGATTTACTATCTTTGGTTACTGATACATGATCACATGCATATTCATAGTAAAATGCTGATGAACATGATTGTTCAATTTGTATGTGTGATGTTTTTTCAGATGAGCAACAAACGTTCAAACAGTTTTCGTCGGGCGATCCTGCAGGGGAGTCGGCAGCTCAGGAATTCTGCACTGAGAGAGGAAGTAGGCTTGGGTCTGTCTCGGAGACTCGTGCGTCATGTTGCCTATGAAACTTTGCCCAGAGAGGTGGACCGCAAATGGTACTTTGACAGTTACACTTACTGTCCACCACCATGGCTTATGCTGGTCATCACTATAGCAGAGGTTAGAATGAACTTTACTATTGAAGATTATTAAAAGAAAGAAGTATTCTCTACTGTATCTATGAGACTTCTGAGTTGTTGTTTTTTACTGTATTGAAATGCAAAACGTATCTGCAGACACTTTGATCCCACGTTATTTTAGCTGTCTTTTACTATGTAGTAAAAATGATGGTACAATGTACTTAAAGCTGCAACTTTTTTTGGTTAAAAATTATCCAAAATCAACTTTTGAACAAGTACATAACCAGCCAGTGTTCAAAACTATCTAATTATCTTGTCTCAATTCACAACAGTTAGCTTGTAATAATGTTTTATAATAAGGGCGACATGGCGGATTTCCGCAGGAAATTCAAGCATGCAGCAGTTCGTCTGTGCGTCATTACGTCACGTCCATAAGGAGTCCCGTCCATGCTAGTTGGTTTGAGGAAGCTGCCGGTAGAGGCACATTTATTGCCTTTTCTCAGCAGCTGAAATTATTAAACTTATCATTTTGATGGCGGATTGTAATTTAGACAGGTCCAAATGACAATCATCAGTGACAGCTGGAGATTCAGCCGTAGACAATAAGCAAAAGACTTCGGACTGTGGAGTGGCTACAGAAATTGAAATCCACAGGTAACGCTAATACACACTAAATACACAGTCACGCAGTGATGATGTTGTTAACAATAACAATTTGAGAACAATATAACATTAATGATAATTTGCACGGTTTGACATGATCCGAACTAAGCGATCGTTAGATTTAATCATCATTGGTAGCATGATTTATTGTAGGCCTAAATGCTTTTTTCCTCAGTTGGTCAAAACAAAAGTGGCAGACATGTTACATACTTGTTCAGATGATATTTTCCAGAGAAAATTCTTATATTGGTCATACTTTCAAGACGTAGAATCTGTGATTCTGAAGTTCAGTATCCACACTGGTGCGGTGACTGACAGCAAAAATTTGATTCATCCGTGCTGACGAGCTGTGCCGAGGCACAACGCACGTACAGATAACTGTTCCGCATATGACTGCAATCGCATGTTTCAAACGGAGATGGCGACAAAGAGGAAAAACTGCGGACAGCAGCTTTAATGTGTTCATGTTGTATTGTAAAACTCTTTTGCTGCTATTGAGGTGGGATAAAGGATTAGAGACGGGTTTGGTTAGGTTAGGTGGATTAAGAGGTAGAGGTTCTTTTCTATCAACACTTGAATGCGGGTAAGTTTCATTATAAAAAAAGCAACATTTTGAAAAAAAAAACCCTGAGAAAATCACATTTTTGTCGAAGACTACATCAGGATCGGATTCAGAATGATGATCAAAACATAGATGGAGTAGATCACTTCAGTCAACAACCCCAAAGCTTGCACAGTTTTGATTTATATGCTGATTAAAATTTAATGATCGCATTATTTTACATGTGCATAAGCAATGCTTCTATCGCTTGTTTCTGCTGCTTCTTCGCCTGTGTTTTGATCCGGAGATTCTGTAATAGCGCCCACCCCCCACCGTATAAGTTGGGTTCTTCCTTTCAGCCTAGCATCGTCATCTCGCACCTTCACAAAGTGTATAGATGCAGCTCTGTCCAGGGCATCCGTATACACAACTACACTGAGAACTAGTATATTCTAGCATAGTCTGAAAAAATGGCGGCATTGAGATGTCATCCTCACACACATGAGGTGCTTGGGGTTAAGACTGAACACCAAGAAGAGTGTGATTTTGCCCATTACAGAGGACCACTTTTCTAAGAGTAGTTTGGGACTCCACTACAATGCAGGCATGACTTTCTCCTGCCCATATCGAGTTGATCCTTTTAGCCATAGGCAAGATCAAACTGGGCCAAGTCATCAGTTTCAAAGACTGTTGGGACTCATGGCAGATGCATCCAACATAATTTCTTTTGGCCTTCCGTACATGATACCATTGCAGTGGTGGCTCAAGCCCAAGGAGTTTTCTCAGAGGGGCAACTGATTTTGCATCATCAAGGCTATGTGCAGATGTCTTCTTACCCAATGATGTGGAAGAAGCCTTGGTTCTTGTCTCAGGGACCTGTGTTGAGAGTCTCTTGTCATTGCAAGACGCTAATGACAGTTGCGTCCCTCACAGACGCAGGGTCATCATTTTTCATGGCACATAAATTGCCTGGAGATTGATGGCTGAATTTCTGGCACTGAGGTACTTCCTACCATACCTCAGAGCCTATCATGTTCTTGTGCGATCAGACAACACATCGGTAGTCTCGTATATAAATCCTCAGTGGGGTCTGCGGTCGTGCACTCTTTGCAGACTGGCACACCAGATACTTCTCTGGACTCAGGGCAAGCTGCTCTCCCTGGGTACCTGAATCATGGAGCAGACATCCTAGAGAGATTTTGCCAGGACGGGGTTTGTCTACTGCTATTAGCCCCATGCTGGCCGGCCCAAATATACAAACATGATTCCAAAAAAGTTGGGACACTGTACAAATTGTGAATAAAAAAAGAATGCAATAATTTACAAATTTCATAAACTTATATTTTATTTACAATAGAATATAGATAACATATCAAATGTTGAAAGTGAGACATTTTGAAATGTCATGCCAAATATTTGCTCATTTTGGATTTCATGAGAACTATGGAAAAGTTAAATGTACATATAAGGAACAGCTGGAGGACCAATCTGCAACTTATTAGGTCAATTGGCAACATGATTGGGTATAAAAAGAGCCTCTCAGAGTGGCAGTGTCTCTCAGAAGTCAAGATGGGCAGAGGATCACCAATTCCTCCAATGCTGCGGCGAAAAATAGTGAAAAAATATCAGTAAGGAGTTTATCAGAGAAACATTGCAAAGAGTTTGAAGTTATCATCATCTACAGTGCATAATGTCATCCAAAGATTCAGAGAACCTGGAACAATCTCTGTGCATAAGGGTCAAGGCCGGAAAACCATACTGGATGCCCGTGATCTTCAGGCACTGCATCACATACAGGAATGCTACTGTAATGGAAATCACAACATGGGCTCAGGAATACTTCCAGAAAACATTGTCTGTGAACACAATCTACCATGCCATTCGCCATTGCTGGCTAAAACTCTGTGGGTCAAAAAAGAAGCCATATCTAAACATTATCCAGAAGCGCAGGCGTTTTCTCTGGGCCAAGGCTCATTTAAAATGGACTGTGGCAAAGAAAAAAACAGTTCTGTGGTCAGACGAATCAAAATTTGAAGTTCTTTTTAGAAAACTGGGACGCCATGACATCCGGACTAAAGAGGACAAGGACAACCCAAGTTGTTATCAGCGCTCAGTTCAGAAGCCTGCATCTCTGATGGTATGGGGTTGTATGAGTGTGTGTGGCATGGGCAGCTTACACATCTGGAAAGGCACCATCAATGCTGAAAGGTATATCCAAGTTCTAGAACAACATATGCTCCCATCCAGACGTCGTCTCTTTCAGGGAAGACCTTGCATTTTCCAACATGATAATGCCAGACCACATACTGCATCAATTACAACATAATGGCTGTGTAGAAGGAGGATCCAGGTACTGAAATGTCCAGCCTGCAGTCCAGATCTTTCACCCATAGAAAACATTTGGCGCATTATAAAGAGGAAGATGCCACAAAGAAGACCTAAGACAGTTGAGCAACTAGAAGCCTGTATTAGACAAGAATGGGACAACATTCCTATTCCTAAACTTGAGCAACTTGTCTCCTCAGTTTGCAGTTGCAGTTTGCAGTTATAAAAAGAAGAGGGGATGCCACACAGTGGTAAACATGGCCTTGTCCCAACTTTTTTGAGATGTGTTGATGCCATGAAATTTAAAGTCAACTTATTTTTCCCTTAAAATTATACATTTTCTCAGTTTAAACATTTGATATGTCATCTATGTTGTATTCTGAATAAAATATTGAAATTTGAAACTTCCACATCATTGCATTCTGTTTTTATTCACAATTTGTACAGTGTCCCAACTTTTTTGGAATCGGGTTTGTAGTTCTTAGACCCGTTGTCTCTCCTGGACGGCTCTCTTTGGGAGATTATCAATGTTAATGATAATGATATGTTTCTTGAGCACCAAATCAGCACATTAGAAAAGTTTTTGAAGGATCATGAGACACTTCAACAATTAAACAAAAATTAAATTGTAATATTTCAGAATATTACTGTATTTACGATCAAATTACAGTAGGTTACAAATGAGACCGGACAAACACTCAAACAGCTATGATTTTTTTTTTTTTCAACTGAAGTCATGCCACCTGCACTTCATGTTTGGACAGCTCCATTGCTGTAGATCATCTAGAAATGTTAAATCCCAAAATAAAATATTTAGGTTACAACTGCATCTGTCAGTGACTGCATGTGAACAATGTGACTAACTTTATTGTTGTTATTTTCAGAGCATTTAATGTACCCTTATTATAAAAAGAACTTTATTAACATTTATTTGTCTTTAACAAAAAAATCTTTTGGTAAGGAGACCTCAGAACTCTGAAACCAAAATGAAACAAAAGTTTTTGCTCAATACTAACTGAAATGAAAAATAATTTTTTAATTTGTTAAAATGCTTCCTCTGTATCCCAATGTTTTGAGGACAGCACAAGTGTCACACGTCAGTAACAGCCTCTTACTTACCACATCTTCCTCAGGTTGTTGTCTTTATATATTACGGACTGCAGCTGAACCGCTGGGTTCTGCAGGTGTCATCGCCATACTTCCTGAAGGGCCCATTGCCATACCATCCGCAGCTCAGAGCTCAGGCCTGGCGCTATCTTAGCTACATCTTCATGCACGCTGGGTGAGTTAAACATTAGCTATGCATATCATTACAGTATACAGTGATTGTTTATGTTAATGAACATGAAATATTGATATATCTTAAAATTATTTTATTATCTTAAATGAAGATTATAGCTTAAAATTTTGTTAAAATAAACTCTGAGTTTCAGAGTAGGATTAGAGTTGACAAAACCAAATAAATCCAAACCAGTTAAGATCAGGTTCAGTGTTCTCACAGCGCTCACTATAAATGTTCTGTCAACTCAGGGCTTGCTTCAGAATTCATTATCCTGTATAAATTGATTTATATGTTTCAGAATTTATAATGAACTCTGGAGTGTGTGATTGGCAGCGAACAGCCAATCAAATGAAATATGGAGAGAGTCAGTTTGATTCACTTCTCGCAAGCTCATTTAACTTCTCTTCTGAAGATTAAGAGATTTTTATAAGAAATATCAAGAATCTAAATATACATTTATAAGGCAAGATGAAATACTGCTGCTGCAAAGTTTGAGAAGACAGCTGAAAGAAAATATTTGACAGTCAATCAAAGCTTATGAATCAATTAAATTAGTTATTAGTTTATACAGTATAGGTTCACAGTGAGCTTAAAAGAAAACATGTAAGCTTTTTAAGGGCTATTCTAAAAATCGTTTATTTGTATGTATATGTATATATTTATATTTATATAAATTGTCCAAATATAACTGCAAAGTATAATGCAATTGTCAAAATATAACTGCTTAAAGGAACACTCCACTTTTTTTGAAAATAGGCTCATTTTCCAACTCCCCTAGAGTTAAACAGTTGAGTTTTACCGTTTTCGAATCCATTCAGCCGATCTCCGGTTCTGGCGGTACCACTTTTAGCATAGCTTAGCATAGTTCATTGAATGTGATTAGACCGTTAGCATCGCGCTTAAAAATGACCAAAGAGTTTTGATATTTTTCCTATTTAAAACTTGACTCTTCTGTAGTTAAATCGTGTACTAAGACCGACAGAAAATGAAAAGTTGTGATTTTCTAGGCTGAGATGGCTAGGAACTATACTCTCATTCAGGCGTAATAATCAAGGAACTTTGCTGCCGTTCCATGGCTGCAGCAGTGCAATGATATTACGCAGCGCCTGTGAGCCCCTGCTTGCACAGGGAACGTGCCTTGCAACCATGGAGACGTATGTGAGAAACGCTGCGTAATATCATTGCACTGCTGCAACCATGATAGGGCAGCAAAGTTCCTTGATTATTACGCCTGAATGAGAGTATAGTTCCTAGCCATATCAGCCTAGAAAATCGCAACTTTTCATTTTCTGTCGTGCTTAGTACACGATTTAACTAGAGAAGAGTCAAGTTTTAAATAGGAAAAATATCAAAACTCTTTGGTCATTTTTAAGCGCGATGCTAACGGTCTAATCACATTCAATGAACTATGCTAAGCTATGCTAAAAGTGGTACCGCCAGAACCAGAGATCGGCTGAATGGATTTGAAAACGGTAAAACTCAACTGTTTAACTCTAGGGGAGTTGGAAAATGAGCCTATTTTCAAAAAAAGTGGAGTGTTCCTTTAAAATGCATTAGGAGGCTACCATAAATATAAAATATAAACCATATTTTATATAATATAAATTCGTATAAATTAAATATAAATAATTAGCAAAGTGTAAATCCTTATGTAAATTAGGAAGCAGTAATTTTGTGTTGAAAAAATTCTTTGAAGATTTTGAATCAGATCAATACATTTTATAAATTACCAAACCTCTCAATCAGTACACCATTATCATGCAATCCTTCGTTTGAGCATTCTCAGATTGATGGAGCTTTTTCAGGATGGAGGAAAAAGGGTCTATGCTGTATTTGAGGTCTCTAAATAGAGGATCAATTTGCGTCTTTTTTGCAGCTTAAAAATACATTGGCACTCCAGTAGTATCACTTCTTCCATTATTTGCAAATTAGAAATTATGTAAAGAAAAATATTCCACAGTTTATAAATAAACTTGAAAACCATATTATTTATGATATTTTATCTTCTAATCCTGAAACTAGACATTTGGTATCTTGTTTTGTTCATGCTTTTACAACACCTATATGCACCAACCACCTTAAAATAGCCTGGTCTGCTGAACTGAATGATGACATGTCTGATGTGATCTGGGAAGAAGGCCTGTCGAGAATAAATAGCTGTTCTGTAAATTCGGCATATAAATTAATCCAGTTCAAAGTTATACACCGCATCCATTACTCCAAAACTAGACTGAACAAAATTTTTCCCTCCATATCTTCTCAATGTGATAGGTGCAAGACGGCAGAGAAGACATTGGCACATTTATTTTGGTTTTGCCCTATTTTGTATGATTTTGGTCTAACATTTTTTAATTTTTTTTTAATTGTTTAAGTGCCTACAGAATTAACCTTCATCCTGACCACAATGTCGCTATTTTTGGCTATTCTGATGTAATGGATACTATCCCTAATACTCATCATCATGCTCTAATGGTTTGCTTAATTGCAGCCAAAAAATACTCCTCAATTGGAAAACTTCACAAGCCCCTTTTTTCCAGAGATGGTTAAATAAGATGCTTTATATTATCCAAATGGAATAGTTACATTTTGGTGAGCTCGGCTCACAAAAATAGATTTGATACCACAAGGGGACCTCTCTTGAGACTGTTGGAAGCTAACAAGGATATATTCTGTAATCCTCCCCTTCTATTTATTTATTTATTTATTTATTTGTGTATGGCTATTTTCTTTGCCTGTGGTGATCTGATTTACAAAACAATTGTGCACATTGTCAGTTATGTTTATATTCTCAATAATTATTTTGTATATATTTGATGACTGAGGCAGTCTAGATTTTTTTTTTGTTGTTGTTGTTTTTTACCCCTTTATTCTGTGTAAATGTGTGTACTTTGTTGTTCTATGTTGGTTAAATATTATGCTTTTGTGTTCGTTGATACAACTATAAAACTTTAAATAAAATATTAAAATAATAATAATAGTACTACTAATAATAATTAGAAGCACAGGCAATTATGTCAAAAATCGTCAACACAAAAATTCTTTCACTGTGAACTGCTTTCATTTGGAGCCAAAGATATGTGACTTTATTAGAATATGTCAGTTTGCTCACAGGTGATTGGTCAAGATTTGGTTTGTGATCTCTTACCCAATGAAACCTTCTCTGGAGCATGTTAGCTGTTGCATGTTGCATGTAAGTTATAATGAACACTGCCCAAAACCTTCTTGAAACCAAAAAACTTACTTGGGTAGCCACTAAAGCCTTCTTGTGCAAAAATCATCTCTGTGCTTCTAGCCATCAAGCAAATGTTTTATGCTTACCATTTATATAATAAAATAAATACTGTGTAAGTTGTCCAAGCCATTTTAACTTAATTTATCTGATAACATTGTTTGTATGATAAGAGAGAGACCTTTGAGTGAAATGAGAGACATCAAACTGTCACTGTTATGTTGTCTTGAACAATGGTCAACATATACAGTTTAGTTGCCATTATAAAAAATAAAAACTGACAGTTCAATGCCACGACTGACAAATCTGAATATAGACAGCTGTTAAATAAGCAGGAATAAAAACCTTTCACAATTCTTAATAGTATGTAACAAATACATTTCTGTCATGACAACTCTCGGAGTGTTTGGCATGGTAATGGGTATGACAGTGTTGATGTTTGGTCTTGGGGGAATAGATCTGCTACGCTGCTGCAGAGCAAGTATGGGATTTGCTACTGCCAATATATACACTACCGCTCAAAAGTTTGGGATTGGTGAGATTTTCAATGTTCTTAAAATAAGTTTTGTCTGCTCACCAAGGCTTAATTTATTTAATTTAAAATACCGTAAAAACAGTAATATTGTGAAAAAAATATTACAATTTAAAATAACTGTTTTCTATTTGAATATATTTTACAAAGTAATTTATTGTTGGCAAAGCTGAATTTTCAGCATCATTACTCCAGTCTTCAGTGTTACATGATCCTTCAGAAATCATTCTAATATGATGATTAATTCCTCAAGAAATATGTTATTATTATCAATGTTGAAAACAGTTGTGTACTTTTTTTTCAGGGTTCCTTGATGAATAGAAAGTTCAAAAGAACAGCATTTATCTAAAATACAAAGCTTTTGTAACATTTTACACTACCGTTCAAAAGTTTGGGGTCAGTAAGAATTTTTATTTTTATTTTTTTGAAAAGAAATTAAAGAAATTAATACTTTTATTCAGCAAAGATGAATAGGCATTAAATCAATTAAAAGTGACAGTAAAGACATTTATAATGTTACAAAAGATTAGATTTCAAATAAACACTGTTCTTTTGAACTTTCTATTCATCAAAGAATCATGAAAAAAAATATTGTACACAAATATTTTGTACAATTGTAAACAATAAATGTTTCTTGAGCAGTAAATCAGCATGGACACTGAAGACTGGAGTAATGATGCTGAAAATTCAGCTTTGATATCACAGGCATAAATTACTTTGTAAAATATATTCAAATAGAAAACAATTATTTTAAATTGTAATATTTCACAATGTTATGTTTTTTATTTTATTTTTTAATTAAATAAATGCACCCTTGGTGAGCAGACAAAACTCATTTTAAAACATTAAAAATCTATACATGGCACCCTGTTGTGAGCAAGTCAAGCATGCTGCTGCTGTACAATATAGCGTACATGAATTACCCGTAGCAGATCCATACAGGTGGAGCTGGGGAAGGTGAACGGTTTCTGAAAGCGTGCTGCACTGCTAAGGCAATTGCTACCCAAGAATTTGAAGGATGAGCATGTCAGCAGGAACCAATCCGCTGTGCCATATGAAGAGTTTGGTTCCAAAACGCTATAAATCCATTTTGATTAATTTGAGTAAAAAGGTGTTTTCTTTACCAAGAAATTGGCAAAATGAAAACCACTCTTTTCTGTTTCAAACTTTCACATAGCATCTTTTGGTTATAAAAACATTAAAAATTCAAATCTAGATTTTGATTTTCAAAGGTTTATTATAAAAATTTATTATTTTTTCCCCAAAATGCAATAAATGCATGACACGTTTTTTTGTTTTGATTTTTTTTTTTTCAAAATGCACTTAATCCATCAATATAAAAGTTATTTTTCATATTGAAAGTAAGTTAATTCACATATATGACAGCCTCTGAACTTTGTCAATACTAATCGTATGTACATGCATTTGACTAAAAATACATTCATTCGTCGCTCCCAAAATGAATTCAACGAGTCATCTTGTTAATCTTATAAATGAATTATGTCTCTGTTTGTCATTACCGATCAAGGCGTATCTGGCGTCACCGCATGGTTAAAATAAACAGTTCAGTTTAGGGAGCGTGATAGAAGTTTGATGCTGTCGTGAAACAAGCAACAGCCGGCATTTTTCCTCCTCCCGACTCGAGTGCCTCGCCTTCTTAATCTCCTCACGTAAATGATTTCGATGGCTTGCGTTTCTTCCCCACCGCAGAAAGCACCACAGGTTCAGCAATGTTCATCGAAATTATTCATTTTTCTGTTTTTGTTGATCACAAAGTACAAAGTAGATAAAGGATGCGGGGTGTATTCAGAGCGCCGCCATTACTGTTTACAGTGCATGGAATGGTGCGCTGTGATTGGTTGAGCGGATATATCGCGTTCTGCAGAGAAGGGAGACTGGCGTTTGTCGCGTTTTGGAAAGAAAGGGAGAAAACATGACAGAATAACACAACGGATATCGCATTTTGCGCAAAATTAATGAATGACTTTTCAATACCGACCAGATACAATACTGATTTTGGCGGAAACTCAAATTTTTTGAAAATGGCGTTTATCGCGTTTTGGAACCAAACTCTTCATATAGATAACAATGTGATTACCAGCAGGTTGAGTTAAAGGATTATTAGCCTGCGTCATCTAGAGAACTTTGTATTTCTGTCATGACAACTCTCGGAATGTTTGGCATGGTAATGGGTATGACAATGTTGATATGTTTGGTCTTGTCGGAATAGTTCTGCTACGCTGCTGCTGCTCCTGTAGGTTATTGATACTGCTGCTGCTGCTGAGCAAGTACGGTACTTGCTACTGCCAATACATACACAACATGCTGCTGCTGTACAATATTATGTACATGAATTACCCCCCAACAGAGCAAGTGATATATTTGAACAATACAAGCCAAGTGTACTGCAAGATGATAATTCAGGTGATTTGAGTATGAAAAATGGGGCATATGCTTGGTCTTGGTGGACTAGATCTGCCTATGCATTATTCCACCAAGCAAATCTACAAATTTGATTTGTATAGCACATTTCATACACAATGGTAATTCAAAGTGCTTTACATAAAGAAGAAGAATAAAAATAGAACATAAGGAATAGAAATAACAGTAAAAACAGAATTTTGCTATCTGGATGGATGAGCTAGGAAGTCTTAGGGAGTTTTGTTGTTGTTGTTGTTGTTGTTGTTGTCCGTCAGAGTGGATCTAAATGGATCTGTCCATCAGAGCAGATCTAAATGGATCTTCCTCACATGACAGGACTGCTACCTATTGAGGCACTTCAAACTGATAAACAAAGTTTCAATCTCAAACAATGCCACACAGCCCTAATCCCCCTTCAGGAGATATCTTATCTATGCAACGCAGTTCAAATTTCCCCTTTGGAAAGTGTCCTGACTGTAATCCAGAGATATCTTAACCATGCACCACAGCTCAAATTTCCCCATGGTTTGTCCCCCAAATTTTAACCTAATCACAAATGCTTTCTTCCTAATTCTCCCAGCTCTTTCAACCAGACAACAATATTTAAAATGCATTAAAAGTCAGAAATAAGATGATACATAAGATATAAAATACATTAAAAATTAAATAAAAACATGTGGGCAGCCATAAGCGGCATATATGGCACATAAAACATCTCGCAGTGTAGCCCTGTGTGTGTGTGCACAGTAAATTTTGCAGTGTTAAATTAACTCTATAAGAGTCAAATTTAACACTCGGCCCGAGTGTATTTGGTCCCACTCAGAATTGGTGATAAATTGACTCTCGTCATAGTGTTAAATTTTCAGAGTTAAATTAACTCTATTTTGAGTAAAACTTTAACACTGCTTAACACTGAATAGTGTTACTAGAGTTTAACACTAGGAGAAATTAACTCTTTTTAGTGTTACTTGAGTTTAACACTAGGAGAAATTAACTCTGGTGTTACTAGAGTTTAACACTAGGGGAAAATTAACTCAGATTAGTGTTAATATTTCACTTATTTAGAGTTTATTTACATTTGTAATAGTGAAAAATTCTCACATTTTAAAACCCTATTGGTGTTTTTAAAACAGAAAAGAAAACAAGTTCAACGACATCACATTTAAAATATTTATTTAAACGTTATCAGGCTCAAGAAACATACACGTATATGCACAAAAATACATCACATCTGCATGAAATGACAATACATCACTATATGCAGTACAGAATCTGTTGAACCACCTAGCTAATCAGTCTTGCTTTAACCTCAGCAATACAAGGACTTCCACTTTGTCAACATCTTTGTTGTACACTGTGGTCTGAATGTGTACATCTTGTGTAGAATAGTTTTATAAATGGTGCCAAAAACAGAGTGTGCCTTAAAATGTTAGTTCACCAAAAAATAAATTCTCTCCTTAACTCACCCTCATGTCATTCTAAACCTGTAAGGCTTTTGTTCATTTTCAGAACACAAATGAAGATATTTTTGATGAAATCTGGGAGACTTCTGTCACTTCATTAACAGCCTACACAACTACCACTTTCAAGGCCCAGAAAGGCAGTAAAGACATTAAAGTAACCCATGTGACTCTGTTGATTTAACTTACTTTAACTTAACAGTTTTATGAAGCAACACAATAACGGACTTGAGTACATGAGAGCACAACGACACATGAGTGATTTGTTAAAAATGAAAGCAGTCGTTGTGTGAATGCGTGTATAAAGTTGAGGTTAAACCAATAGAGTAACATGGATTACTTTAATGTCTCATTACTACCTGTCGGGGCCTTGAATGTGCTAGTTGTGTAAACTGTCAACAGAGGGACAGAAAACTTTCAGATTTCAGATACCTTCATTGTTGTTTTGAAGATGAACGAAGGTCTTACGGGTTTGGAACGGCATGAGGGAGAGTTAATGACAGAATTTTCATTTTTGGGTGAATTAATTCCATTAAAAATATCATCAAAAGGCATCAAAAAAAGACTGACTTGAATGGAATGACATGTTGATCAAGAATGAAGAACTGGTGAACTGAATTCTTGGTTTCAACAGCCAGGTGATAGGGCTGAGCACTTCCAGCGATGTCTTGAAGATGCTCCTCAATGCTCGTTTCACTCTGAGAAAGCCAAGCAAATTGCAGAGGACTAATGTTAAATAATGAAAACTACAAGAAAATAATTATAAAAATAATAATAAATAAAAACAAACCTTCTAGAAGACAAGATCTCTCTACATGAGATGTAGACGCCTTTTCTGGCCTTGACAAGACAATCCTTTTCCTGATGAACAATGAACAATAAAAAAGCATTTTAAGATCAACACTGCTTAAAGAATGCTATATTAAGTTAAATCTTTAGTCACATTTAAAGGGACATTTAAATGCTCACCCTCATGTCGTTCCAAACCCATAAGACTTTTGTTCTTGTTTGGAACACAAATTATGATATTTTTGATGACAAAATGCTGTCAGATTTCCTTCCATAGACTGCCTTTCCAACTAACACTTGACACTTCAAAAAGTTCATAAAGACATTGGAAAACGAATCCATATGAATTGGGGTTTAGATCTGAAGAGACTTCTGAAGAGGTTTTTACTCACATGTAAACATTGATCAGAACATTGATAAAAACATTGATCAGCAAACATAAGCAGAAGCTCAACCAAACCTTAATAACACACAAAACCAAACCTCATCCGGAAGCTAAAACGCTGGTTATGCAGCACGTAACCAGCACGGTTCTTGTGCATTATTCAGTTTCGGTTGAGCTTCTGCGTATGTTCACTGATCAATGTTTACATGCAAGAAAAAGCAAAAATTAAATCAGTTCATCATAACAAGTGAACGATTCTCATCAGACAATTTGATCTAAACCACTCAATTCATATGGATTAGTTTTACAATCTCTTTATGAACTTTTTAAAGCATCAAAGTGTCAGTTGCAAAGACTGTCTATGGAAAGAAATCTGACGGCATTCTGTCATCAAAAAGATCTTCATTTGTGATCTGAAGATCAACAAAAGTCTTAGAACGACATGAGGGTGAGTAATTAATGACAGACCTTTTTCGTTTTAGGTGAACTAACCCTTTAATGCAACTCCATGGCAATAAAACTGCCGTGAAAGATGACACAATAAAATTCTCATTTCATTTTGTACCTTCAAATGATACTGCTTGTGCTTTAGCAGTGCCTCTCTGTATAGTTTTGATTCTCCATGGCAAGTAACTGGTGGCATTTTCACCAACATAGCAATGCTCCTTAGAAAGACAAAAGCACAGAAGAAGAAAAAAAAAAGTTTTACAATCCAAGAGCAAAATACACCATTTAAAAAAAAAAAAAAAAAAAATGTTAAAAAAAGAAAAAGAAAATGTGTGATACTTACGTAGCCATTTTTGAAGGAGGGGTCACTGAGATACAGGAACACCACAATTACTCTGGCATATTTCTTTCACCTTCCTTGGTTGTGATGTACTGCAAAATAAAAAATAAAAAAATGTATATATCTATCTATATATCTAATATCATGTAAAAATACTTAAAACAAGGTTTATACATATTTTTCTAAATGTTTAATCGTATAAAAATCAAACTAATGTTGGATTTTTTTAAATTGATTTATTAGTTTCAACAGTTTTTTTTTCTTTCCCCCTCAAATGCATAAGTAATAACTTGTTGCCCACCTTTTTTAGCTTCATCATCGAGCCTCATTCGTGTACTTGAAAACCTTTCTTCAATAATGAGTGTGTCCTGTGAGTCAGTGGAGTCAAAGGATGAAGACAGGGACTTGTCTGAGTGCACAGGAGAAGCTTGTTAATTAAAACAAAAAAAGAACAAAATACGTTAGTTCAGCAATATGTGCTATACCATGCCAATAACAGTCACTTACAAAGAATGGATTTCAAAATGCGTTACTTGTATCAACCGATGCTCTGCTGAAGTCAACTGATTGTTTATGTCTAATAACAATAATATAAAATAGTTGTTCGTGCTGCCGTGATCATTGCAGAAGGTTAAAGTGACGAGAAACAAAAAAGCGGGTATTTTTAAATGAGACTTTCCGCCTTCCCCATCGCCTTCTTCGTTGCGCAGTGTTGGGCCATGTTAATGCTATCCCACAGCGCCATCTAACTTACGTGGCTTCAATAAAAATACAATGGTGGCATTTTGACAAATCGAATTTATAATTACCTTCATTGGACATATTTAATCTGTCGGGAGCTGAACAGTATCAAATATATAGTTTATATAACATTCGAACGATTTACATAAAATAATGTTATGTTCTGTATGTAGCGTCGTAAGACATGCTAAAATATTTCAATCCACAATAACATTTGGCTAAGTACATGCTACACGTTACGTTTACATTATAAAATGTTGAAAACACCAGCCACAGCCCTGCAAGATTTCGACCATCCAAACACATAAAAATGTGTCAGCTTACCACCTATTGTGACGTTCAATAATTAAACGTTTTAAAAAAAAAAAAATATATATATATATATATATATATATATGTATATATAATATAATATATATATAATATATATATATATATATATATATATATATATATATAACACATTAAATCGATACACCCAACTACAGCTGAAAATCAAATTAAGTAAGATTACTGACATAATTTAAACTTTATCATTACCACATTGTGACGAAAAAGCACATTTCTCCAGCATAGGCCTAGTGACTTTATTCGATATTTCCGAGTTTAAACCAAATTACCAGATCAAAAAACTACAACTGCATTATTATCAGCACAATCGTTAACATCAAATATTAAACTTACGTTTTAATAAGTTAATTACAAAAACTTACCTTTTAGTGCGAGGCAAAAGAAGATGGCGATGAGAGAACTTCCGCTCAGGTCTTCGGAGTTGGCTTAAGGGGCGGAGCTTAACAGAGTAAATTTAACGAGGCAGAATGGACTATATGCACGGAGCGTTCTTTAGAACTTCCGCATTAATATAAGCCAGCTCGAAAACTTCCGGTGAGATGTCATTTGCTGGTGTTTTGAGCATCGGTAGTGTAATACTTAGTTTATAATCACAATATAGTCACTTAAATAGTGTGGCATAGCATTAATTTAGTTATTCAAACGCAAGACAGCATAAAAAATAAATAAATAAATAAAGACGTACCTCAATGTTCCTCCTCGGCTAAATTCAATTCGACCATTAGTTTTCACACTTTTATGTGGAAAAAAAGCATCAAAAATTAAATATTTATTGTGCACTTTAGTTAGATTAATTGAATAAATGTGTGTTTTCACAAGTGTGCTGAAATCATTGATCTTGCACTGCACTGACTGACAGCTGCTGTGATTACAAAGGGAGAGCACGGTGCTCGCTTTCTGTGTAATTCACAATAAATGTTAATTTTTTTCATAAGATTTTGTGAGTATTTCATACTTCACATTGACAAAATGTATTTTAAACCTAGTTATTTTATAATGTTTAATATTTAGTCAAAAACGAAGTGAAAAACGTTTAGATGAAATGGCTGATATGTGCGCAAATAAATGCAACTTTGCCGCCATCTGGTGGTTAAAATGCTAATTACTGTCTTTTTTATTTTTAGATAAGTGTTTTCTATCAAATGTTAAATTTCCTATATTTTTAAACATTCGGTTTTACAATGGGGACAATCTCAGAAGGATGAACAAATAATGTTTGTGGTCATCACATTAAAAATAACATTTGAAGTGCTGGGAAAAAATGTGTGTGCGTGTCTAATTACAGACACGGCATTTTTAAACAGTCCATATAGCTTCGTCTTTATTGCAATCAATAAAACTGGTTTATTGGCAAATTAGGTAAATGTGATAACTACATTAAAATATAAATACAACATTAAAAAGTCAACCATAGATGGATGTGTCGATGTACAACGACTACAGAATGAACAGCAAACAGTTCACCGGAAGTGCTCGAGCTGGCTTAATGACAACCAGGAAGTAACCCGTGCAGATTAACACTGTTTGATTAACACTGTTGATATATATATATATATCAACATTTTTTTTTTTTTATCAAACATAAATTTACAAAATTGAATTAGAACAGAAATATTATCGAGTCAAACTGCAAAATGCCTGAAGTGCAGGGGAACATATATTCAAAACACAAGCCACAAATAATTAAATTAGATGACCCAAGTGATCAATAAATAAATTAAAATTAAAGAAATTTTAAAGAAATCCAGTCTTTCACGCGATCTGCCTGTGTCCGTTTGAGTCTTTTTAAATAACGCGCTATAGTCAGCTAACATCAGCTCGTTGGCCGGCAGAAACGCGCCGCAGTGTTTGTCGTTGTTGAGTTCTAGTACATGAGTTGTTGGCACAACTTGCATCATACATCTTTTACCATTTCACAGTGCATCCAATTGTACACTTTATCCCAGACATTGTTAAAGATTTAATCCTTGCCGCAAAGATGCTCCTCTGCCAGTCACGGATCATGGAAGTGAAACTTAAATCGGTCACAGGGGTGGTTGGATTTATTCACGCACATTAAAAATATGTATTAAAAGCTTCTTTCTTTTCACATTTTTATTTATGGTATTAACATAATAGGCTGTATATTAACCTACTGGGAAAGAATCAGTATGTCTATGTAAAATCAGATATTGAGCACCCCCATTTCTCTTCTCATAACACTTCTGCGACGATTCGACTGTGAGATTGGTAGTCGAATCAGGCTCCTCCTATCGAAGATTCAAATCGTCGACTATTCGGGGTCACCCCTAGTTGTTAGCTACATATGTACCTGCATACCAGTGTATGCATGCCACTAAGTACCCAGGTGAAAAAAAGTACACTTCTATAATGTACTTTAAGTGCTCTATTTTCATCTTAAGAACATCTAAGTTTACTCAACTGTGCTATTTTGAGACAGCATGAAATATGAACTAAAATGTGCTTTTATTATTCTATCTCTGTATTCAAAAAATATATTTAGTTACCACTTGTAGTACATGATGGGTTCAAACTATAAGTAGTATCTAAATATATTTTTTAAATACAGAAATAGTATATTAAAAGCACATTTTAGTTCATATTTCATGCTGTCTCAAAATAGCCCAGTTGAGTACACTTAAGAGATGATGTTCTTAAGATTATCTTAAGAAGTACTAAAGAAGAATTTTTAGTATATTAAATACAAAATTAGTGCACGAAAATAGAGCACTTTAAGTATATTATAGAAATGTACATTTTTTTTCACCGGGGTAGTTTGGGCCATAAGGCTTGTCTCTGGCATATTAGACAATGTATGCTTGGGCCTGCTTTGCTGAATGGCTTAACTCTATTGGCCTGTGACTATGACTGTATGTGCCTGGGCTACCATGCTGAATGGCTTAGCTCTAGTGAACAATACGACAATGTGTGCCTGGGCTAGCATGCCAAATGACAGTAAGCTTTTGCAGCTGCTGTATAACCTAATATGCATCACTGCTGCTGTATGCATGGATTTTACTCCTACATTTATGCAAAGCTGTAAACACCCTTCTACAAAACAAATAAGGCATAATTTGAGGTATTGTAGATTAAATAAAAGGTTTAGGCCTATGTTTAGATGTGAATGCTCATCCTGGTTCTGGAATCCAGAAATTCCCCTGATTTTAATAAGAGTACTTTAACGCAGAAGTTGTGTAAGCTACATCTCCACCATAAGAATAGCAAAGTACCATGAAACATTAAGATTTATAGGTCATTATTTAACGATACAACTATGATATTTTAATCAATATTTTATATATCTATTGTCTGAGTTACATTGCTAATGCGTTACTATTTGGCATATCATATCTCTGTCCCATGCAGTGGTAATGTCAATCAATGCAATTTGAGAGTGAAACCCACATTATGTCTCTTCCTAAACTTCACAGCGTGCAACCGACTGTCGGACCTCACGGCAACATAAACACTTATTCAATGAATGACATTTAGCCACAAGAGTGTGCAAAACTGCTCACTCATCTCGGCCTGCAGTGATCTCAGACGTGGTGCTACATCAATGAGCTGTCCGCACTGCAATGAGTCTCCTAATACACTCTTGTTGTTAAAGCAAATACCTAATTTTTTTGAGCAGTGAGTGATTCTGTCTGATAACAAACACCTCTGATGGCTACCGCTCATGATCAACAAACATGTCCGCAATCAACCACACAGTCCACCACCGCAAACGGAAATGACAGATGCTTTCCAGAGTGCACAAACACAGATACGCAGTGGAGCGTTTGCCAAAATTATATATTAAATGCTCTTGCTTTTGTTTGAGAAATGAATGGAACTGCCTTGGCACACTCTAGGTAAGTTACAATGATAATTACCATTCTACGTGACAGCAGTGATGTCTACTAATAAGCTGACGATAAAGTATCCAACCTTAGCATAAATCTCTGTTTGTCCTGTAGTTATGAAATAGTATATGCCCAATATAATTCTGCCGAATGCAGCTGTTCACATTCTTCTTATGTGAATAAAGTGAATACATCGTTTGCATTTTAAATCATGACACATGACTCATCTTACACAATTTGGCAGACACAGTGTCTACTTAACCGTCTAACTAACATCTGCAAGTGTTCTATTGCTGTTGATATTTGCTAACATTGCAATCTGAATTTGTTATACATGCTGCTGCTGTACAAAATATACTAGGAATTGCTGTAACTCCTTTAGATACGCTAATACAAAAATGCAGCAAAGCTAATATCTGTATCCTTATGGCAACTGCATTGCCTGCTTTCTGCTGCACTTATCTTAGATGTTGGATTTCTGAAAGCTCGCTGCAC
Source organism: Chanodichthys erythropterus (assembly GCF_024489055.1). Lineage (NCBI taxonomy): Eukaryota > Metazoa > Chordata > Actinopteri > Cypriniformes > Xenocyprididae > Chanodichthys > Chanodichthys erythropterus. The sequence goes on along the minus strand of NC_090241.1, from coordinate 14,609,389 downwards.
TGCCAAGTCAAGTCAAGTCACCTTTATTTATATAGCGCTTTTTACAATGCAGATTGTGAGATTGTGTCAAAGCAGCTTTACAGTGATAACTGGTATATAATTTTGGCTGCGCAGCAGCTCTTAAAGAAAATGGTGTCATTATCCATCTTAAGTAAATTCAGTATTGATTCATTTGGTTGCCAGAATCAATAGTTATTAATTTAGTTAATTTATCTATATCAGCACTGTAGTGAACATCATCCAGCTCAGTTCAGTTTGCATACAATGGTGTCAATGCAGGCTGATCAAAACACTGTTGAATATCAAATGTCAAGTGACCCCAGCTAAGCAAGCCAAAGGCGACAGCGGCAAGGAACCCAAACTCCAACAGGTGACATCAGGTGGCAAACAGGTGTTAAAATGGAGAAAGGAAAAAAAAACCTTGGGAGAAACCAGGCTCAGTCAGGGGGATAGTTCTCCTCTGGCCAACAGCGAACAGTGCTTTATTATGATTCAGGCAGCTATCATAAGTCCGATTGGGAACGCAACAGTCAAAGTATTTATTCCAGTTTCATCCAGTTGTGGATCGTATTCATCATGCCTCTATGGACGGTTCGTGTCGATGAGGCCTTCACAGTGGATGATCTAGTTGACACTTCAGGGCTGAGTTGTGGTCGTGTCAAGGCGCAGGTCCTTGATCTCACCTGGATACGGCCTGGAACTGGCTGACTACGGTAAACCTCGGGATAAACAGAGAGACTAATATTAACGTAGATGCCATTTTTCTTCTGATGTAACGAGTACATCTGGTGTTATAGGAAGTGTTCCCAGTTCCGGCTGACCTAATTTGTGCAGCCTTACAATCCTTTAATGGATTTGAAAACATAAATTGATTGTGTTGTGTATGCCAGGTTATAGAGATGCGTTTTAGTCTAGAGTGTGACAGACAGAGTGTGTCTGCTTCCCGAACAATGCTAGGAAGTTTGTTCCAGAGTTTAAGTGCCAAATAGGAGAAGAATCTACCGCCTTAGGTTGATTTTGATATTCTAGGTATTATCAACTAGCAATAGACGTGAAGGACTATGATGCGTTAAGAGCTTGTTTAGGTACTGGGGAGCTAAACCATTTAGTGCTTTGTAAGTAATTAGCAAGATTTTAAAATCTATACGATGTTTAACAGGAAGCCAATGCAGTGTTGACAGAACCAGGCTAATATGGTCATACTTCCTAGTTCTAGTAAGAACTCTAGCTGCTGCATTTTGTACAAGCTGTAGTTTATTTATGAAGCGAGCAGGGCAACCACCCAGGAGAGCGTTACAGTAATCTAGTCTTGAGGTCATGAACGCATGAACTAACTGTTCTGCATTTGTCATTGAGAGCATATGTCATGGTTTAGATGGAAGAATGCGGTTTTACAGATGCTAGAAACATGGCTTTCAAATGAAAGATTGGTATCAAAGAGCACACCCAGGTTCCTAACTGACGACAAAGACTTAACAGAGCAGCCATCAAATGTTAGACAGTATTCTAGTTTATTATGTGAAGAAGTTTTTGGTCCAAAAATTAGAATCTCTGTTTTTTCTGAATTTAGTAGTAGGAAATTACTGGTCATCCAATTGTTTATATCAGCTATGCATTCTGTTAATTTTGTGAATTGATAAGTTTCGTCAGGGTGCGAAGAAATATAGAGCTGAGTATCATCAGCATAACAGTAAAAAATTAATGCCATGCTTCCTAATGATATCTCCCAAAGGTAGCATGAGTGAGCTATTACTGAGCCTTGTGTTACTCCATATTGAACTTGTGATCGATATGGCATTTCTTAGTTTACTACTACAAACTGATAACGGTCAGATTAGTATGATTTGAACCATGACAATGCAATTCCACTAATGACGAAATAATTTGAGTCTATTTAAAAGAATATTGTGATCGATAGTGTCAAATGCAGCACTAAGATCCAGTAACGCAGAGATACAACCACGATCTGATGATAAGGGCAGATCATTTGTAACTCTAATGAGAGCAGACTCAGTACTATGGTACGGTCTAAATCCTGACTGGAAATCCTCACAGATACCATTTCTTTCTAAAAAGGAACATAGTTATGATGATACTGCCTTTTCTAGTATTTTTGACAGAAAAGGAAGATTTGAGATCGGCCTGTAATTGACTAATTCTGTAGGATCAAGTTGTGTTTTTTAATGAAAGGTTTAATAATAGCCAGCTTAAAAGTTTTTGGTAAGAAGAGGATCTATGACCTCTGGAAGCATCTCTTTCAATAGCTTAGTTGGTGTAGGGTCTAACATACATGTAGTTGATTTTGATGATTTAACAACTTTAGACAATTCTTCTTCTCCTAAAGCAGTGAATTAATTGAATTTTTCCTCAGGGATACTACAATGCACTGTTTTAGCCAGGTTTCTGTCAAACACAGCACATCTAGATTATTGTCTGTGATAATATCACTTACAATAAGTGCTTTTGAAGAAAAGGATCTAATATTCAGCAACCCAAGCTTTATCATTTGTTTATCAGTATTATCTCCATTTTTTTTTTTTTTTTTTTTTTATTGAACATAAATTACATTTTTACCCTTAAATGGGTTTGGAAGTTTTTTGTATTTACTAATTCGAGTGATAATATCTAGGTGAAATAGTTTGTGTGTTGGGATTTATCTGACTTCTATGACGTGATTTGCTAAGGCAAATGTTATGTCAAGCTCATTGGCCACTGATACAGCAGGAACCTGTGCCCTATAGATAACTATGTGATTACAAGCCGGTTGAGTTAAAGGACCTATTAGCCTGCGCCATCTAGAGTTTCATGACAGAACTTTGTATTTGCTTTGTTGTAATGTAAAGAGTCATTTAATTGTTTATCTAAAAACGTCCAAGAGTAGCAGCTTTACAATGTGGCCCACTGCTGCTAATTTGTGCTTTTTCTTTTCTGGCATTTTAAAATGCCTCAAGGCAACATTTTCAGGCACACAAAACATACTAAAGCACATTTCAAAAAGCATTTTTCTGGCATGGTGAACTGAAGGCCTCTGTCCCCAGTTGATGTGTCTGATGTGCTGTGATCTGTGGGGTTTAATGCTTTATATTACACTCATCTACAGAGTAATCTCCCTATTAACCCAAGTTAGTAATCTGCTCTCTGCTGCACCAATAGAATCCCAATAAGAGAACACACAGACACTCTCACACAGACACAGGCATTTTCAATAGTCATTCTCTCGCCTGGTGTGACCACCAGCACACATGACTTATTCTGTGATGCACTGCAGCATTAAACACCACATGTTATCATTCAGGACATTTTGTTTGAAGCAGAAATGGAAACGTTCTATTTGCATTGTCTACTAACCTTTTTATTTTACCTCTCTAAATCCCTTTCATATGATTCTATTTGTTATCTGATGGGTAAAGGACATTTTAAAGGTCAACAGTTTTTTTTAAACACATGAAAATTAATGTTAATATCATGGGGCTCACGTGTCGATCTGGGCGAAGGGCAAAAGATGGGTCTTTTCCCTTGTTTTTTCACCAGATCAAGAGGTCCTCCAGCCCACTTCTGGAGCACGCTTTGGCACTTCTTTAGACCGGGCTGAAGACGTTAGTTCTCTTGAGGAGATGGAATTCGAGCATGCTGCCTCTGAGCGCTCTGCTTGTGACGATAGATCCTAATGAGCTGTTCGATGTAGTGACTCGTGCTGTGAACAGTCTTCAGTTAGACTGGCCACAAGGAAAAAGAGACCACCAGATGATCAAAATTACACAACAGATTTCTGTCATGTGGCCAAGGGGAGGCACCAGAATGACAAATTTACAAAGTCATGGAGTAAGCCTTGTTCTTCCTGTGTCTTTGCACCAATGATAGTCGAATAAATCGATGTCACAGGTACAAAGGCACAGGGTTATACGACGATGCCCCAGGTCAAAGAGATCTTGTGATCTTGTCGAAGGAGTGTGTTTCTCCTTGATGCTCCCATGTTGCCTTCCAGCCTATGTGGCGACTCTGTCAACTTTGTTGTCAGTAGGTTCCGGGAAGCTAAAAGACACAAGGAGATACAACATGACATTTGATAAGTTCCTCCACTTTCAGGGGTGAATCTTACCAATATCGGGTTCTTCCATTTGGCCTAGCCTTGTCACCCTGCACATACACAAAATGCATGGATGCAGTGCTGGCTCCATTGCGACTCCATGTCAATGCTAAGTCAGGAGATTACACTTCTTAATTTTCAAAGAATAGTCTTATGGCAGCTGCGCCCTTGGTATTTCCTTTGAGCCTTCTGCATATGAGACTACTTCAGTTGTGGCTCAGAGCCAGGGGATTTCATCCAAGGGCCAATCCCCAAAGGCGAATAAAGGTTACACGCCATCGGCTCATACCCCGGTTACTACCCTTGGGTCCCAATCTAGGTGCGTGTTGTTGTCACAAGATGCTAACGACAGACACTTCCTTGATGGGCTGGGGAGCTGTCTTAGATGGCCGTCCAGGCCAAGGGATCAGGAGAGGCTATCATCTCGAATGGCACATCAGTTGCCTCAAATTGATGGCTGCATTTCTGGTTAAGGGGCTACCATGTCCTAGTGAGGGTGGATAACACTGCTGTAGTCACTTACATAAATTGCCAGGGTGGACAGCATTCACTCCGTTTGAACAAACTAGCACAGCAGGTTCTGCTTTGGGCTCAGCACAAGTTCCTGTCTCTGGACACATGAATGTGGGAGCAGATTTACTGTCCAGAAGGAAGGTGACAAAAGGTGATTGGAAGGTCCACCCCAACATAGTTAGACAAAGCTGGGAAAGATTTTACGAAGCAGAGGTGGACCTCTTCACAGGAAACAGCGCAATGTCCCCTTTACTCTCTGACGACTCTGATACCATAGCCCAAGCATGGCCCAGAATGTGTCTTTATGTGTTTCCACCAATCGCTCTGCTCCTGGGAATCCTGGCCATAGCGCCTCGTTGGCCCACTAGAGTTTGGTTCTCGGAAATAATATCTCTCCCCAACGGCTCAACCTGGGTGATACCTTATAGGAGAGACCAGGCGCAGGGGACGATATTCCATGCCCAGCCCGAGCTTTGGAACCTGCATGGCTAACAGATTCTGGGCTTGGGCTCACAACTGTAGTTGTGACTATTTTGATTGCCAGAATTTGTAGAAGAATGTATGCCCTTAAGTAGTGGTAAGGTAGTGTACTATTCATCATGCAGACCTGGTACACTGCAAGATTGTTTCAGTGCTAGAGTTTCTGCAGGAAAAGTTGTCAGAAGGCATATGTCCTACTTCTCTCAGAGTATTTGTGGCTGCCATTGCAGATTGCCACGCTCTGATTGACTGGGTTTCAGTGGTGATCCCCCACTTAATTTGTGGAGCTAGGCTACTGAGACCACCTGTCAGAGAGAAAGTTCTCTTGTGGGACATAGCCGTGGTCCTTGAGGGGCTAGTCAACATTCCCTTTGAACCACTAAGGTCAGCGCCAGTCAAGTCAAGTCACCCTCATTTATATAGCGCTTTTTACAATGCAGATTGCGTCAAAGCAGCTTTACATTGATAATTGGTATATATTTTTTCCTTTTAAAGAATAGTGTCAGTGCAGGCAGATCAAAAGCACTGTTAAATAAATGTCAAGGATACTGTTGAATATCAAATGTCAAGTCAAATTAAATTAAATTAGGGCTGCACGATTAATCATATTTTATCACGATAGCGATATCTGCTTCTCTCGATTGATTTTAAATAATCGTCACGATATTGGCCCGCTCTATGAAAATGAACATAATTTGGAAATATTGGAAGTAATATTAGGAATTTCGCTGTTTTATCTTTTGAAGTTCCTAAAGGTTTTACCAGTTTTCGTAATGTCGATCAGCTAGAAATGATTTTTCTTTGCTTTGCAATAAGACAAACCAGATTCAAATTGCCCGGCAAATTCGTAAACAAATTGTTGCTTTAAAATCTAATGTGAATACATATTACAAAGCGCTCACCAAATCCATGTTTTGTATTGATTTACCATCTAACGAAGTTATCATAGTTGGTTAAATTTAAGTCTTTGTGCCACCTACAGGCCTTTTGGGTGAAGTGTAGGTTGGTAAAGAACTTGTAAAATGGCCATAGTTACATTACTCTTTTGATAGAATAAACATGATTAATAATCGTGATTATAATTTTGAGGAAACTGTGGCACTGGCTGTCGTGTTGATGATGTCTTCACAATGGATGATCTAGTCGACTCGATCTCTGCTGATACAGGGCTGCGTTGTGGTCGTGTCAAGGCACCGGTCCTCGTCCTCATCTGGAAACGGCCCCGAATCCGGTTGACTATGGTAAACCTCGGGATAAACAGAAAGACTAATATTAGCGTAGATGCCATTCTTTTTCTGATGTAACAAGTACATCTGGTGTTATAGGAAGTGTTCCCGGTTCCGGCTGAACTAATTTAGCCAGTCAAGCTTCTGACTCTAAAGATAGTTTTCCTAATGCTATCTCATCACTAAAGAGAAATGGGGATTTGCAGGCTTTGTCATCTCACCATCCTGCTTAGACTTTGCCCCTATAAGGCGCGCAGTCAAGCTTCCCTCTAGGCGTTAGGGCTCATTCTACCAGGGGGGTTGCATCCTCCAGGGCTTTAACAAGAGGCGCCCCCTTGCAGCAAGAATGTGATGCGACAGACTGGTCCTCTCTACACACATTTATTAGATTTTATAGTTTGGATGCTCACATGTCCTTGAGTCGACATCCCAAGCTCATGTCTGAGGCCTTTCTTGTGTTTTGTGGGCACAATTCAAGACTTCTAGGATACTATATACTTATACAATATCACACAAGCAAGGGTGTTGTTGCTCTGATCTAATGTGGTGATATTCAGACCAACAGTTCGATTATGATCACTTCAATAAACAAGTTAATACTGAGACACAATGTTGTCACTCTTTTTTTGCTCAGTGAAAAAAGTAGTTCCCAACAAAGCCACAACAGAATTAACCATTGCACTTCTTCATTACATGTATACATACTGTATCATATATATTTTTTAGTGTGTGTAAAAACTTTGTTCTTGCTTTTTAAAATTTACCCTCTTATTTCAGTCTTTTCATATCAGTGATTTAATAATCTCTTATTCTGGAAATAGTGGATTTTTTCTGGAGCACAGATCAGTTTCAGATCAGAGCCCTAGCAACTTATAATTCAAGATCATTAATGCAAATTCTTCTTTTAAGTAATTATGTTTCTGGGGACATAAACTGTCTCTTGTATACCTATACTGAAGATTGGCTAATGCATTCAGAGATGTTCACTTTCAGTTACAAGGCTACCCATGCAAGTCTATCCAGGTTTATTTCGTTGTTGCCTTTGTCTGTCAGGCTGATGTCTTCATCAGCATCCTGAATAAATTGTGTGTCACTGATTCTTTCTTCATATCTGCATGATCATTCATCATGAGTTAAGTTACATGCCCCAGTTATCTGAAGCTTAGTGAATTTCAGGTCCTTGTTCTATGAGAATAATTATTCTGACCTTGTCCTGCTTCTTATTATTTTAGATCTGGGTCCAGATTTTGACCCACTGGGATCCTATAGGATCTATTTGGTAATGTTGAGGAGAGCCAAGTATGTGACATGAGGAATATTACTTGTAGTTAAAAGTGTTTCTTTGTCACCCAGATATGTCATTATTAAGGGCCAGATTCACATACAGTGCTGTAGGTGACTTCATATGTAACAGTTTTCCATGTGCACTGCTGAAATTCAGAGAATTAGAACAGTTGGAGAAATGGTCAGGGCTTCAAAAAAAAAAAAAAAAAAAACAGGACTAAACAAAGTTGGAGCAGTAGTGGGAATGGAAAATGACTCATGCTAGAAACAGGTAACTTCTGTGTCAGAGTACATAGACAACCCACCAGACCTCATCTCAAAACATTACTCTATTCGGACAAGTATTGGAAACTTTTACATGAGATCACAGCAACAGCATTTTCAAATCTTACTTAAATTGGGATTTATTTGTTGATTTTTTAAAAAAAAAAATAAGCATTTCTTTAAATGTATTAGAAAATGTCTTCTGCTAATCTAATTGCATAATTTGAAGTCAAGTTAATTTGAAGTCAATTTAAATCCAAAATGCTCTTGGATTTATCATCTGGAGGTTAAGGCCATGTGTGTGGCATAATAATCAGATTTTTTTCTTTCACAATTATGATATACGATCAAGTGAAGCATTGTAAAGGAATAGTTTACGCAAAAATAAAAATTCCATGCAACCAACATCAAGATTCAAGATTCAAAAAGTACATAAAGACATTATAAAAGTAATCCAAATGTATAGAGCAATTTAATCCAAGTATATGATGAACAGGCTTTTTGATTAGCACACATAGTGTACATCAAATATGGTAAACAGAAGTTCAACCGTGCATGCTTGAAGCTTGAGAATTGCATTGCTGAGTTTTGTCCTTTTATTTATGAATTTTTTTTCTCTCTAATGTCATTCAGTTTGTGGTTGTGGTTTGTGGTCAGATCAGTTAAGTCCTCTGGTTTTATAATTTACAGGTAGTTAACAAGTAGTCAGTGCATGAAGTGGAAAAATAAAGTGCTGGTACTCCTGATGCTCTGTTCAAAATTCATTCCAGAAGAAGGGAGGGATGCGGCAGGAACAGTACGCAAGGAAAACTAGCGGTGCGTTAAAGGTAAAAATAGAAAAGTGCAAGTACTGTGTATTGGCACTTACCGGCCCACTTCAAGCACTGGAAGTAGTCCAATATAAGATTTGGCAACTTTACGTAACCAAACCTGTTTGTATACCCTGCACTAAATCCAAATATACCAATTGTAAAAAATAAAATAAATAAAGAAATAAAGAAAGAAAGAAAAGAAAGAAAAAAAAAAAAAAGGGGGAGTGGGTGGTTGGGTGGGTATTCATCCCTTCCTCAAACTCATCTGTAATAATGCTAATGCTAATGGCTGATTTATATGTTTCAGAATAGAACACCTGGGCCTAAACATGTCCATGCAACTTTTGGTGGGTGTGCCGTTAGAGATGGTCCATGGAGCTTTGAGAATTGGCCTGGTATATGTGTGTGGCGTACTGGCAGGTGAGTCAAACTCAGCATAGATTTTTTTAGGGGGGTTTTGGTACTATTTGTGATGAGAAAGTGTGCTATTTTAGTGCAATCTTTTTTAAAACCTTTTTTTTTTTTTTAAAAATCAATTAACATGAACTAGAGAAGTCATGGAAATTCATAGGTCAAATGTGTGGGAGTTCCATTTTTTTTGCTGTTTTAACTTAGAACTGAGATTTTTCAAATGCAATCTTTGAATGACAATCCATATCTGTCAGTCACTTCGATGTTGTGTTGATGTACTGACACTAAGGGTCGCACTTTTGAGCCCCAAACAGCTTTGATACTTTGAGAAAAGGCCAATGAAAACTGGCGAGTGGAATTTGCATGTGCCACTTCCTCGGACATAAGGGTATAAAGGAAATGGCGTGCATCCACTCATTCAGATTTCTTCTTCTGAACCGAGTGTTTATTGATGCAAATATTCAATCCATTCACCTCTACAAGGGAACCTGGTTTCTTGGCTTGTGTTTACGGCGCATTGCAGTGGGCTCTATCCCCCTCTAAAGCACAGATAAGTGCAGAGAGTTCACCTGTGCACTTTAGCTATAAAAGAGCAGATTTCCCTAAAAGAGCAAACACAGACAGACAGTGTCTTTTTAAAGATGCCTTTCCACCTGTGTGTTTCTGGGTGCAGTCGATATCTCTCATCCTCGGATGGCCACAATTTCTGCCTTTCGTGTTTGGATTGTACCCATGCAGAGACAGCGTTTGGGGACGATTCATGTTCTCATTGTGAGAACATGACCATGGCAATGTTATGGTCACGACTCTCTTTTCTGGTTAGAGGAAAAAGTCACTTCAGTTGCACTCTGTCCCAGTCCTTCTGCTATGCACAAGGCCAGAGGATAATCAGATGCACAATGGGAGCATTTCCACTGGGTCAATTCCCACAGGCCTCCCATTTCTCATCTCACTTTGTGTCTGGTGGACTTCAAGGATGAGTTAGGTGGCTGCAGCATAGAGCCACCCACAGAAAAGTGAGTGCCTATTCGTCAGGTGAGTGGCAAGAATCCATGGAAGGCTTTGAAGTGACCCTGAGATGGCCGTCGCCTCATGCTCAGCTGCGGCACACACAAATCCCTACTTGGCTCAGTGTGACGCGTCACAAGGACAAACAGCTTCTTCATCCATAATAGTCCGGTTTCAGACGGGATACACGGAGCAAGGTAGATGTTTCAGTGCACCCACAGGTGCAACCATATGGTCGGGACATGATGTTTTCCAATTTGGCAGCAGGGCTCTGCTTCAAAAGCATAAAAAATTATTGTCCCCCTAGTGCCACTTATAAGGAACTTGGAAGCATGGTTACCGCCCCCCAACCCACGCATATCCGTACAAGGTCCTCCCTTTCGGCTGTCTCTGTCACCTCGCATCTTTATGAAAGTCACAGATACTGCCCTTGCCCTGCTAAGGGAAGTGGGCTTTCAGCATTCACAATTATCTTGATGAGTGGCTGATTTTGGCTCATTCTTGGGATTTTATTTTCTGGGCACAGGGACCTGGTGCTCAGACACCTCAGTCTTTTGGGGCTTCAGGACAACTGGAAAAAGAGCAAGCTCTCCCCAGAGCAGAACATCTCTTTTCTTGGGATGGAGCTGGACTCAGTCACTATGACAGCGCATCCCACTAACAAGCATGCTCAGTCAGTGCAGAATTGCCTGAATTCATTCAGGGGAAAATCAGCGGTCCCATAATCAGGTTCCTCAGGGGTGCCAGGAGATTAAATCCTCCTAGGTTGCACCTTATTCTTTCTTGGGACCTCTCTGTAGCCTTGCTGGGCCTACAGAGAGCTCCTTTTGAGCCCTTGGTTTTCAGTTGAGTTGATCACCATCTCTTTAAAGACAGTCCTCCTAACCGCACTTACTTCCATTAAGAGGGTTGTGGACCTGCAGGTATACTCTGTCAGCAAAACATGCCTAGAGTTCAGTCTGGCATACTCTCAGATGATCCTAAGACCCTGGCCAGGCTATGTACCCAGAGTTCCTATGACCTTGTCTAGGGATCAAGTGGTGAACTTCTAAGCAATGCCTCAGGACCTCCAGCAACCTGTTCATTGGTGTGTTCACAGTACATCAGCACAATATCAAAGTTACTGACAGATAGGGAACATCTTGGTTACTATTGTAAGAAAACAAGACATTGTGTCCCTTTTGCCACAACACTAAACCACCCAATGAATGGCTGGGACATGTTCTCAGCACTTAAGCACCAACCAGAATGAGTGGAAGCACGACACATCATTTTATACCCATATCGCCAATCCTCATTTGCTTTTTCTCAAAGTATAATAGTTGTTTGGGGCTTACAAGTGTGACCCTGTCTGACTTGTCTGTCTAAAGTACATTATTCCAGAAGTACTGTTCTTCATTTGTTGGATGGCAAAAATCCATCTTGCCTTTTCCATCCATCAAAAAACTCTTTAAAAAAAAAAAAAAAAAAAAAAAACAGTAGCTGCTGCTTTGCTGCCCTAGCATGTAGACCAGATTTGTGTAGTCTCTTTCACATGGCTGGCAGCTCTATCAACATTCACATTGTATACAGCTGACTGTAGATCCCTTATAACATCCTAGGGTCTCTTTGGTGGCCTTAACACAATTTTTTTTGAAAATGCACAAGTTTTTGAAAATGTTCTCTGTGTAAACAACAAAAACACAAATCTATGAAAACGATGACGTCATGCACAGAATGCAGCGTTTTTAGTCATTTTCACGGATTTGTATAAATGGGGATCGTTTTGACAACAGTGTCGCCTGTACGCAGAAAATTCAAAGTTAAAACTTCTCTGTTTTAAGCATATCATTGTCATGTAAACATACCCTGAGACTCCTTGAAGCATCTTGTGCTCTGCTCTTGAGGTGAGTTTGGTGGAACGGTTCAGTCTGGACAGATTGCCAGTGGTCTGAATCCTTCTCCATTGTGCATTATTATAGATACAGATAAATAGATATTTAGAAAGGTTAGAAATGTCTTTGAATAATTTTCCAGGCTCCTATGATTCAACAACCTTTTTTCAGGGGGTCAGGCATCGCTTTTGTTCATGACACCAAAACAGAATAGTTTATTCAGGTTTACATAAGGTGTCACCCTCTTCTTTAATGATGTTCTATTCATGATGTTCTATTCTATTTCTTTCCCTTCTACTCAAGTTTCTGTGCTCAAGTAGGCCTACAGCAGCTATTACAACTGTGTGGCCAGTCATCTGTTATTACATCAATTAGAGCCTTCTGTACTAAATGCATATAGGGAGGGACCTAAAAATCTCTATAGTACATCATGAGTCCAATATTTATTTTCATGGAACAGAAAGTCAACTTGTGAATAATGCACTTAATCCAACCACTCTGTTTACTTGCAATTAAACTAATGAAATAAACAAAATTGAAGTTCTGAGAACTCATAAAATCAAGTAGAAATCAAAAAAATTAATCTTGAGTCAGATAGATGGAAGCAAATATGTTGGTATAACATAATGATTATATAATTATGTCCATGGACCAGCCATGTGCTTTCAGACTTGTGAAGATTAACAAATGGAAAGCTGATTAAAATGCTACAAACACTCTGAGCTTTTCCAACATTAGAAAACCTCTCACAACCTCTGAAACCCCTGCTGAGAGGAACAGTGTGGTAAAAAAAAAAACAAAAAAAAACAGTAAAACAGAGAGATGAAGAGGCACGAGGAGTGAAAGAAAGAAAGATGCAGAGCAAAGGACAGAAGAAAAGAGGGGAAGCCCACCTGCATTTTCCATCAGCTGTAGGATTTGATTTGAAGTGGAAATGTCATTTCACTCTCCCTGATGAAATTAGCAGGTGTGTGTGTGTGTGTGTGTGTGTGTGTGTGTGTGTGTGTGTGTGTGTGTGTGTGTGTGTGTGTGTGTGTGTGTGTGTGTGTGTGTGTGTGTGTGTGTGTGTGTGTGTGTGTGTGTGTGTGTGTGTGTGTGTGTGTGTGTGTTCTGACATATATTACATTGTGGGGCCCCACAATGTAATAAAAACCTGAGATCACTTACGTTGTGGGGTCCAGCCAGCGGTCCCCACGAGGGAAATGGATTAATAAACATACTAAAAGATGTTTTTTTGAAAATGTAAAAATGCAGAATGTTTCCTGTGATGGTTAGGTTTAGGGATAGGGGTAGGGTAGGGGGATAGGAAGAATCAGCAGCAGATGTCATAGACAGAGGGCAGAAGTTTAACCCCAGCCCTCACTTTACTGCAGCCCAGACCCAGAGCTGGGAAATTAGGCATACATTTCTGGAATATTTTGGAGAAGACTCCAGTAAGTTGAAATGCTAAAGGCTGTTTGTAGAGCTTGCAGGTATATAAACAGATTTGGTTATGTAAAGTTGGTAAATCTTATATTGTACTATTTGTCAACTACCTGTGAATTATAAAACCAGATGACTTAACTGGTCTGATCATAAGCCCTAAACTGAGTGACATTAAAAAGAAAATGCTAAATAAAAGGACAGATAACATAACACAAACATCTAATCTAGTTCTAGTAAAACGGGCATTGTATATAATGAATGTTGTTGGCTCTTTGACTAAGGTGTTTACATTGACTAATTTAAAATGTAAACACCTCCCGCTTTAACAAAGTGAAATGACTGAACCAGGCTAATTGAATGTGAAGAATGTAAACTCATATTGACTGACATTTCATCAATTTTTAACAAAATATACACAACATTGAAGCCTAAAATAAAATGTAATTCCGCAAAAGAAGTGCTTTATGTAAAAAATTAAATGCAATGTATTTGTAACCATCATAGGCCATAAGGAAAATATTTCAAGAATATTCAGATTAAAGGCCTGTTAATGCCAAAAACATTAAGTATAACAACTATAAAGATAACTGTAACTATATTAGCATCCACATAAGTTAACAATATCATTCTGGTTATGTAAATTGCACGCTGCAGTTTTGTCCTCTGCCACTTTAATTGCTCTAACTCTTTAAAGTAGAATGGATTCTGATTGGTTGTCAGCTGAAAAAAAAAAAAAAACGATCTGAAAGTGATTCCAACCATATCATTTCTCTTTGCCATTATCGTTATATTTGTGGTGTTGACTTTGCTATTCTTTTATATTCAGAATGATTTTTAGACCTATATCTTTATCATTATAGTTATCATTCCTGGTGTGAGTGGATCTTAATAGTCAATTGTTTTTTTCCAAGGTTCATTCTTACATTATTACAATTGCTTCTCTCCAATCATAAATATGTGTTTACATTCTTGGGTAAAATGAGTTAATGACAAATGTAAGTAAATACAGTTGTTTAAAAGTAAACAATTGTGGGAGAGTAAATTACTTTTTTTCAGTGAATTATGCTTTTAATGTTTGGTAATAAGGAAAGGGAATAAAGTTCTTTATTGCAATTTTGGTATTGTAAATCAATCACCAGTAACACTTTAATATGAGGAACAATTATCACTTTTTAACTATTTGCTTATTAACTTGCATAATGGCTGTTTATTAGTACTTATAAAGCACATATTAATGCCTTATTTGGCATGACAATATTCTACATCCCTGTTAGAAACTGCTCGGAGACCTAGGTTGGAGATCCAAATGCAGCTTTTATTGGGACAATCCAGAGTCTTAATCCAAATAACAGGCAATAGGTCAAAACACAGGCAATCAGTCCAAAGATGCAACCGGGCAGAAAACACAGGCAAAAGGGAAATCCAGAAGACAAGCAGAGAATAAAAAAAAAAAACCCAAGATGGAACCAGGAAATGTTCAGAAATGCAGTGTAGACATGTACAAAACCTCGCCATGAATGACAGAGTTAACAGGGTTTATATAGGCTGGGTTAAACAAGGTAATGAGGAACAGCTGTAGACAATTATGGATGACAAAACCGGGCAATGAGTCACGGGTAATGTTGTTTTTGATGGAGTTACAACAGTCTGGGGTGGAGTGCCCTCTGGTGGTAATCACAGGCACTGTAGCTGGTGACTGTTACAATCCCTAAAAAATCGAATTTCTTATATATAATGTGTGTGTGTGTCTGTGTGTATCAATGTACTGCTTCAATCATTTAACTGGATTTTAGATTTTGACTTTGTTTCTGCAGGTTAAATGTCAAGAGGCTTGAGTTTCATTTAAAGCAGCCACATTAAAGGAATAGTTTAAAAATCGTGGTCTCACTTTATATTAAGTGTCTTTAACTACTATGTACTAACATTTAAATGAATAATTTTATAAAATGCACTTGTGTACACCCTGTATGTGTTTTTTTACAATGAAAGAATACCTGCATGTAATTACAGCGATAATTACAGTACACTGCTGACCCTTCCATTACACCTTAACCTACCTTTAAACCTAACCATACCATGAAACCCGTCTTTAACCTTATCTCCCACCTCATTAGCAGAAGCAAAAGTGTTTTGCAATACAACATGAACACAATAAGTACAATGTATCTAGATTTTTTTTAATTTTATTTTTTTTATGTGAGTACATTTAATTAAAGACAACTAATATAAGGTGTGACCAATATTACAATTTTCATTTGTTCAGCAATGTTATTTGTTAATGATGGTTCAATTTCAAGTGATTTTTGCAGTTTCTAAGAAAGAGAAAATATTGGTGATAATGTCCTCAACATGTTTGTGTTATTGTGACTTTTGTCTGCGTTGTCTTGCTGCAGGTTCATTGGCTGTGTCAGTAACGGACATGACAGCACCTGTGGTCGGATCATCAGGGGGAGTCTACGCTCTGGTCTCCGCCCACCTCGCCAATGTCGTCATGGTAATTGGGAAATCATTATATTCCTATAATGGCAGTTTGAGGAATTGTGACTTTGCTTAGTCAGAAATTTGAATATGAATATACAATGTCCAAAATTCCAAGCAATTGGAACACTAATCACCATTACGTCGACTTCAAAACAATTACACTACTAAACAATATAATTTCTTACAGTGTATGGTTAAAGACAACTTTATCATGTAAATGCAATCTTTTACAGTGTAGACTTAATTCAGCTCGTGCATAAATCCTCTTTAAAAAATACCAGGATGCCTATTACTCAGACTTGTGTCAGGATGAATAATGAGTGTGAAGTTCAGCCGGATTTCTCTTGTCATAAAAATTACTCAATAACTCCAGCTATTAACCCTTTCTGATGTGTTTGTGTGTGATTCATTCTTTTTCTGACTTTATTTCAGACACAGCTGTTCCCATTGATATTCTCAGATTATCAAATAGCTGAAAGATTGTTAGGATCTTGTTACAAGAGTTTTAGCCATTCATATGATTCGTTAAACTCAAGTCTAGTATGTTGCTCCTCCTTCTCTGTGGCTGACCAATCAAAGACCTCTATGCTGCTCCCCGAAACTTTGACATTATCTCTAAGTGAATGGAGGTATTTTGTACTGCATAATGACCTGGAAACAGTCATTAAATATTAACACTGTACGCTGTACACAGTTCTCTCTGGTCAGATCATGAACCCTCCTATACTTGCTCAGCATTTCAGGTAGAACTTTTTGTGTCAGCACTGTTACATGGTCAGGACTCAGATTACACAGTCTGGCCACACAAAAACTGATCTCTCATCAGGCCAAATCAAAACTGACTCAGTTATTATTTGGAATATTACATGCAAAACGGCAAGACTGACCTTGAATTAGCTGATGAGTCACAGGTGCTAATGCTGCTCCCTATGCCAGCTCTGATCCTCACATCATCACTGAAAATGCCAGAACAAATATCCATCTCAGTTTGAAGCAACCTCAATAAAATAGGAACCAATTGCCTGGAACAACACCAGAACAGTCTAAGCAAGAATACTGAAGTGCTTTCTCTCTTACCTACCAGTTTCCTACTCTTATCTCATAATTTGATGTTTCTCTCCTTCACTTTACAGAACTGGTCAGGGATGAAGTGTCAGTTCAAGCTCTTTCGCATGGCAATGGCTCTGGTGTGCAGTATGTAAACTGTTTTCATGTTACTCATGCTGAAAATGTAATTCTGTACTTGAAATATCAAATATTGAATATTTAAAGTCAATATAGGGATGCATGTATATATACCATAACGGTTATCAGCCAATATCTTTTTTTCATTTATTGAATATTTAAAGGTGCAGTATGAAATATTGACAACTAGTGGTTGAAATGGGTACTGCAGTCCAAATTCAAAATATTGGAGAGGGTTGTTTCTCTCTCCTCCTCCTCCTCAGTCTTGACGCTTACGCGGGTTGCAAGTTTAAGGACACGCAACATGAATGAGCTCACCTGACAATGGAAGGCGGCGAGCCTTACACTGTAATTTGAGTTAATTTATCCGCATTTTAGTATGCCTCTGGATATAGAGCTTTTTACATGGATGTTGAGGCTTTTTAGGAAAGGTAGAATGTACTATCTCTGACCTGGTTTGTTTGTTTGCTTGCTTGCATGGCAACAATACGCTGTGTTTTCTGCCAGCTGGCAACCCGGGTGTCGAAATACTATTAGATAAATTGGCAGCGGGTGGGATCACACAGACCAAAACAAAAAAGACATTCCGACATGGAATGCACATTTCAAAGTAGATGTGGCTGTAGCATTGTCTTTCAGAGAAACAAGTATATGAACTTACTGTAGTAAGTTTCCTAAATTTCTGCAAACAGTCAAAACAATATCAATTCAACGTTATCAAATGTAAATCTCAAAAAATCAATTTTATAATGTTGTAATGCCTAAATTCTTTCATTCAACATTAAAATTCTACAGAATTTTAATATGGTCAGTTTATCAGTGATGGGCTTATCAGTATCAGACAGAATTTTAATATTGGTGTATCCGTATAGTTTTTTCTAGAACTAAAATGTGAAAGTCTGCAGAACTTTTCCTTTCTCTGAAGGTGCCTTAAGTCATTTTTTCCCCACATATTTATTCAGTACACAGTGGTTAAGAACATTTTCGACCTATGAATTAATTATAGTTACCAAATACCTGCAAATACAACATTTCTGTAGATGACATCGAAAACTGAAACCTTTTGCAAGGAATTTATTTTATTTTCTACACCCACTGTTAGTGCAAGTCCAATAAACATAAATATATGAACAAAAAATGACTTCATGCACTTTTAAGTTTACTGTATCAAAGATTTGCTGTATTTACTGAAATTTGTAATATAACCACCACTCATATAGATTCTACATGTAACCCCTCAAAGTAAACATTTTCTGTATCTGCAGTGAGTGTGGAGTTTGGTCGTGCCGTCTGGCTCCGATTCTATCCCCCAGCTTTCCCACCATGCCCTAATCCCAGCTTTGTGGCCCATCTGGGGGGTGTGGCAGTGGGCCTCACCCTTGGTGTTGTGGTTCTTCAGAACTATGAACAGCGTTTGCAGGAACAGTCCTTATTCTGGATCTTCTTCAGTGTCTACACACTCTTTATCCTCTGTGGAATCTTCTGGAACATTTTTGCTTACAATCTCTTGGATGTCAAGTTACCCCCACCTCCATGAAGCACAGTGTGTGTGTGTGTGTGTGTGTGTGTGTGTGTGTGTGTGTGTGTGTAATGACAGGCAATATAATTTAACAGTTGTAAAGGTCATGAATGAGAAACAAATGCTAGTACCTTACTGCAGTGCTCCTGCAATGTTTGTGTTAATAGTGCCTAAACCATGCCAAGTTTTAGTGCCATCAAAGCAGCTAAAACCGCAGATTTAGATTTTTAAGCAATGATGAATGTAAATTTGCAGGAAAACCCCAAAGGTTGATGCTTTTTACAGCTATACTTTGTGCCAGCGATCGAGGGCTATCAGCGATAGCACAAGTATTCATTTTTAAAAAACAACAACTTAGATTTAGAAGCTGCTACTGGCTTGTTAACTGACAAATTCATTCATATATTCTATGCTAGTTTAAATATTTCTCAATTATTGAAGGAATAATTACATTCTTTAAACTGGCACAGAACCTGAGGTTGCATTAGCAAAGAGAAATATCAGTATGAGGACCTTTTTAGTAAGTGTTCTATATTTTTATAAATGACTACTGTATAGACAAGTGCATGAGGTAGTATGAGAGCAATGTTAAAGCCCATTGTGTGTGAAGAACCCTTAAAAGATATTCAAGAGTACTGGAAACAAATGAACAGCTAGATATACTTCTCTCTATCTTGAAAACAATTAAGCATTTTTCAGAAAATAAAACGGCTTTATAAGGTTGACTTAAAAAAAAACTGTAGTCCCTTCTAGAGATGTGTCATTCTTGAACGATTCGTTCATTTTGAACAAATCTTTAATGTGACTCGGGAAGAACGAGTCGTCTCGGGGGGTGATTCGTTCAGTCGCGCATGTGCAATATTCTACAGGTTCTGTACTGCTAGTAGTAGTTCACCTGATGATTCAATTGATTAGTTTATTTCATGAGTCTTTCGGGTTTTGAGTCGTTCCTTAATCATGTGACAGACCCACGCTATGCTGTGTGACCCAAGCACATTATATTTATTAGTAAATAACGTTAACTCTCCAGTTTTGTTTGAGTTTGTGTTACAACTGTTAAAGCTGAAGTTATCATAACCTTGATGTTTCAAATTCAAAATGTTATTTGCTTTTAATTTATGTCATTATGTCCTTTTTGAGCAATCTTCTTATACATATATTAGACCAATATGTCAAGTCTGCCTAGGAAAAGCAATTATTATAACAGCAAACTCAAAATTGGAGTAAAACTGAACAAACTAGGCTATAAATACTTTGTATTGTAGGCTTGGATTATTATATTATATAGCCTAGTGTTTATTTACAGATACAGTCAAAAAGATAAATTAATCAATATTTTATTTATAACAGGGCTTTATTTATAACACACCACAGATCCTCAAGAAACAGTAACAAAAACAGTGACAGAAATGTCAGAAATAGCGTATGGGTCTGTCACGTGATTAAGGAACGACTCAAAACCCGAATGACTCATGAAATGAACTAATCAATTCTCTATCCGGCTCAGAATGCATTGGCTTAGTGTATGGGTCTGTCACGTGATTAAGGAACGACTCAAAAACCTGAAAGACTCATGAAATGAACTAATCAGTTCTCTTTCCGGCTCAGGCTGCATTGGTTTAGCATGGGACTGCCTGTCACGTCATTAAGGAATGACTTAAACCCGAAGACTTGTCAGACAAGAGGTGAGGTGAGCTTAATCAGCTTGTCATAAACTGAAGACCCAGGTAATGAATTAATAATTTCTGAATCGTATAGCATTGTAGTTTTGTATTGTTTGTAGTGTGATCAACGTTTGCATAAGTAGTAGATGTGTTGGGGAAGTAACACGTAACATTTTAATTACATTTTGCTAAAATGAACGAAATGACTCAAAAAAGATTTGTTCATTTTGTAGAACGAGACTCAAAAGTCCGAGTCAGTAAAATGATCCGAACTTCCCATCACTAGTCCCTTCCTGTTTTCAGTGGTTGTCTACAAGGGAATTTCCTAGACTTTAATATGTAAACCTTTATTAATCAAATCTCTCCATAATATCTGAAAATATGAATAATAATTTAATAATCAATGACATGCTATCTTTTCTGATCACCAAGTCAAAACTTGACCAGTCTATAGTACTGTTGTAAAAGACAAGAGCAAATCATGCAGTGCCATCTACAGACTATGAACAATATAAATTAATGTAAATTAATGGAGAGTCTGATTCCTTCTAACATCTACTCACTTGTGTAGGAAATTTCACATTTCCACTCCATTATAGCACATTTTTTTATACTTCAGACCAGAGGTTCTGAACTCTGGCCCTTGAGATACACTTTCTTGCAGAGTTAACCTCCACCCTTGATTAAACTCACCTACCTGCAACTTTTTAGTAATCCTGAAGATTTTAATTAGCTTGTTCAGGTGTGTTTGATTAGGGTTGAACCTAAACTCTGCAGAAAAGTGGACTTTGAGGGTCCTCGTTTCAGGTACGTTTACATGACAGAAATGTACTGAAGACAGTTTTTTCTTTGCATTTTTCATGTAAAGACAACAGTATTGTCAAAACAATCCCAGTTCACACAGATCCACAAAAAATATTTAAAAAACACTGGTATTATGCATGCCAGGACAGTAGATGATGTCACTTTGTAAAGAAACACTTTGCATCTATAGACTGAACACGTAATACGTATGTGCATGACGTCACCGTTTTCACAAATTTGTGCTTTTGTAGTTTACTCGGAGACAGTAACCGTATCATTGTCAAAAACTTGCACTTTCAGTCCCGTTTTCAAAAGTTTTCATTTTCAGGCCCCCATTCATATATGTTACCCAAAAACACCATTGTTGTGTAAATGAAAGCACATAAAATTTTGGTTGAAAATGGTGTTGTGTAACAGCCCCTTAGGCATAACATTTGGGCTATGTGTTTGAAAGTCTTTATAAGCACAGGCTTCATGACACTGCAACTTTGACCTCTCATATTTATGCGAAAAGAAGTAAAAAATATTTACTCCCTTTTGACTTTTTTGTGCCACATTGCATCATTTGAGTTAATATTATTTGAATATCCTTTCTGATTGTGATTTAGTGATTGAAATTCACTTGAGCTTTCTCACATGTAGAAAAATAAGTTATGCACATTAGTAAAATGATTAAAACAAGTTAGTTTTATCACTTTAGCTGTTATGTTTATTTTTAATAATTTTTCAAGGAGACTCAGTCTACCTTCCCTGATGGACCGCCACTGCTCATTCTTGTTGTTGCCATCAAGGAAGAGAATTTACAGTACTAGCACTATCAGAATCATAATTTTTGTCCTGAAATTGCACATTTGATTAGATTTATTGAATCATATTTGAATCACGTTAGTGGAACAACAGCAAGAACTTGGGAATCACCAGAGCTCAATTTCAAATCAATGATCAACAGAATAAGAACATGTAATTTATCAGCTATACATGCTACAAATAACTTAATTGATCTGTTATATGCTATTTAATATATAAGTATTGCAGTAGTTTTCAATAAATTGTGATTTTGTGACATCTACTGTATACCTTAAATACTGTGGTCTATGTTATGTTTATTTCTATTGGTGCTGTAGTATTTGAACAGGTTGCTGAGTGTCTGTGCCTCTAGTAACTGGTTAGCTCCTCTCAGTTCTGTGCACAGTCATTCTTTACAGCAACATTGATCCTGGTACAGCTTTGTGTGTTCTCTGAGTATCTTCTGCGTGTGTTGCCACTGATTCTCAAACTAACAAGAAAATAGGAAACTCTAAATAAAATCTTCAACTGCTGAAAGTTAAAGAACCCAGTACTTCTATCCCAGTTAATATTACTTTGTGTCCTGAACAACAGGAAATGTTTTAACAATGTATTTAAGCTACTTTTGAAGTGCCAGTATTTTGTTTTGTGTTGTGCTGACCTTACTGTCTCAAAATGTAATGTTGGGATGCAAGTAATCTGGGATTGTGTGTAAAGGGCTATGGCACTGGAAATATGAGTTCAGGCATATTTCAACATGCGTCTGTTTTGTAGATTTGATATGTAAATATAAAGTGTATTAAAAAAATCTGTAATTGAAAATGGCGTTTTCAGGACTTTCATTATGAATCAGGACAGTGGTTCTATAATAGTATGTGTGAACCCTGAAACTCTGTATAAAACTTTTATTTTTAAAGGTGCCCTAGAATGTTTTTTTCACAAGATGTAATAAAAGTCTAAGGTGTCCCCTGAATGTGTCTGTGAAGTTTCAGCTCAAAATCCCCCATAGATTTTTTTAAATTGATTTTTTTTAACTGCCTATTTTGGGGCATCATTAAATATGCGCCGATTCAGGCTGTGGCACTCTTTAAATCCTTGCGCTCCCCATCCCCGAGCTCTCGACTATAAAACGGTGCATAAAGTTCATACAGCTAATATAAACCCTCAAATGGATCTTTACAAAATGTTCATCATGCATGCTGCATGCATGCATCGGATCATGTGAGTATGGTACAATGGGGCTAATGGGGCAAAAGGCGCCTTTGATTTTATTTCTGTCACGGCACGAAGAAAGACAGAAGGTAGATCCAATAGCAGCAATAATTTAATAAGGGCAATTCCAAAAACGTAGTCCAAGATACAGGCAGGGGTCAGAATCCATAAACAACATTCCAAACATAAAACAAGAAACAGGAAACATGAAAACCGGAGAACCAAACAGGAGGGTGACATTCAACAATGAACCACAAGAACAGACAGAAACAACTCAGACTAAATACACAGACACTAATGACCAAATACACAACAGCTGGGTGTAATGATGAGTGGTAATTAGTCCGGGAAGTGTGTATGGGGAATGTAGTCCATGAGACAGGTGGAAATGACAGTCCGGGACGGAGTGCCCTCTAATGGCTGAAGGGCACTCTCACAGGTGATCGTGACAATTTCCATCTGAACCACTAGATGGCACAAAAACTTGCTGCAGCACTTTCCTAAACATTTGTTTTTAAAAATGCACATGCAAATTTGTCTGATCTTTGACGCAATCACGGGCAGCAACGCAAAGTTGATTCTGAGGTAGTTTGATCTAATATTTGATGTTTTTTTAAATGTTGTTGATTTAAGTAGCAAATAAGTATCCATTAAATTAATGTTTGTATTTTCAGACAAAGGTCTTGATGATTTTCAGTTTTGTTCAAGGTAATTCAAGCATCAGTTTTTCAATAACAGAAGAATATGTAAAAGTATGGTATTTGGGGTAAAAAGCGCCCCTGATGTTGGGGCAAAAGGCACAATAATTAACATGATAATGAATAGCTGGCTGACTTTTCCTTTTCTTGACATGACATGGTTAGATTCACATAGCTTGTGATTCTGAATGTGTTTCATAGCGCTCCGTGGCTAACGGGCTAAAGCTAACATTACACACTGTTGGAGAGATTTATAAAGAATGAAGATGAGTTTATGCATTATACTGCAAGTGTTTAAAAATGAAAATAGCAACGGCTTCGTGAATATAGTAATAAACGATGGTAACTTTAACCACATTTGACAGTACATTAGTAACATGCTAACAAAACATTTAGAAAGACAATTTACAAATATCACTAAAAATATCATGTTCTCATGGATCATGTCCATTATTATTGCTCCATCTGCCATTTTTTGCTATTGTCTTTGCTTGCTTACCTAGTCTGTGCACAGATCCAGACGTTAATAATGGCTTGTCTAATGCCTTGAACATGAGCTGGTATATGCAAATATTGGGGGCGTACATAATAATGATCTCGACTGTTACGTAACAGTTATGTTGAGATTCACTTGTTCTTCGGAGGTCTTTTAAACAAATGAGATTTACATAAGAAGGAGGAAACAATGGTGTTTGAGACTCACTGTGTGTCATTTCCATGTACTGAACTCTTGTTATTCAACTATGCCAAGGTAAATTCTATTTTAAATTCTATGGCACCTTTAATGAATTGCTTTAAAAATAAGCACAAGTCATACAAATTAGGGTGTTTATTGTAATAAAATGAATATTGATTTCAATAAATTAATAAATTATGGTTTCTAGGCAACTAGAGTCTATAATACCGAAGTATTGTGAAATTTGTGAAAGTGATGTGAGGGTAGGTCTAAAGTGGGTCTAAAAAGTAATTCAGTACATTATTTAAATATTATTAATTTAAAACAAACTCTGTTGCAAATGTGCATCTTTAAGTATGCGACAGCTATAAAAAGTATTCAGAAGTGTTAATCTAATATTACTAACCACAGACAGTTGCTTGACTGTGTTCCATTTCTTAGAATGGTTAAAAACTGCAGTAAACCATGACGCACTGTCACACTGACTATAAAATTGAATGACTCCATTGCTCTTGAAAGTGACACTTGTATGTTACTACATGTCCAACATAGATGAGAAACCATGGAGTGCGAGTCAGTTGTTAATGACAGTGGATAAACATGCATCATGCTGAGATTAATGCAAATGAGGAAAAATTCAGTCGCTGTTTGAGTCCTCTGTTTCGTTTAAACAACTCTTTCAGAGAGGCAGTGAACTATCACTGATATTCACTGTATCATGTAAATTCCCGAGATGATTTAACATCATGTTTAAATCTTTACTCAATTGTTCTCTTGAAGAGGAGTATATTATTATTATTATTATTATTATTATCATTATTATCATCTATCCATATAAGAAAGTCCTTGTACTAGAATGTCCTCATGCCGTTGTTTCTCACTGGGGAAAAAGCTGCTTTCAGGCATCTGCTAAAAACCTGCTAATGACAGACTGAACGGGACTGTATGATAGGCCATCCCTGTATACAAACCTGCTAGTTATAGGAACTATGAAAACGTTCCTCTGGTGGGAAAGCCACAGTTGTTGTTAATTATGTCCATTTCAGACAACTCTGTCTGGTCTACAAAGTGTTTCACATCCAAACAAACTTGACTTGATAAGTGATACAGAAAATAACGTATAAGATCATGCGAGACTGGATTTCTTCCTGTTAAGAATTGTAGCCTGCAAGAAGCTTGCGATCCAAGTTGGCTGTGCGCTGAGTTGCAGCAACACAAAGAAAAAATGAAGAATGTGAAGAAGAGAATGGTTGCTTGCAGAAGCCTTGTTTCAGGGCTCTCAAGTTTTGAACTGAGTTCAGAGTGAGATTTCGGCGGCGACGGGGGTTTGGGTGGGGACGGGGGTCTGATATGAAAAATGACACATTCATACAAATAAAAAAATATTTATTTAATTCAGCATTTTTGTGTGTATGTGAGTGAGTGTGAGAGATATATAATGGTAATATAATCATACACATTATATTGTTGTTTTTCCTCAACATTGTAATGTGAAAATATAAACATGGTAACCATATTCCGACTCTAGTGTACCTTATATGTACGTTACGTTTGTCACTATTACTGGCGCGCTCTGCTTTACTAGTGTTTTTTCCCGCTCGCTGCTTGAGCCTATAATGCTTTTGTTCTTTAGGCATATATTTTTTGTTTACACATATTGTTTTTAATTACTGTTTTAAACTGAATGAAAACCTTAAGATAAAACACAAACTTGTTGTGTATATTACCTAATCATAAGTTTGTTCAGAAATGGTGACGACAACTTGAATAAAAAATAAAAATAAAAAACGTCTCTCATTTTCTCAAAATAATCGTAATTTAAAGCTGCTGTCCGCGATTTTTGGCCCTCTAGCGGTTAATAAACAGAACTGCACGCGTCTTGCGGAGGAACATTCTAGCCGGAGCTATGTCTGGTATGTCTATGGCGAGTCACAAAGTCATACTCTGCGGCGAGTCCTACCAGTCCGGTCTGAAATAGTCCGAATATAAACACTTTATAAGTTTACCATAATGATTCAGGATAAGACAGAAACACGGTTTGGAAAATTGATTCATGTTGTATATTCTCATTATATATTTTTTGTACATTTTTTGACTGCAGCTTTAAATACACGAATATTCGAAAATTCGCAAACATTAATTTATTGCACATTTATTGGAAAGTCTGAATTTATCAGAAGTCCGATGTGCGAATATAAAACCAATTTTACCCAAGTATGACTTACTGTACTCATAGGATATGGTCCCACATCGATCACGATCAGTCTGTAGCCAGATGTGAATCAATGTGACTGACAGATGTCCTCCTCTGTAGCTAACTACTTCAGCGAGCATCTGAATCAGTGCGCGAGCCCGTGAATCACAGAATGTGTCGTTGGAATCAGAACATAAATATTTTTGTGGCGGGAATATCTAAATCTTACCCGGATACAGTCATTCTATTTTCTGATTGGCTGTTCGGTAGCTATATTTTTTTATTAGATTAACTGGTGCGTGGCAGGACCTTCTGAACTCTTTGGGGAACTCGCTTGATTCTTCTAATAGCGGCGCAACTTGTGCGTTATCCTGGAGATTTCTCTGCGTGAGAAATACATGGTGTGGCGTGTGAGCGTGTGAACGGGTTGAAATGCGTGTGTCTCACGCCCAATGCGTGAGACTTGAGAGCCCTGTTGTTTGCTGATGTTCTGTTGCAGGTCTATAGTCTCGCGTAGCCAGATCTTCAGACTGATGGCAGAAGCTTTCATTGGCCAAGGACCGCTCGAGGACATTTGACTGACATGTAACGAAACAAATACAGTTTGTGATTTGACTTCTCCCTTTGAACTTCCCCTTGCCCTGTATCTTGTTCTCTCATTGGCTGTGTAGGTTGTTCTTTGTCGATGTAATTTCTAGTCAAAACACATTTCACACTGCAGTAGACAGGTCCAAATATTTAGCATACTAAATAGAGGGTATGCATCGACGTCACTTTCCCGCCGAAAACGCGCTCCCTCAGCTGGACTGAGTGGCAAAAGAACCTGCTGCGTAACTGGATTAATAGGAGAAACAGCGAAAACGCGAGTAAAACTAACGAATTACCCTAAAGGTTGGACTCGAAAGTGTTTCTTACAACTTGTCAAATAAACTTAATCCATGGATATTGACATGCAACCAGGAGTCGTGTTTCCTGACATTTATATGTGCCTGATTTGACACAGGGGAAATGCATAAAGCAAATCTGGCTGTGAATATTTTATATAACTACAATATCGGTAGGTTTAAATCTGCTTAATCACTTATATCAATGTTATATCGTCATATTGTCCAGCCCTAAAACATATATAGTTTTATAGTATAGTTTTTGACAGTGTTGTTTATTTAAAAACACCCAATTATGCATAATATAAGATGGAAAATATTTAATCGATGAGTGGTCAAAATAATAACAATACAATATATACTGTATGATTTTACCTCAAAATCCAACAATTCGACACAAAATGATAACTGCAAATCCATCCCAGCAAACAAAATTATGTTCTGAGAACGTTTTCCAAACGTTCTCTTTTGGTTGTGGGAACATTATTTGAAATGTTCTAGAAACGTGGAAATGTCCAGTTTGCTTAACGTTGCTGGAACGTTATCTTAAAGGAACACTCCACTTTTTTTGAAAATAGGCTCATTTTCCAACTCCCCTAGAGTTAAACAGTTGAGTTTTACCGTTTTCGAATCCATTCAGCCGATCTCCGGTTCTGGCGGTACCACTTTTAGCATAGCTTAGCATAGTTCATTGAATCTGATTAGACCGTTAGCATCGCGCTTAAAAATGACCAAAGAGTTTTGATATTTTTCCTATTTAAAACTTGACTCTTCTGTAGTTAAATCGTGTACTAAGACCGACGGAAAATAAAAAGTTGTGATTTTCTAGGCTGATATGGCTAGGAACTATACTCTCATTCAGGCGTAATAATCAAGGGACTTTGCTGC
Source organism: Chanodichthys erythropterus (assembly GCF_024489055.1). Taxonomy (NCBI): domain Eukaryota; kingdom Metazoa; phylum Chordata; class Actinopteri; order Cypriniformes; family Xenocyprididae; genus Chanodichthys; species Chanodichthys erythropterus. Next base: position 14,581,014 of record NC_090241.1, on the reverse strand, counting down.
CATTCCATGGCTGCAGCAGTGCAATGATATTACGCAGCGCGAATGGATTCTAAAACGGTAAAACTCAACTGTTTAACTCTAGGGGAGTTGGAAAATTAGCCTGTTTTTAAAAAAAGTGGAGTGTTCCTTTAAGTTAACGTTCCTGCAACGTTCTTTCCACCTAAATTTTACCACCAAAACAACGTTATAAGAACGTTGATTTGTAACGTTCCAAGAACGTTGATTTATGACGTTCATGCAACGTTGATCTGTAACGTTATAAGAACGTTTATTTGTAACGTTACAAGAACGTTAAAATGTCCAGTTTTTTAACATTAGCAAAACGTTATTTTAAGGTTAGCATAACGTTCCTGTAACGTTCTTACCACCTAAATTTAATTATCAATACAACGTTCCAAGAACGTTAAAATGTCCAGTTTTTTTAACGTTAGCAAAAAGTTATTTTAAGGTTAGCATAACATTCCTGCAACGTTCTTACCACCTAAATTTAATTATCAATACAGCGTTCAAAGAACATTGATTTGTAACATCCAAGAACATTAAAATGTCCACTTTCTTTAATGTTAAAATGTTATGTTAAGGTTAGAATAATGTCCCTGAACCATCCGTTCAACGTTATTTTTTTTTATTAACACAAGATACAGCCATTCCAAGAACACAATGTTAATTACAAAAGATAATTATATAACTACACACTTAAACTCATTCATATATAAATTAAGCTTAATCAGTAAGAATGTGTGTTTGGGGTGTCTGAGGGGTGGGGTTGGGTTTGCCAAACTAGCAGGTCCAGTCTCTTCATGCTCCATCTGTAAAGTGAACAGATTGACTGATGTTACTAATGGTTATTTCTTATTTCAAAAGCATTTAATAACATTCACTCATTCACTTTAGGTAAATACTATAAATATGAAATAACACAATATTCAAAGGTAGTTTCCAAATGTTATACAATGTAAAAGTTCATAACACATTGTAAAGGATTAAACTTGAGATAAAGTGAGGTAATATGCATCTGTACATATACAAATAAATAAAAAAACATAATACTTTTAAATTAAAATGCCAGTAGGGGCTGGCTAGTGACTGTCGTAATGAGTGAATCAGTAGGTTCGACTTGAAGCAGTGCTGTGCAATACAATTGCTGATTAAAAGATTAATATGAAGCAGAAGTACATAATGTCACATTTTATTATTGGCTGTTTCAACACATTTTACCAACTTAAGGCTGATTTATACAGTGTACACCATAGCTACGGCATAGGCTGTGTGTACCACACGTAACCTACGACGTAGCCTGACGTGCACCTCTTCAAAAATGTAACAACGCATCCAACAATTTGACAAAATGATAACTGCAAATCGTACTCGGTTACTAACGTAACCTCGGGTTCCCTGAGATACTTCACTCGTACTGCGTATGGGGAAAAGTCTCCCTTTTTCCCCCGTCACTGAAGCCTTTTTCAATAACGCAGTGTAACTGCATCGTCATTGGTTCACTCATAGACAAGTCGTTGAACCAATGACGGCGCGGCATAGCTGCGCGACCTATGGCGAGAGAGTGCGCGAACTTTCCCGCCGAAATGGGCGGGGAAAAGGGCTATATAAGCAGGCGTTTCATTTCAGGCCAATCGACTGAAGCGACGACACTGAAGCCGCAGCCTCATGGCACGGCAAGAAACGCAGTACTCATTCCGTATCTCAGGGAACCAAGGTTACGTTAGTAACCGAGTACGTTCCCTTTCGATACTTCACTCGTACTGCGTATGGGGAACGAATTCAACCGCGCCGTGCCACGGCAGGGAACGACATAACTTGTTTTGACACCGAAAGGGGACCAAGAGAACAAGTAAGAAGGCAAAGCCGTCGTAACCCTTGTTACACTACAAGGAGGAGATAACTCCTGATCGGCGAGAGGTGGAACTCGAAGAGGCCATCTAGTTACACCGAGAGGACCCGGGCTTGTAAGGCCGGAACGTCCAGATGATAAAATCTGACAAAAGTGGACGGCGAGGACCAGCCGGCTGCCTCACAGATGTCTTTAATGGAAACTCTATTACACCAGGCCCAGGAGGAAGCCATTCCTCTAGTGGAATGGGCCCTAACTCCTAAGGGGCATTGAATGTCCAAGGAAGAGTAACAGAGATTAATCGCGTTGACTATCCAACGCGAGAGACGCTGTTTTGAGACCGAAGACCCTTTGGTGCGGCTACTAAAACAGACAAAGAGCTGATCCGACTGCCTGAAAGGCTGCGATCGCTCTACATAGGTCCTCAATGCCCTGACAGGGCAGAGTAACTCCAGCTCCTGTTCGTCCGTGGAGGGAGGAAGAGCAGAGAGCGAAATGACCTGAGCTCTAAACGGTCATTAGGCCCAAATTCGAGGCACGCAGGGCTCACAGAGAGGGCCTGCAAGTCGCCGACACGCTTGACCGATGCTATTGCAAGTAGCAGAGCGGTTTTCAGGGTTAAAGTCCTGAGGTCAGCTGAACTTAGCGGCTCGAAGGGGTTACCTTTGAGAGCCCTAAGGACCAAGGAAAGGTCCCAAGTGGGAACAGTAAGGGGACGAGGAGGATTTAATTGCCTAGAACCCCTTAGGAAACGAACCACAAGGCTGTTTTGACCCACTGACTGGCCAGCGATAGGAGCATGAAACGCTGAGATGGCTGCTACGTATACTTTGAGCATTGAGGGGGCGCGCCCCAGATCCAAACGCTCTTGTAAGAAGGACAGTATCGGAGATACGTCACATTCCATGGGGTCTATGTTGCGTGTGGAACACCAATCAACAAAGACCGACCATTTCTGGGCGTAGAGGCGTCTCGTGGACGGGGCTCTCGCCTGAGATATGGTCTCTAGTACGTCCCTGGGAAGGTTAGTCGGCTCCCATCGAGGGACCAGAGATGTAGAGCCCCGAGTTCTGGCTGTGGGTGCCAGATTGTTCTGTTCGCCTGAGAGAGGAGGTCCCGCCTCAGTGGAATGGGCCATGGGGCTCTCGTGGAGAGCCTGAACAGCTCTGAGGACCAAGTCTGGCTCCTCCAGAGCGGGGCCACTAGAAGGACACTGTGCCTGTCTTCCTTGACTCGCCTGATGACCTGCGGGATCAGTGCGATCGGGGGAAATGCGTAAAGGAGTGTGCTGGGCAATATGTAGAAATATGTTGGGCAATGAGAGTTGTCTTCTGAGGCGAAGAAGTCTATCTCTGCTCTCCCGAAGAGCTCCCAAATCTTGAGAACCATCTGGGGATGGAGCATCCACTCGTCTGAGTTGGTTTTGCCAGGTATATGAGTCGCCCTGAGCGACCGAAGCCTTGGTGTTGCCCACTCCAGAAGACGTTTCGCCAGAGCGCATAGACGGCTGGACGAAAGACCGCCCTGGTGATTTATATAGGACACCACAGTCATGCTGTCCGATTGGACTAAGACGTGGCGTCCCGTCAAGTGAGCCTGGAAAGCTTGCAGGGCTTTCATCACTGGCAACATTTCGAGGCAGTTGATATGGAGATGGCTTTCCTCGTGGGACCACGAGCCGAAGGCCGGTCTGCCCTCGCACAGAGCCCCCCAACCTGAGTTGGATGCATCCGTCGAGAGCACCGTCCTTCGTGACACCGCCTGTAGGGGTACCCCAAGACTGAACCAAGCAGGGTTCATCCACGGTTTCAGGGCTAAAAGACAGGCCCGATTGACCTTGAGACATAAGCGGCCGTGCCGCCAGGCATGTGGGGGGACCCGGGATTTCAGCCAGAACTGTAGCGGCCGCATCCGAAGAAGGCCGAGCTGCAGAACCGGGGAGGCGGAAGCCATCAGCCCTAAGAGCCTCTGGAAGAGCTTCAGAGGAAGATAGGCTTTGTTCTTGACGGAAGCTGCGAGCTCCTGTATTGCCAGGGCGCGCTCTGGCGAGACTACTGCCGTCATGCGGACTGAGTCGAAAACTGCCCCCAGAAACGAAATGTGTTGGCTGGGGAGCAGTGAGCTCTTGGCTAGGTTGACCCTGAGACCCAGGCATTGTAGATGGCTGAGGAGCACGGATCTGTGGTGTTCCAGCTCGACTCGCGAATGGGCCAAAATGAGCCAATCGTCGAGGTAATTCAGAACCCGGATTCCCATCTGTCTCAGAGGGGAAAGCGCCGTGTTCATGCACTTGGTGAAAGTGCGAGGAGCCAGAGACAGCCCGAAGGGCAGTACCGTGTATTGGTATGCCACTCCATCGAATGCGAATCTCAAGAATTGTCTGTGAAGGGGGGCTATCTGGATGTGAAAATATGCATCTTTCAGATCCAGCGAGCAGAACCAGAACTTCTATTTCTGTTGCTTTATCTAGATTTTAAATATATATCTCAGGATTTGTGTCAAATCTCTTTCCCGTTTTGACTGTGTTTTGTGTGTTTTTCGCGACATTCACGCTGAAAACCAATGCTGCTGCTCAGTCTTTTGCCACTCAGCGTGCGTGACCGCAGTCCTAACGGTCGACGGTGACGTCACGTGCATACCACAGGCTTTGACGAAGCATCTGCGCTTCTCTCAGATCACGTCTTTGATAATACACAGGATTGTTATGTGAACAAGCACTGATTTCCCTCTGATTTCAGGCATTTGTCTGTGATTTCCACAAAACTGTCTGTTCTACAAAAAATCGGGGCTAAACTCATGTAGTGTGTACCTGGCATTGTCTTAGTGACTGATTATTTGTACCCTTTGTAAACATACATGTTTACTTCTTAAAAATCTCCTCCAACTAACTTCCTGGCTTACTATACAAAGACCAATGTTGGTGTTTTTTTTTTTTTTTTTTTTTTTTGTCCTCAACTCAGAAGACACATAAACTTCAGCCCTGGCTATCTAAATAAGATATTATTTACAAAAATAATGTGTGGATTTTGCTGCAATCTTTGTTCAAATTCATATGTTATCTTGAAAGTGAAACAAATGGTTATTATAGGCTATTATAACAGTTGTGTTCACAAGTTCTAAAATCTTACAGTTGACAGCTAGGTTCAGAGTACACTGTAAATTGTGGTAACCTGATTTTGTAAGTTTTTCTAGTTGATCTTACTCTTAAAAATGACTTTTGATGTAACCTTGTGTTATTAAATTAGTTTGCGGGGGTCTTAATACGTCTATTTATGTTTTTATCCTAACAAAGTCCTTAATATTGCAAGGATCATTATCCTTTAAAAAAAAAAAAAGATAATTACGAAGACAACGATCCTTCTCAAATCTACAATTGAAGGTGTTTGCCTTATATCTTGTGGGTGCATTCTGATAACTCTAAACTGATTGATATGATATAATGAAATGAAGAGTGCCCCCTATTTTCATTTCTTTGAACAAGACATTTTTCTGATTAGGCCTATAGTTTTTGTTGTTGTCGTTGTTGTTTTATGGATAGATGTTCTGTTCTATGTTTGTAATGTGGGGGAAATGCAGTTTTAATGGTCTGAAATAGTATAAAGGGCTACTGAATGGTGAATTTTAGCCTGCATCAGAAATGTCCTTTTATTGGAATAGCAGTTGACGAAGCTTTACCGAGTGTTTTTTTTTTTTTTTTTTTTATGAAGACACTTTCTCTGTTTTATTTTTCTCTCTCTCTCTCATATTTGTAAATCAGGTGTTAAAAACATTAAAAAAAAGAATAAATTTTATTGAAGTCAATAAAAATATACTTTGTGTGTATTCACTATTAAACATATAGTGAAGACCTACATGAAGATATGTCCTGTTTGAAGATCCAAAATAAACAAAAAATATATATTCCAAATATTTTAAATTTCCAAAATAATATGCAAATGTGATTTAAACTTTTACATAACGTGTGCACAATATTAACTTTGTGACTATTTTAAACAAGTATCCTTAATTCGCTAATTTTTGAAAGAATGTTACAAATTTAGTTGCAAACAACAAAACGTCTCGGTTACGTATGTAACCCTCGTTCCCTGAAGGAGGGAACGGAGACGTACGTCAGTAGTGACCGACGAATTGGGATATCGCTAGAGAGCCCCTATCAGCTTCGAGAGAACTAAAACAAGCCAATGGAATTGGCGTGCGATATTTGCATAATGCGCACCTCCCCTAACAGGTGGATATAAAAAGGGGGGCAGATGCAATCGCACTCTGTTTTTCGCTGAGGAGACAACCGGTGTCCGCACTGCAGCGAGGGTACAGAAACTGTGGCGACGGGACGTACGTCTCCGTTCCCTCCTTCAGGGAACGAGGGTTACATACGTAACCGAGACGTTCCCTTTCAGTCGGTCACTTTCGACGTACGTCAGTAGTGACCGACGAATTGGGATCCCAACTAAAACGCCACAGTTACGAAACCCCTTCCAGTGCCCAGCGCAGGCTCTAGCCGCCCGACGCACCAAGGGGACGGAGAAGGGGCGAGCTTACGCCGGGAAGTCTACTGCTGTTCCGATATACCCACTAAGTAAACTAGACTACACTGGGGAAGCGAACCCGTAAGGAACGCTGCGGAACCACTACCTACCCAGAGGGGAAGGAATTTACATGGAAAACATATGGACTGGCCCGCAGGGCAGAACGCATATGAGTCCCTGGGATGGCTCCACCTGAGTAGGGGGAGACTCATCTGACAGGAGAAAGCAGAAGCTCTGCTAAGGGAAAGACACGGGCTCACCGTAGGGAGTAACCGTGGACAATACACATATGGAATCACTCACGTAGAGGGATTGCAACATATGGAACCCAACCAACAGACAACATCGAAGATGGATGTTGGTCTGGCATCAGACACTCCGCAATGCCCGAGCCGAAGGTGGAGGTGGAGGAACTCGACAGGGTTCACCGAACGGGGAACACGACTGGAGTCAACAGATGCACATATCCTGCCCAGGGGGCGGGAGTGGCATTGCAAGCCGACACGAGCACAGGTTCAACGCGTCTACCGGCTGGTGGAAGCGAGTACACGGGAAGAACCAGCTTACACGTAAGCTAAAAACCCTAGCAAACGTGTTGGGTGTCGCCCAGCCCACAGCTCTACAATCTGTCAGCGAGGCGCCATGAGCCAGCGCCCAGGAAGAGGCCACTCAGGTGGAGTGGGCTCTCAACCCGAACGGGCAAGACACGCCCTGGGAACATAAGCCAGGGCGATGGCATCCACTAACCAGTGGGCCATCCTCTGCTTGGAGACAGCCTTTCCCTTCTGCTGGTCTCCGTAACAGACAAAGAGCTGATCTGAGGTCCTAAGCTTCAAGTTCTATCCACGTAAACACGCAGGGCGCGAACTGGAAAGAGCGAAGCTAGGGCTGGGTCTGCCTCCTCCGAAGGCAGCGCTTGCAGGTTCACTACCTGATCTCTGAAGGGAGTGGTAGGAACCTTGGGCACATATCCAGGCCGGGGTCTCAGGAAGACGTGAGAATCCCCAGGCCCAAATTCCAGGCACGATTCGTCGACCGAAAATGCGTGCAGGTCCCCTACCCTCTTAACATGAGGCCAATACAACCAGGAGGACGGTCTAAGAGACAGTACTTTTAACTCGATTAATTGCAAAGGCTCAAGGGATGACGCCGAAGTTAGCTAAGAACTAAGGTGAGATCCCTAGAGGGTAAGGAGGGTGGGCAAGGAGGAATCAGTCCCCTCGCCCCCCTCAGGAACCTGATGATCAGACCGTGTTTCCCCAGGGCTTGCCATCAACTGCATGGAGATGTGCAGCGAAGCGGCAACATACACCTTGAGGGTGGAGGGAGACAGCCTTCGCTCCAAGCCCTCTTGCAGGAAGGAAAGCACAGATCTGACCGAGCATGATCGGGGGTCCTCTCATCTTGCGAGAGGAGCACCATTCAACGAATAGGTTCGACTTCAACGCATAGAGGCTCCTCGTGAAGGAGCTCTAGCGGAAGTGATGGTGTCTACGACCGCCTGCGGGAGATCACCCAGAACCTCTGCATCCCGTCCAGGGACCACACGTGGAGGTTCCACAGGTCGGGACGCGGGTGCCATAGGAAGCCCCATCTCTGAGTCAGGAGGTCCTTCCTCAGAGGAATCGGCCAAGGAGGGGCTGTCGTGAGGAGCATTAGGTCCGAAACCCGGGTCCGAGTGACCAATATGGAGCCACTAACAAGACCTGCTCCTCATCCTCCCTGACCTAGCACAGGAGCTGTGCGAGAAGGCTCACTGGGGGAAAACGCATATTGCGTAGGCCCCGGGGCCAGCTGAGTGCCAGGGTATCCGTGCCGAGCGACTCGCCGGTCAGGGAAAACCACTGGCCGAGGGCAGTTCCTGGGGAGGCAACAGGACTACCTGGGCCTCGCCGAAGTAGTGCCAGATCAGCTGGACCATCTGGGGATGGAGCCGCCACTTGCCCGCAAGTGGAGGCTGCCGTAAGAGCTCGTAGGCTGCACGGTTAAGCACACCTGGGACATGAGTGGCCTGAAGCGACCTCAGATGCTTCTGACTCCATAGCAAGAGATGGCAGGCGAGTTGCGATATGCGACGGGAGCGTAGACCAGCCTGATGGTTGATGTACGCAACGGCCGCCGTGCTTGTCCGAGCGGACCAGTACGTGCTTGTCTGACAGCAGCTCCTTGAAGCGGCCCAGTGCAAGACATACTGCTAGCAACTCGAGGCAATTGATATGCCAATGCAGTCGAGGCCCCGTCCAAGACCCGAACCGCATGCCCGTTGTACATGGCCCCCCATCCGGTGGTAGAGGCATCTGTGTGGACCACAGCGTCCAAGGGGTACTCCCGCCCGCAGGAACAAAGGGTCCGACCACCGGATGAGGGTAGGGCGGCAGCTCCGTGTCACGAGGACACTGAGCGTGCTGCGCTGCCATGGCCATCTCGGGACCCAGTCGCGGAGCCGGTGTTGAAGCGGCCTCATATGGAGCAACCTGAGCGGCGAAACGCGGCTGCAGATGCCACATGCCCCAGGAGCCTCTGAAGTCTCTCAGTGGGGCCGCCATCCTGCGCTTGAGCGAACTCAGGCAGTTCAACACCGACTGGACGCGCTCCTCAGAGAGGCGCACAATCCAGGCGACCGAGTCTAGCTCGAGACTGAGAAAAGAGATCCTCTGCCCGGGGGCGAGTTTGCTCTTGTCCCAGCTGACCCAAAGACCCAACAGGCTGAGGTGAGCTAAACCATCTCCCTGTGTACGCACAACTGCTTCGCGAGCTGGCCAGGAACAACCAGTCGTCGAGGCAGTCGAGAATGCGAACGCCCTGTTCCTTGAGGGGAACAATGGCCACCTCCGCAACCGTGTAAGGCGTGGAGCGACAGGGCCAGCCCGAAGGGTAGGAGTTTGTACTGACATGCTCGACCCGAGCGCAGAATCGAGACATGAAAGTATGCATCCTTCAGGTCGAATGCTGCAAACCAAACCCCGGGACGGACGCACTCGAAAATGCGCTTCTGCATGAGCACCTTAAACGGCAGCCTGAAGGTACCGGTTCAAGACGTGCAGATCCAGGATTGGCCATAGCCCACCGCCCTTTAGGGTACAATGAAGTAGGGCTGAACCTGACTTCAAATCGGCTGGAGGGACCGGCTCGATTGTATCCCTCGCCAGGAGGACAGCAATCTCCACTCGGAGAACAGGTGCAATGTCCAACGACACCTAAGTGAAGTGGACACCCCTGGACGCCGGAGGACACCGGGCGAAATGAATCGCATAGCCGAGTCTGATAGTACGCATGAGCCAGCGGAACGGTCTGGGGGCACTAACCAGGCCTCCAGACACCGAGCCAGCAGAACCAAACGCACCACAGACGTACCGGGGGTGGGGCAGCGAACCAGAGTACGGGGACCCGACTCGGGCGGCGTGGTAGCGGCCCAGAGTGTGATCAGACTCTGCGAGGTAGCAGTGCGTATGGGAGACGGCACACGGGGCGCGGCCTGCACCAACACACTGACACCTGCTGGCGAGGTGAGAGGGGGCTGGGAGTAGCAACGCGGGGCGCTGCACATCGCCAGCCACACTCTTGGGACGTAGAGGATCGGAAAACAGTTCTTAGTGGGTACCGCTGGACTCCGGAGAGCCAGCGGCGGAACAGACCAATTCTCCACCCGGCCCTCCTCCGGGGAGAAAGAACCGTTTACGTCAGCTCCAGGTCGCCATATCTCCAGGACCGTCTCCCGCTAGTCAGGTGACTGCGGGTTGAGCGGGCTGGGTTCAAGGCCAGTTTGTGAGATGAGCGCATCGAGAAAGCACACTTTGACGACGGCACATCCCAGCAAGACTCGCCAGGGGTGTTTCTGGACCACCATGGTGGACATTGTCTGGCCAGGGGCCTGCGCTTTGATTTGCATCCTGCGTAGCTCAACCCCGACTCAGAACTACCCACATGCAATGAGTGCTTTGACCTACTGCAGACTTGCCAGGGGCCAAGACTCATGCAGGGCAGAGGTGGTGTGCCCGTAGCACTGCCACCCCACCCTAGGGGGTAGAGAGAGAGAAAAACTTGTAGTGCAGATTATGACCCTCTTGGCGTTCCATATTAACGCCAAAAAAGGCCACAAACTACCAAGTTTTTTCATGCACATCCGGGCTAAGCCAGGGGGCGGGGCAAGGCGAGTATGCGTCGCACGACACCCCCAGGGGCCCGGGAAAGCATGGTTGCCAAGTCTGAATCCGATTCGGCATGAGCACGCCACAACCGTGGGACGCTCAGCCTCATCTTCATGTTCAGAGCCCAACAATACTCTCTCCAATGTAGCAGTCGACATCTGATCCTCTGCTGGAGCCCTGACTAAGATGTTAGGTCCTCCATATTTATTTTAAGGAGGACCAGCAACACATGCAGAAGCTACCAGCCATGTTGGACAGTGAACGTGGCCGCCCAACTGGACGACACACAGCACCCTGGGCACCGACGTGGCCATGTATCTAAACATGATCCACCCACGAACATAGTCACAACATGTTTGCGATGCACTAGAGGAGTGGGGGGCCCACGGAGAATGACTCGGCGGGTATTGCCCCACTGTGATCCTCTGGTCACCCAGGCTTATTAACCAAAGTAGCACTTTTCTGATTCAGAAAAATAACTAGATCGGGGAATAAGTGAGGGGACTCCACCTCATTAAAGGCAGCCGAGTCTCGACCGTGCATCTAGAGCGCCAGACAGCGCGCAGGGTTGCCGTGGCAACGCGCGCTGTCAGCCGGCAATTCGACGGCACACGGCGCGCTGAGCGCTCAAGCCCTTACGAGAAAGGCGAGCAAACAACGCGCCGACGTGGACATATTTCCATAAGAAAATATGACCACCCACAAACACAGTCTCAGCACGCTAAGCAGACATGAGAGAAAGTGATCGTGGCCGTCAGAGAGGATAGGAAACGACCGCCTCCAGAAACGCACAGACAGAATGACATCTTGAAAAAGACGCAGTGTCTGTCTGTGAAGCTCTTTTAGAAGGGGAAACTTCAGCTCTTTTGTGTCGAGACACAGAGGGAGCGTCACGACGTGTTTAGAAAAACACAGGAGGAACCAGACCAAATCGCAGACCAACCAGTGGAATTACAGCGGAACGCTGGGAAAACAGTAGATGTTTCCACCCGGCTCACTCCAACTCGCGACCTCGCTGCAGGTGTCGTCACACCAACACAAGCGCCGAAACTTCTTCAGAGGCTTGAAGTTCAAACAGCCGCAGGACACCAGGTAGGCTCCGAAGCGAAAGACAGAGTGCGATTGCATCTGCCCCCCTTTTTATATCCACCTGTTAGGGGAGGTGCGCATTATGCAAATATCGCACGCCAATTCCATTGGCTTGTTTTAGTTCTCTCGAAGCTGATAGGGGCTCTCTAGCGATATCCCAATTTGTCGGTCACTACTGACGTACGTCGAAAGTGACCGACTGAAAGGGAACACAGCATTCACCTTATCTATCAAAGAAAAAAGCCATTTCTATCAATTACGTGTCCTTTATCATTATACCTCTAGCTCAGGGGTCGGCAACCCAAAATGTTCAAAGAGCCATATTGGACCAAAAAAAAACAAATCTGTCTGGAGCTTTTTACAGTCTATGGGCAACTCCGGTCCTGGAGGGCCACTGCCCAGCAGAGTTTAGCTCCAACCCTAATCAAACACACCTGAACCAGCTAATCAAGGTCTTTAGGATTAGTAGAAAGTTATAGGCAAGTGAGCTTTTATCAGGGATGGAGATAAACTCTGCAGGACCGGAGTTGCCCATCCCTGGTCAGTCACGCAGCAGGTTATTTTGCCACTCAGTCCCATAAAGGCTCAATCCAGCTGAGGGAGCGCGCTTTCGGCAGGAAAGTGACATCGATGCATACCCTCAGTGCTGCACTGAAACGTGTGTCGCAGACACCCCCCCCCCTTCATCTTTTTCCATTTTCATTTTTGAAAAAGCTCCAGGGAGCCACTAGGGGAGCGCTAAAGAGCCGCAGGTTGCCGACTTCCGCTGCGTCCGAAAACTTGAAAATGCTGCCTTCTGAGGACACATTTCAAGGTAGTAAGGCATCAAGGCACGTCCGAATCCAATGTTAGCTTCACTTCCTCTCTCATGAGATACCTTCCTCAGATCGATTTTTGAAGGAAGCATAGATGTATCCTTAGCTGCCTTTGATATCCCACAATCCTGTGCTTTGCATTCTGTGACAGTTGAGCTAGAAAAATAAAGATGGCATCCGAAAGTTGCGTTTGCTGCTCAGTTTGTGTATAAATGTACGATTTTGATCAACATATTTCAATTTTGATATCATTTCTAATTACTACTGTAGTAATTAAATATTTGTTTAGTTCTCACCAAAGCTCGTGCTATATTGCTCTAGATCATTAAACTGTTACGCTGCCTCAGAAGTCTGTCCGAAATCAATTTCGTGAGGTACCTTCATGCACAAATGCTGCCGTACAAGTCATTCTCTTATAAGATAGCAAGACAGCTACCTAGGTTTTCGGACGCAGCCATTAAATACCTTTCAACATGAGGAAGAGCATATGGAGATGGCTTTTCCTGCTGATGTTCTGCATGTTTATGCACGGTGGGTGGGAGAACGGAAGTAAGGAAAGAGGGAAGGATTCCAAAGTGGATCTTTGAAAAAGCAGACTGGGATAAATTCCAGAAACTGAGTGAAGAAACAGTGACTAGGATCGATATGTCTGGAAGTATAGAAGATGCAAATAGGCAGGTCACATCAGCAATTATTATGGCAGCGGAGGAAGCTATTCCAAAGGGGAAAAACAAAGGAAACCGAAAATTGGTGCCTTGGTGGAATGAGGAGTGCCATCGGGCAAGTAAGGACAAGAAATAAAGCATTCAGAATAGTTAAAAGAACCCACAATCTACAGAATCTAATCCAATATAAGAAAGCTCAAGCAGTGGTAAGAAGAACGATAAGACAAGCAAAAAGGTCAAGTTGGAGAAATTTTTGTAATGAGATAGGAAGAACACCTGTGGGGGAAGTATGGGGAATGATAAAGAGGATGGGTGGAGACAGGAGGTAATGGGAATATCTAGTGTTAACAGTTGAGGAGGAAATAGCGGTATCTGATAGGGAAAATGGAAGAGGTTATGGTAAAATCATTTACAAAGGTTCACAGTTCATAAAATCTGTTAGAAGAAGAGAGAAGAAGAAGGGCAACAACTTTGAGACAGTATTTACAGGTGTTAGATAGAAAGGAAGAGTCAGGAGAAGCAATAGATGAGCCATTCACTCTGGCAGAGATGGTGAGAGCAATTAAGAGTGCAAAAAATACATCTCCAGGGAAGGATCGGGTATGTTATGTGATGTTAAAACATCTAGGGAAAAGATCACTCTTAAAGCTGCTTGAGTTATATAATAAAGTTTGGAAGGAGGGGAAATTACCAAGTGAATGGAAAGAAGCAGTAGTGATTCCAATCAGGAAAATAGGCAAGGATCCAACTAATCCCATGAGTTATAGGCCAATAGCTCTTACGTCTAACTTGTGTAAGACAATGGAAAAGATGATAACAGATAGATTGTCATATGAACTTGAAAAAAGAGGCTTACTGACAAGCTGTCAGAGTGGTTTTAGAAAGGGAAGGGATACAATGGATTCGGTTTTAAGATTAGAGAATGAGATAAGAAAAGCACAAGCAAATAAAGAGAGTGTAGTTGCAGTATTTTTTGATATAGAAAAGGCCTACGATATGATGTGGAAGGAGGGATTATTAATTAAGATGAGTAAGATGGGGGTAGATGGGAGGGTGTTTAATTGGATAAAAGACTTTCTGTTTGGAAGGAAAATTCAAGTGAGGATTGGGGCAGATGTGTCAAATCTATATATGGTTGAAAACGGCACACCTCAAGGTAGTGTGATAAGCCCGTTGCGGTTTATCATTATGATTAATGATGTATTTGTACAGGGTCCAGAAGATATAGGAAGGTCTTTGTTTGCAGATGATGGGGCAGTGTGGAAAAGAGGAAGGAATGTGGAATATGTTATTAGGAAGGTACAGGAGGAAATTGATAAGGTGGTAGATTGGGGATATGAACGGAGATTTAGGTTTTCCGTAGAAAAGACAAAGTCTGTCGTTTTTTAGCAAGAAAAGAATATGTGATGACAAGAGGTTAAGGATGTATGGGAAAGAGCTAGAGAGGGTAGGTACATTCAAATTTTTGGGAGTGACATTTGATGCTAGGTTGACATTTGCAGAGCATATTAAGAAAGTGGAGGGAAAGTGTAAGAAGGTAATAAACGTGATGAGATGTTTAGCAGGCAGAGATTGGGGAGCTAGTCGTGCATCACTTAAAAGTATATATGTAGCATTAATAAGATCGGTGCTGGATTATGGCAGTATAGTGGTTGGGTCAGCAGCCCAAATCTCTGATAAAGAGACCGGAGGTGATCCAGATACAAGCACTACGAGTGTGTTGCGGAGCTTTTAAAACATCATCAGTTCCAGCTATACAAGTGGAAATGGGAGAAATGCTGTTGGAATTAAGAAGGATCCAATTGATGGCAAACTACTGGGGTAGTTTGAAGGGGCATAAAGACTCTCATCCCACAAAAGCAGTATTGCAGGTGTGTTGGGAGAATGGAAGAAATTTAAGGGAAAACTTTGGGCGGCTTGGAAATAAATAGGGCTGCAACAACGAATCGATAAAATCGATAAAATCGATAAAATTCGATTATTAAAAGAGTTGGCAACAAATTTCATTATCGATTCGTTGTGTCGCGCGACTATTATGCCTCTCAATAAAGACGCGGAGATGTTTGAGTAAAAAAAGCGCGGTTGAGCGTGAAGCAGAGCGGAGCAAAAATAAATAAATAAATAGCAGAGCGGAGTTAGAGGAAAGACCATCGGAGAGACCCGTAACGTTGTTCTGAACAGGTGTGCCGTTGGCACGAGGGACAGGACCCCCGCAGTTTTGAAAAGACAGAAATCGACCCCCGCACTTTTGATACGGGCTGCTTCAATATCATCTTTTAGCTTTGGATATTTTCTTTCAAATGAGACCATTTTCACGTTTCTGTGAGCTTTTGTTCATAAATAATCAACTGTTTTGTCGTGGATGTGAAGAACAGGAAATGCGCTCTCGAACGGAGAAACCGTCTATGGGAGAAACACGCAATCTCCAAACCACCGGTTAAAGCGCTCTAACGTTTTAGGACAGGTCGCTGGTATATAAATCATGCCCGAATGTTAATCAAGCCAAACCGTCCATTCAGAAACCGAGAATTTGACACTTGAAGGTAAGGAGGCTGATCTCTCAGGTTGACGCGCGAGCTGGCTTGACCGAAGTTTTCGTGAGGATTTAAAGTTTATGGACTTATTATTTTGATTTTGGTAATTACATCTAGAAAGATAAAAGCATTGATGGCATCTATAAAATAGATATCTGAAGGCGAAACAAAAGTGATATTGCCTCGTCCAGTGAGGAGGACGCACGAGAGGAGACCTGCGCGTTTAATTGGTATGTGTACTGTAATACCGCATTTACAATGCTTATCAGTGGCATACATTTCGATTGTGAACGTGAAAATCCAAAAAACCATGACTAAAACTAAATCAAAATTTGCTGTCAAAATTAACACTGATCTTTTGTCATGTATTCTGTGCTTTGTCCCATATCGGTTATTGTTTTTTATAACACTTGGTCATCTTAAGATAAACAAAAATATACATCTTTTTGTGCACTTTATTAAAAAAAAAAAAAACTATATTTTTGGGAGATGTAAAGCATACATGTGTATTTTTTCGTGTTAGTCCATTTGTCTTTTGTTTTTTATTACTTTAACAGCTCAGGGATGTTAAGAGCAACCTGTTTTTGCACGTTCTGAGGATTTTTTGCACTGTGAATTTGCACTATCATTTCTGTTTTTGAATAAAAGGTTGGAAATTAACCCCCAACCCCCCGATTCATCGATTAATCGTAAAAATAATCGACAGATTAATCGATTATTGAAATAATCGTTAGTTGCAGCCCTAATAAAATAGCTGAAGACTTAATATGAGTATTTAATCTGAGGATAAATCCTACGGTAGTTTTTCCAGTATCAGCTCCGTGGAAGATGATGTGGCCTGAGGTAGACTGGTTTGTTCTACAGGAAAAAAGGAAGGCAAAGGAGGAAATTAACTTAATAAGAGTTTTCAATAATCGACTAGGAGAAGTATATAATGAATTTACACAGATTTAATACAGACGGTGCAAAAAATCCAGAGACAGAGGCAACAGGATTTGGTGTGGCAATACCAGGAAAAGGAATTGGGATAAATAGAAGAACATCAGATAAATTAGGGGTATATACTGTAGAGATGTTGGCAATATTAACTGCATTACGGTGGGTGGAAAAGATGGGACAAAATAAAGCTCTGATATGCTCTGACTCTTCTTCAGTAAGCACGAGGATAGTAAACAAAGGTAGTCAGGTCAAATTTATGTGGGTACCAGCGCATGTAGTGATCAGGGGAAATGAGATGGCAGATAAGTTAGCAAAAAGGGCATTATTGAAAGATAGTATAGAAATGCAAGTAAGTTTTAGCAAAGCAGAGGTTAAAAGTATAATATGGGAGAAAATAAATCAAATTTGGCAAGAAATGTGGGATAGAGGGGATAAAGGGAGATGGTTATATCAAATTCAAAGAAATGTTAAAAGAAATAGGGTAGGATGCAGGTATCGGAGAGAAGAAATAGTGATGACTAGGTTAAGGTTGGGACATTGTACACTAAATAAAACTCTTAAGATGATAGGGAAACACCAGACAGGATTGTGTGAAGGATGTCAAGAAGAGGAAACAGTAGAGCATATCATGACTTGTAAGAGATATGAAGTTCATAGAGAGATGATGAGGAATAAATTGAGGGAATTAGGGGAACAGGAGTTCACGGTAAAAAGGTTATTGGGCACGAAAGATAGGGAACAGATTAGAGTACTGATGACTTTTTTAAGAGAATCAGGGGTATTTAATAGGATTTGAAGTTAAATTAGTAATGTGAGGGAGGAATTATAAAAGGATATTAGTAGGGTATAGAAAACAGAACCAGTTATTTTGGATAATTTAAGTAAAGATTATTTTGGAGAATGTTTTGTGTGTGCGTGTGGGATGGGGTGGGGTTAAAATTGAATGGGAAATAGAAGGTAAGGAATAGAGTGCCCCAGGGATGACGCGTTTTTGTAGGCCAACCCGGAAGTTAGCAGCGCATGGGTTCCCTCGACTGAAAGCCTATTCATTTTTCCCATAGACTTTTGGAAAATCGCAGAAAATAAGCTCTGTGTTTAACAAAGGGTTATGACACTTACACGTTTTGTCTATCAAGATAATCTTTACAAGTTAACACAACATTTATAGATTTTGAAGCCTAAATAAAGTCGTCAGATATAAAAGGCTAACAGTAGGCTATAAACGGACTACAGCACACCATGGTCGCGGATCAACGTCGTCACCACCAAGCTTCCTCAAACTTTATTTAGAAAACAACTCTATTTAAAAACATGCTCACTGATTATATATGCGCTGTGTATGAATACTTATCCACTTTTTCATGAGAAATGCTGTCCAAATGTCCTGTTTCTAAAGTCCCTGCCAAAGGAAGTAGTCCCTTTTAGCAATTTGTTAGCAACCGCTGAATTTAAGACACAGTAAAAGTTTAAAAAATCACAAGTGGGTTATAACTGGTGTGTTTTATGTCATAGATCAAAACGTGACAGTATGTAGAGGCTTTGTTAACCACAGACCTTATTTCAGGCGATTTAGCAAAAACCCATTCAAAAAACCCATAGACTTTACGGCGTTGGAACCGGAAGTGGGTGGATGACATGACGTACAGTTCTACCTGTCCATAATGTCATTTACTAAAGAAAATGGGTATTTTTAAAAAAAATTATATCCTTATGTTTTTACTCTAACAAGATATTACTACAGCGTACCATAGCTTTAGTTGGTGTATGAAGACCAATACTTCAAATTTTGATCTAAACATCAAAATTGTCATATGGTGTGACTGTCCGGGCTATGTGTGACTTTACTTATATGACAATATATCTCAGCAAAGTATAAACAATTGATAGATTTACAGTTTAAATAACAGAATTAGGCATTTTTAATGAACAAAGAAAGTGTTGATGTCTGTGCATGATTTTTAAGAAAGTTCTGGCCAAATACATTTGATTTTTACTTAAAAAGCTCTGTATCTGATTAGCTCACTAGTGGTCAAAGTTTTCTGTCTTATGGTGTGACATTATTTGCATAAAAATGAAACACTTTTTACAAATTTTACTCATTTATTCTTAAAAATCATTGCTGTCATGTGGCAATTTACATGCCAAGTAAAAGCTAGCTGTTTTTAGTTAACCGAGAGATTATCTTAACTGAGCAAAACGTCATATGGTGTGACACCGTATCATATGGTGTGACCGTTTTTTCCAGGTCACACCATATGATACTGAAGGGGTGGATTCTGGAATCCACTGCCGCTTCAATATATATCTTTTAAGTTATAAATCAACATTTATATTTCTGTTAAATTATTTGAATGACTTCTTCAATGTATGTTAAAGGATCTATTTTCCTCTGTACATCTCACTGAGAGAAAAGAACATGTTATCAGTATGTTTTGGGGAAAGTTTCCTGCTCAGAGCAGAGCTCAGATCAACTTCAGCCTTGAAGAAGCTGTGAATCATGTGTATCTGTGTATGTGCGCTAAGTGTTTTGTGCAGGTCCCTTTGTACTGGACAACTGGCATTCTGCTCGAGACCAGCAGACGCCACATCATGACCCCAAAAGGACATCTGGTACCTAAATCTAGGGTCCCCCTCGTCATCACCGTGACGAAGGGAGATATGCTTCTTACTATCTGTCCACGTGTGGAAAATTTCTAATCTTGTC
This sequence comes from Chanodichthys erythropterus, assembly GCF_024489055.1. Taxonomy (NCBI): domain Eukaryota; kingdom Metazoa; phylum Chordata; class Actinopteri; order Cypriniformes; family Xenocyprididae; genus Chanodichthys; species Chanodichthys erythropterus. Next base: position 14,561,745 of record NC_090241.1, on the reverse strand, counting down.
TATTTTCCTTAGCCAATCAGAATCATCCAACCTGAAGTAATGACGTAGTTAGTGGACTCTGTTAGAGTATAATTGTTGTGGAAATATGAATGTAGGCAGAGCGGCCTACGAACTCCTTGTGAGACTTGAAGCTGGCTTCTGCTGATGAAACTGCAAACTATTCTTCATTAAATTTTTCTTCAATTTTATAATTTTTTTTAAACTTTGACTCCGGGTCTTTATTCAACATATCTGGTTTCAAGGGTTCTATACTGTTTATCCCCAACAATACATTTGTCACACAATATGACATACCCCTTTTTTTGATGATAAATAAATAATCAAAACAAATTGTAATAAATTAATGGTGAACATTAAATTACCCATCCAATTAAAGGGTTATTTCACCCAAAAATGAAAATTCTGTCATTAATTACTCACCCTCATGTCGTTCCACACCCGTAAGACCTTCATTCATCTTCGGAATACAAATTAAGATATTTTTGATGAAATCCGATGGCTCAGTGAGGCCTACATAGCCAAAAATGTCACCAAATCTCTCAAGATCCAGAAAGGTACTCAAAACATATTTAAAACAGTCATGTGACTACAGCGGTTCAACCTTAATGTTATGAAGTGACAAGAATACTTTTTGTGTGACAAAAAAACAAAATAATGACATTTTTACAACAATATCTAGTGATGGCCCATTTCAAAACACTGCTTCGGAGCTTTACTAATCGAATCAGTGGTTTGGAGTGCCAAAGTCATGTGATTTCAACAGTTTAGCAGTTTGATATGCAACCTGAATCACTAATTCGAAACAAGATTTGAAGCTTTATGAAGCAGTGTTATGAATCATTAGATATTGTTGAAAAGTCTTTATTTTGTTATTTTTGTCACATAAAAAGTATTCTCGTCGCTTCATAACATTAAGGTTGAACCGCTGTAGTCACATGAACTGTTTTAAATATGTTTTGAGTACCTTTCTGGATCTTGAGAGGTTTGGTGACTTTGCTGGCAATGCAGGCCTCACTTAGCCATTGGATTTCATCAAAAATACCTTAATTTGTGTTCTGAAGATGAATGAAGGTCTTACGGGTGTGGAACGGCATGAGGGTGAGTAATTAATGACATTATTTTCATTTTTGGGTGAACTAACCCTTTAATGTGTTGCTTTTCAAATGTATACTTAATTTAAACGTTTAACCATATTAAAAGATGCAATTTTTTGTTTGTGTCAGGCAGAAATGTCAAGTAAAGAGCAGACACAAAAATACAGGGAAAGACTCAATTCAATTATTTTTTCTTTTCTGTATCTTTTATGTGTCTCTCCACATCTCTATCATTTTCTCATCTTTTGAAGGAGGAAGGGAGTGCACACTGAATGCCTTGAGTTTTCCTCTTTGTTTCTTCTCTTTATACCTTTTCAGCTTCCACTGATGTTTAAAGATCCCATGTGAATCTGTTATTATCCCATGGGTATCCGTTTTTACTAATACTATAATAGTCTATGAATTTTCAATCTAAAACATTCGGCTAATTGTAAATTGATATTTTTTACTGTTTAACAGTTAAAACACACACACTGTCCTCTAATGTTCATGTTGAAGTTTCTTGACATGAGATGGAGTTTGATTTACTCATATTTCATAAATAAGATCTTAAAAGTTTTAAAATGATGATAGTAAGTTTCATGATTTTTAGTCCTATTAATGTTAATTGAATTAATTGAATGATGAATGCATATAAAATACACTTTTTTTTTCAGTTCGTCATATAGTGTGACACTATATCATTTGGTGTGACAAACAGAATTGTGACAATAAAATTACTTTTTTGTTATAAATCATAAAAAAGTCAATGGAGCAAAAGAGAAATAGTATCAGCAAGAGTCACAGGCATTTTGTTAGATTTATAACAGAGTTTGTCAGAATTAATCTAAAATATCTAAAGGCTGAAGAGGTATGTCTTACTTTGCATGATGGTTTAAAAATAATACAAAATATATTGGATCTGCACCAAAAAAAATTTAAATCTGAAGATAGTAATGATAAAGGTTTATGGTGAAGTTAGTTACGTAGGGAGAGTATATCTCATTTTCATTTTATATAGAATAACTTTTATGTCACACCATATGACAATTTTAGGCACAAATGCAACAAATTGGTGAATAAATCCAATTTCCAATACAAAATCTAAAAAACCACAACTATTTTTGGAAATTCAAGAGTCAGTACAACACAACTCAATATTTTTTTATGCCTAATATTTGACGTTTTTTTTAAAAAAAAATGTTTTTCAGGCTTATATGTCAACCACCCAAGTCCTAAAATGCTAACTCGCTTCCGGGTTTTGCCTACAAAAACACGTCATCCCTGGGGCACTCTATAAGATTGTAAACCTATTATCTGGTCCACACTCTGGAGCAGAAGGGGGTGTAATGGGTTTCATGTGACGTCAATGTATTCTATCGCCGCCATATTTGGGACCGGTCACAGCTGCGCGCCCTGTTAAAGCCTATGGTGACAGCAGCCACAACTACCAGAGGAAGGCCAAAGAAACGCTCTCAGAAGGTTCACAACAAGTTTACAATACATCTGGGATATGTGGTGCTGTTAGCCGTTTCAACAGTCGTCAGAACTACAAATTTATTTGATCCCAAAGTAGTTAGATCGGCAGAATTATTGGCTTCATTCAGAAGGGACCACACCACTGGCAGCCAAACAGCAATGCACAACATTAATAACTGCTGGGACTGTAATTTACATAACATTATAACGAAAACACGACTGTAATAAAATGTTGTGAATTCTCTGTGTTGTTGTTTCAGCGTGTTGTTGTGGGAAGAGCGCGTCGACTGAGTTAAAAATTGATTACATAACTTGTTCAAACTTCATTTGTGCATTCGTTTAGTCATTTTGTGCAGATAAAACTTGTAATAATTTTATTAAGTATATCTGATTGTTCTCATAAAGGATGTGTTTCGTTGAGGTAAATAACCCACAGAGCTGATCATCTATAGCTTCAGCGCGAGCGCTCAAAAAGTAAGACAACATTAATATGATTGGGACGGTCTTCTTCTTATACATGATATTATAATCGTATATACTTGTAAAATGACGTTGTGAATTATTTGGGCTTATTTGCTGTGTTTCGGTGTTTCAATGACGTTACTTCAAGTTCATCTGTGCGTGATTTTGTGCAAATACTAGTTGTAATATTTTTATTTTGTATTAATATCTGGATTATTTTATATAGGATGTGTTCCGTTGAGTTAATTAACTTTCAGTTTATGTTTTTTTTTTATTCTCTTCAGCTTCAGCGTGCGCAGCTCAAACAGCAATGATCAAGTCAGTAAAATGTTTAACGTTACTATACAGTAATATTAAAACTTTAATATTTCTTTTAGAAAATTAATGCATTATTTTTAATACCTAGCTCTTATATTGTTCTAGTATTATTTTCATCAACACATAGCTTGATTAATAATAAGGATCATGATTTTTTTTTTTCTCAAATCATCTCATTTTGATAACAGTATTATTTGAGCTGCGTGCGCTGAATGAACACCGGTAAACTGAAGCGCTTTGCTAGGTTAATTTACTCAACGGGACACATCCTATATTGGGTAATTCATATATATTTATACAAGATAGACATTAAATTACAACTTATATTTGCACAAAATCATGCACGCATGTACTTGAACTAAGTAATGTAGTCAGCTGGTGTCGTGAATTTGTTTATCCTGTAACAACACGCCGAAAACACAGCAACTAGAATTCACAATATTTTCAAATAAATCAAATAAATTTGTAGTTCTGACGACTGTTGAAACGGCTAACAGCACCACATATCCCAGATATATTGTAAACTTGTTGTGAACTTTCTGAGAGCATTTTGTTGGCCTTCCTCTGGTAGTTGTAGCTGCTGACACCATAGACTTAAACAGGGCGCGCAGCTGTGACCGGTCCCAAACATGGCGGCGGGCATAGCGGAAGTGACGTCTTTGAAACCCATGTATAAGCTGGATGCCAACCGCCGTAAAACCAGGAAGAAGAAGAAGATGATGATGATGATGTTCTGCATGTGGGAGCATAGACCAGTGCCCGGTTGCATAAAGCACCTTAAGTGTAATTTTCCCTTAAGATCGCCCTTATGTTTCCCTTAAACTTAAGGGTGTTGCAGAAAATAACCGTTAAGTGTTACTTAAGGGTTTCTTTAGGCGAAACGTCATAAACCCTTAAGAATTTCCCTTAAGTATATATTTTTCACTTAAGTAATGCGTAAGTGTTGCATAAAGCCCCTTAACCTTCATTTCCTTAAGTATATCGTAAGGTTCGTAAAACTTCACCTTAAGTGCACTCAAAAAAAAATGATCCTTTAAACCTACTTAATTTTATTATGGACAGTGGTTCCACACAAGCAAATTGTTTTTTATTAACATTAATAGAATTTTTTTAATCTATGTAAAATTCTTGTGTTGTGACAACACAACTGAATGAGGACAAATCTATGTAAAATAGTAATGTCAAATCAAATCAATGCAATTGCTTCCCTGTAACTTAAACTTGTTAAGTTTAGTGAACATGCTTTAGTTTATTTAAAACCAACCAAATATGTTTCATTCAACCAACAAAAGGAGATTTGTTTCAAATAACTCAATTAAATTATGGACAGTGGTTCCATCCAATTAGGTTTTGTTACTTTAACTCAGTGATTTCTATTTAAAGTAACTCCCTTCAAAGCAGCATTTATTTGTGTGTGATTACCTTGTAGAGACAAAAAAAAAAAGACAAGATATGTAACAAGTTATCAAACTGTATTTGTCAGTTGCAATAAACTGTGTTTTAAACAGCCTATTCAGTCATTACATTCAAGAATCTTTAAACTTGTGCAAATGCTTTTAACAGTCTGATGTAAAAGTAATTTTAGATAATGTTAGAATCAAAAGACATCTGCAAACTCAGAAAGTGAAAATTAACCTAGAAAAACAAAAGCAAACAAAGGATAAATACAATTAAAAAATTTTTTTATACAAATTTACAAAAAAAAAAGTGTCCAGATGGTAGTGTGCTCTTCAATGCACTTTATTGGATAACTTGTTGCCATCAACTTTTGCAGTGCTTTGAAAGTATACCTGAATCCAGGAGGGTAGCTCAAATTCAGTCCATATTTTAGTCTCATCAACATGCTGTATATGGCATATGGGACACTGCTAAGGTCTGAAGAACCTTTTGCCCCTCTAACACCACTCCAACATCTGCTAGGCTCTCTTCTATATCTGCACCTTCCAGTCTTATGAAATAAATCCCCATCAAAGTCTTCTGAATCACCTCCTGTCCTAGTGTGGATTTTTTAAAAAAAAAAAAAAAAAAAAAAAAAACAGTACTCTTAAATTCCTGTGTATTAACTTTAACAAAGCATTTAGCATCCTTGAAAATAAACAACATTTTAAAATGCACATATACTCACCATATACAGATCAGACTGCTAGGGCCTTCTTTCATGTAGACACAGAGAGATTTGATTGTGCACTCTCTCTTCAGTTCAATGTCACCATTCTAAAGATGCAAACAACAACAACATTACCCAAATATAGCCTTTACCCTTTAAAATTAAAATAATTCACCTTTCCATAGGATTACCCTGCCATTGCTCCCATCATACTCAACCACTTTCAGTTATCCATCCTCCTCATGCTTTACATCAGGGGTGTGAAAGCTTGCTCCTAGAGGGACTGTTCTGCTGAGTTTAACTCGACCCAAATTAAATGCACCTGAACCATCAATGTTTTTTTGAATTTTCAAATAAGAACAAAGTGTTAAACTTTCAGCTTGCGCTGGGGTAAGTTAGAGCTAAACTCTGCAGAACATTGTCCATTAACAATAGTGTTATACATGTAACATCTGTCAGTTACTTTGCATTTATTGTATTTATCATGGTAATAAACAATCTTATATCTGTTTTTTTTATGCATGCTCATGACCATAACCCCAGTGAGAGAATATTGTTTTAACACTAGCACTACCGGAATTCTATAACTACTAGAACTGCCAATAGCGGTCATTTTGACTGTTCATACCAGACAGCAGTGAATGTCATTTTTGTCATGTTATATTTACTTCAAAGCTTCTATGGTCATGTTTTATGAAAAATGTGGGGTAATTTAAGCATACATAATATAATATGTTCGTGATATTATTGTGTAAGAGCTACTAGACCTCCCACAAAAGTGCATGCCGCAATTTGCTTTCCGCAATTTGCATCCGGCAAGCTGGAGATCAAAGTTTTTCACCGCAGTTAAAATGTTGTTCTTGAAAGTCAAAATGTCAACAAATATAAAATGAAGCAGAATATTTCATTAGATAAAAACATATTGTGAATTTTGGAAATGATTACATCTGTCTTTATTCAATACATTTTGACTTTTGGAGTTTACAATGCTTTAGCATTATCGGAAATGTTTGGACCACACGAATCGGGAACAATTTTATGCAGCCTCTAATGAAATCTAGAATGAATAAATATTATTATTTTTTGGAATTATCTCTGAATCACTCTCAGAATCAGTGTCAGACGAACTGTCAAGAGACCAAGAGACATCGCTCTCTGCTCCTCCATCAGACTCTGCATCATCAATGTTCTCAAGCAAGGATAAAACCTCAGTGACAGTCATTTTCTTTCTTGTTGCCATTTTGACGGTAAAGCCAAGTTTTAGCTTAGCAAAAGCATACAAAACTGCCAGAGAAAGGTTTCTAGGCAACAGCTACGCACATCTTTAACGGCGGAAAAAAGCGTTGAGGAGATACAACGCCTGTAATATGTGCGGTCAAATTGACCGCTATGGCCATTCAAGGTAGAAATACTCAGAACTCTTTTGTGTTTTGTAATTTTAATAAAATAATGTTAAAATAAAATTTACATTAAGAAAAGTCATGGAACTGTAGTTATATGGGTTTTATTTCAACAAAGTTATTACATTGCAAATCTTTAAAACGGTCAAAATGACTGCCTTGGTAGTTCTAGTGTTAAAGGGTTAGTTTACCCTAAAATTAAATTTCTGTCATTTATTACTCACCCTCATGTCGTACCACACCAGTAAGATCTTCGTTCATCTTCTGAACACAAATTAAGATATTTTTGCTGATATCCCAGGGTATCTGATCTACTCAAAGGCAGCAACGTCATTGCACCTTTTGACGTCCAAAAAGTTAGTTAAAAATATGGTTAAAGTAGTCCATGTGACTGCAGTGGTTCAACTTTAATGTTATGAAGCGATAAGAATACTTTTTGTGGTCAAAAACAAAACAAACATTATGACTTTATTCAACAATTGGAACTGTCATCCTTGTTTACATCCGAATGCCAACTTAGTATAGGCTGAAGCTGAACACGTGCATTTGATGCTGACACAGGAGTCAGCCAATAACGAGCTGTTATTCGGACGTAAACAAGTCAGTCAGCAGTGAGTTCACTACGTATGACAACAGTTTAAATTGTTGAATAAAGTCATTATTTTTGTGCAAAAATAGTATTCCCGTCACTTCATACCATTAAGGTTAAACCACTGCAGTCACGTTGACTATTTTAACCATGTTTTTAACTACATTTCTGAACGTCAAAAGGTGTAATGACGTTGCTGCCTATGAGTAGATCAGATACCTTCAGATTTCATCAAAAATATCTTAATTTGTGTTCTGAAGATGAATGAAGGTCTTACACCTTGGAACGACATGAGGGAGAGTAATGACAGAAATTTAATTTTTGGGTAAACTAACGCTTTAATTCAAGGTTTTGTTGAGTGTAGTTTTTCATACCTGTGTAGTGGGCACCAAGAGATGTTTAATTTTTTGTCCAAGGACGACTCCTCAATTTGCAAACATCAGTTTTCCAGAGTATCCATCCAGCTTGACAACGAATGTTGACACCAACAATGGGATAAATTTAAAACAAAGACGTTATGAAGAGCAGGTTTAGCAGTTTTATTGTGCCAAGCCATGGGTTCTAACTAACTACTTTTATTAAAACCTAAAAAGACAAATACAGTGCTTCACTTACCTTAGCCAAAACACCATTTTCTCCTTCAATAAATCTCCTTCCTTTATTTCACCAAAGACAGTGACGAACTCCAAAAACCATGATGAAAAACTGTCATAAAAAAGTAATATCAGATAAAATGTCAAAATGTATGCATCTGCAAGGTGAACGTGGCATTATTGTACAATTTTACTGGGACTTGCATAGCTTAGAAACTACACTGGGAGGTTTTAGGAGCTAAAATGCTTTACCCCATTTTCACAGACTAAAATGCATATTTTAGCTGTTTTAACTGAATACATTATACATGATACATCTTAAAATATGTGAATGTCATTGTTTTATCTAAAGATGCACACCAGTAATGTTTTTTTCTAGTTTACGTTTATAAAAGCTACAATGCCCTAATTGAAATAATGCCTAATCCTGGTTTAGCCTAAGCCCTGTCTGTGAAACCAGGCCTTAATATACTATAATACTATAGATAATCAAAGACCAAACTCTGAAACACAATTCCAATAAAAGCAGATGAGCCCAAAATATCAACGCAATGCGTTTATTTACACGATAAGCGTTTTCCTCCCATGTTTTACACGCTTAACATAGCTATTAATACCGAAACAGCAATCTAAAAATATCAAATTCTGATGATGATGATAGCCTAAACCACATGTTATTCGTGCAGATTTACCTAAAATATGAACGACGTTTACGTTAACTAAACGCGTTGCATTCATATGCTGGATTCATCTGCATTTAGTTTATTAATAAGGTGCGTACTGAGTTTTTACTTTTAATATCACTGTCTTAGTGCATGAAGCCACGTAAAACTTTTTCAAGTTAAGCGTTTTACACTATAGATTAGTGTAACAAGTACAAGTATGTTACAAATAAACACGCATCTTTCAATCGCATGGAATCATCCATTAATGGCACCATAAACGTTAAACAATAAAGTTTAACACAATATTCAATATCAATATATTAAAAACATCCCAGCGCAGACTTTGCGAAACACTAACAGAAATTAAAGCCTTTAGATTAACTTTTTATTTTCTTACCTCACTGACTAACGTCTGACGCCATTCACCTTGCCACCTCTTTCGCGCCGTCTTCATCAAATACGTTTGAAGTCGTCACATCCGGTTTTTTGAATCGCGAACTTAAACACTTTACATTAGTTTAACGACTGATAATTAAGTATAGTGGAAATTGGCACAGTTTCAGTTAATGAAACGCAATACAATAGTGTTTTGGTGGGAAAAGAAATGTATGTGTGTTATTTTAACAAAACAGTTTAGGGTAAAACCAACAGTGCTGCAAAACCATTTTTTTGAGTGTGTTACACAGAGTGAGCAGGTTCAATCCAAGTCGTATAAGGTGCCACGATCGGCCGCTTTATATGATAGACAAATTGTACTTTAGCGGTTTATTCACATAACATTGATGAAATATAACATATCTTATAACATATCTTATATGGTCAACGGAAGCGCAAACGTGCGTGCATCACACGCAAAAACAAACCTCATTGGTTCTTGCGCGCACATTTGAGCTTCCGACACAGCCGTAATCATATGTCTTTCAATAAATGGACATAAATGATGAGAGAATATTAAAAATATCTTTATTTGTTATCCAAAGATGAATGAAAGTCTTATGGGTTTGGAAGACATGAGGGTGTCAGGGTGAGTGAATGACGGCAGAAATCTCAATTTTGAGTAAACAATCAATTTGAGTTTCTCGTCTCTTTCATATTTGGTTTTCTTTTTTTGTTTTCCTTATCCATATTATGTTGTTTTCTGTGAAAACTTACCACGATACGTATTAACAAATAACGTGTCCATGGCAACAGTAGAATTTTTTAACGGCAAAACCTGGGATGCTGTTGTTAAACACTTAACGGTTTCCCTTTACCTAAGAGAACAGTTTAAGAGATTATATGCAACACCCTTAAATCATTCCCTTAGTTAAGGGGAAATCACGCCTTAAGTGTCATACTTAAGGGAAAAACTTAAGGTGCTTTATGCAACCGGGCACAGAGCCATAGAGAGACAGAGTTGCGACAACGGAAGTTCAAAACGCTTCGTCACGTGATTCGTGTAGCCTTCAGATAGTTCCAGGAAGTGCTTCGGCGGCAATTCAAAATGATAGGGTTAGAGAGACAGAACCGTGATTTTTGGTAATTTGTAGTCAATAAATGCATCGGTTTACAATATTTATATAATACACCGACATGTGAATGTAGTATATGTTTGTAGTTACAGCAATGTTGTTTTTAAAAGATAAAAACCTGCTAATATTTGAGGATTAGTGTTGTCAACCAGCGTTGCCTGCCTTGGTAACATATTTCTGGCTAACATTACCTTGTTTAAAGATCGCGTTGCAGTTGTTTTGCAAGTATTTTTATGTTTTTAAACTTGTTTGTTAGTTAAGGGCAATTATGTCATGTTCACTATACTGTGACAAGTGATTGCCTTTAAAAACCCATTGCAAATAAGTGAAATGTAAAATTTAATTAAGTGAAATTTAATTAATCTTAATGTTAACAATTCTTATGAACCCCATTCACATACTACTATATATATTCATACACAATATGTTCAATTCTAAAATAAAACATGATTATACACACACATTGACTTTTGCACTGATTTAGTGCAATGGATTTATAAATTTATAATAAACTGCATGTCAAGCATTTCATCTGTCCTTTCCTAAATTTTCTTGTAGTCTCCCCGCTATGGTTTGCAGTGTTGCATTAGGATTATGCAGTTGTTCAGAGAAAGCAGTATGAATGCATGGTTTCCCCACTGACACGGAAAGGAGAAAGTTATGTTCAAGTTAGCAGGAGCAATCTAAATAGAACTAAAGATTGGGCGCCAAGTTGTGTGTTAATTATATACAGATGTATCTGCCTTTTTTCACAAAAACCATGAAGGGGTGGATTCTGGAATCCACTGCCGCTTCAATATATATCTTTTAAGTTATAAATCAACATTTATATTTCTTTTAAATTATTTGAATGACTTCTTCAATGTATGTTAAAGGATCTATTTTCCTCTGTACATCTCACTGAGAGAAAAGAACATGTTATCAGTATGTTTTGGGGAAAGTTTCCTGCTCAGAGCAGAGCTCAGATCAACTTCAGCCTTGAAGAAGCTGTGAATCATGTGTATCTGTGTATGTGCGCTAAGTGTTTTGTGCAGGTCCCTTTGTACTGGACAACTGGCATTCTGCTCGAGACCAGCAGACGCCACATCATGACCCCAAAAGGACATCCAGTACCTAAATCTAGGGTCCCCCTCGTCATCACCGTGACGAAGGGAGATATGCTTCTTACTATCTGTCCACGTGTGGAAAATTTCTAACCTTGTCTATTTTCCTTAGCCAATCAGAATCATCCAACCTGAAGTAATGACGTAGTTAGTGGACTCTGTTAGAGTATAATTGTTGTGGAAATATGAATGTAGGCAGAGCGGCCTACGAACTCCTTGTGAGACTTGAAGCTGGCTTCTGCTGATGAAACTGCAAACTATTCTTCATTAAATTTTTCTTCAATTTATTATTTTTTTAAACTTTGACTCCGGGTCTTTATTCAACATATCTGGTTTCAAGGGTCCTAAACTGTTTATCCCCAACAACCAACACTGGGAACTTTTATGTTTATTAAAAATAAGGAGCAAGGAAAAGCTTGCAAAATCCAAGGAGCAGAGACCGTGAGGGTGCAGCATCATTGAATGGAGTCTTCAGGATCTGAATCCCCTTTGTGCTTGTATGGAAAGCAAGATAAAAGGAAACAAAATGGGAAAAATTAAATACAGTAGTAGTATATAATATAGAGTTTTGGTATTTAGTATGATTTCCCATTTAGCCTAGTATATATATATATATATATATATATATATATATATATATATATATATATATTATTATTTATTTTTTTTTTTTTCTGTTTTTAAGCAGTTTTTTTAATCTCACTTATAAACTTCCCTCTCCCCATCAATCCAAAAATCAGCTGAGCTGACACATAATAGACAGTCAACAGAATCACAATGTATAAATTCTCAAATATAAATTCTAAAATAAGGATTTTTTTTTCTTTATTCCCAGGTAAAAAAAAATACTATAGTAATTTATAGTAAATATAGTGTTTTTGAACCATACTATAGTAAAGTACTTGAATTAATCTGTTGTGGTAATTCTATAGTTGATAATATAACAACTATAGTAATATAAACAAATTACGTTACCCAATACTGTACTAAGTTTTCTACAACTTTAGGGTATATTATACTACAATATACTGTAGTAAAAAACTAAAGTATACTACAGTATTTATTACAGTTTCTCAGTTCACTATACTGCAGTATGCTGTAGCATTAATTAACAACATGTTGTAAATACTATAATATATACAGTATACTACAATTCACTATAGTATGGTTCAAAAACACTATACTGTTTATTATAGTATTTTTTCACTATGGAGTTGTCGCAACTCTCTCTCTCTATGGCTCTGGCATAGACATCATAGGTAGACGCCCTATTGGCCGCTGGGCGATGAGATTTGCGTAGTCGCACGTTGATCTGCCAGTCGTGGGTCTTTCATGCAGACAGAGAACTCTCCTCATCTTTGCATGATGCATTTAAAAATGAATGAGCAAACGCATCGTTATTAAAGTACACAATGCTGTTGCGGTTTACGTGCCTACAACGTTGTGACGTCTATCAAATGTTAAATTTCCTATATTTTTAAACGTTCGGTTTTACAATGGGGACAATCTCAGAAGGATGAACAAATAATGTTTGTGGTCATCACATTAAAAATAACATTTGAAGTGCTGGGAAAAAATGTGTGTGCGTGTCTAATTACAGACACGGCATTTTTAAACAGTCCCAATAGCTTCGTCTTTATTGCAATCAATAAAACTGGTTTATTGGCAAATTAGGTAAATGTGATAACTACATTAAATATAAATACAACATTAAAAAGTCAACCATAGATGGTTTTGTGTCGATGTACAACGACTACAGAATGAACAACTAACAGTTCACCGGAAGTGCTCGAGCTGGCTTAACGACAACCAGGAAGTAACCCGTGCATATAGTCCATTGTAAGACGCCTCGGGGCTGCAGCAACGTTATAGCGCAACTTTGAGCAACTGCGACACGACGTTCTGACGTTTTTTTTAAAATGGTAGATTATAAATATTTCCCATTCTGCGTGTTATATTTTGTGGTTAATTTTTAATCACTCGACATTAGATCACTATATGTTTATACTTATTATTTATGGGCAACAAATTAGTCAATTATAATCAACACCTGCAAATGTACACTTTGAAGAGTAAAAATGACATACAAGGTTATATAATTCAACTTTATTAAAACTGCATATGATATTCTAATTCTTCAAAAGGTATGCATTTATAATAGCATGTAATATATGTGACAGCAAATAAATATATATAAATGTCTGTATATGTTTAATAAATAAAAAATAAACAGCAAAGGCAATTCAGAACATTTATTGAACAAAATTGGGCTCTGTACATGGCTGATAGGTGAGCATAGTCAAAGGCCAGGTGAAAAGATAACCAGAATGAGTCCAGGAAAGATCAACAAATCCAGAGGAGAGATGCAAGCGCAGAAACCTTGAGGCATGAGTCAGAAACCTGTAGACATCCAGGACCAGAGAGGGTTGCACTGCATGCACAGGTGAACTGGGCAGAGACCAGAGCAGATCGGAGCTTGATGTGACAGGACTAGACCGGGAGTGACTAGTGAGCAGACAGGAGAAATCAGTCTACTCAAAAGGTCCTGTGTGTGTGATCTCAAAATGGTAAAATTCTGATTATTTTTCATAAAAAGCTCTATTTACCTTACCTTAAAATTGATGAGCCATAACCTTGTCCTTCATTCTTGTCATCCATGTTTGGTGTGTTGCAGAAATCTAAAAAAAAAAAAAAAGATGTTGTGTTAACAAGAAAAAACAATGAACAGCCATGTTATTATTGACTGACATTTGTAAAAATGTATCAAATGTTAACTTTATGTTAACATTAGTTTATGTAAAGGTAACATAAAGGTAACAAAGGGTTAGTTCAACCAAAAATGAAATTTCTGTCATTAATTACTCACCCTCATGTCGTCCCAAACCCGTAAGACCTTTGTTCATCTTCAGAACACAAATTAATATATTTCTGATGAAATCCAAGGGTATCTGATCCACATATCCACACAAATGCAGCATTGTCATTGCACCTTTTGACGTCCAGAAAGGTAGTTAAACACATTGTTAAAATAGTCAACGTGACTACAGTGGGTCAACCGTAATGTTATGAAGCAATGAGAATACTTTTGTGTGCCAAAACAAAAGTAACAATTTTACTGGCGAATACTGAGCCCGCGTTCAGACCTAAACACAGAACCGCTGAACGTAAACAATGTAGCAGAATGACGGGACAGACAAATTTGTAGAATACATTTATCTTAGTTTTGTTTTTGCACAAGTATTCTCATTGCTTCATAACATAAAGGTTGAACCACAGTAGTCACATTGACTATTTTAACCATGTGTTTAACTACTGGATGTCAAAAGGTGCAATGATGTTGTTATCTATGTGTGGATCAGATACCCTCGAATTTCATCAAAAATATCTTAATTTGTGTTCTGAAGATGAATGAAGGTCTTACGGATGTGGAACGACATGAGGGAGAGTAATAATCTTTTAAAGTGTTATCAAAAGAAAGATTACCTTATAAGAGAAATTACCTAATTGTTGCTGTAGCATGACTGAATGTGTATAGTTGCTCCGTAGTCCCTCCAGCATCTCTGGATCAATGACATACAGTATTAGTAAATAGCTAAGAACATATAGATATATTTATATATAGATATATAATGTATTGTGTAAATCTGTGTATCTATATATACTTGCCAAAAAAATCCAGCTCTTGGCAAGGTGTCAAAACCCCATGATGGCGCGGGTGCTGAAAATAGTATGCAGAATCATATTGTTAATAAAATTACTATCTGCTGTTATAGACAAATGATATCAAAATTATAGTTCACAGTAAAAAATAAATAAAATAAAATCTTTTAGATAAATTCTTACTTGTTCTTGGTGAGGAGAGCAGGGCCTGTTGTATGGTGTTGATATTGCCTAAAAAAGAAAAATAAAGAGAGAGAGATTTGTATCTAACAACAATTTCACACAGTACTTATCTAATGCATCCATGCATCAGGAATTACAGCTGCACTGATCTGAGGTGAATCTCACAAATGAAAACATTCTGAAAGTGTTACTTACTTTTTTATTGTTACTTAATCTTTAATATTAAATTTAATAGATTTATTAATAGACCCATTCAATTGTTTACAAGAAAATACTTAAAATAGTGTATGCTTACCTTCATTGCTAGTTTTCATAGGAACACCCACCTGGAGGGTAAAACAAGGCCAAAATGAATATACAACTTATTGATGATGAATACTATACAGGCGGGCGAGCAGATGAGCCTAGAATACACAGAACGCACAGTTTGTCATTAGGCATTGCATTTATGTTCTAGGCTCATCTGCTCACCTGTATGTAGTATGCAACATCAATAAGCTGTATAAATAATTTGATCTCTTAATCTCACTGTTTTATTTACGTAGCCTACTTATAGTGAATACTCTACAGTTCAGTGATTGAAATACTGCTGCAGATGCTGTACATGGATCACAAGTGCACAAAATGTAATATTTTTTGTTTGAAACAGATGGAAAATTAACAGGCCTGTCCTGCAGTTCTGTGGGTGTTTTGCCCTCCAGGTCTCTGCTCCAGTCACCTGACTGAAGAATGAGTTAAGAACATAGCCTGTTGAGTAAAGAAATAAAAGAAAATCAATATAAGAATATTTGTTTTTTCAACCTTAGCAAAGATTTACATGCATAACATACACTACCATTCAGAAGTTTGGGTCTGTAAGATTCAAAGACATTTGACTCACTTACTTTCCAAGGGTACATTAATTGTATTTTATCAAAAATACAATATAAACAGTAATATTTCAATTATTATAATTTAAAATCTAGTATTACAATTTGTAATTTATTCCTGTGATCAAAGCTGAATTTTCAGCATTACTCCAGTCTTCAGTGTCACATGATCCTTCAGAAATCATTCTAATATGATGATTTGCTGCTCAAGAAACATTTATGATTATTATTAATGTTGAACACAGTTGTGCTGCTTCATATTTACGTGGATTACATATCTTAACTGTCACATTTGATCAATTTAATGTGTCCCTCCTTGGATTCGTGTATTTATTAATAAACATTACGTATAAATTCATGCATTGATTTATTAAAAAAAATAATCTTACTGACCCCAAGCTTTTGATGGGTAATGTGACATGCTACACTACAGAACAGCTTCTGTAATAATAAACAAGGTAAACAATACCGTGTTTCTAGCCTAACTTTAAACTAGCCTAGCGTTAAACATATAAAGTGGAGTCGCTGTCTGTTCATAATGTGTTAAAATGTCAACCATCACTCAAGTAATTTTCTCTTCACTATGGCTAATAACTTTTGGCGTTATGTTGAAATATTTTTCATTTACCTGACCAGAAGAGGTTTTAACGTTCTGATCTGCATAAGACAACGTTATTACACTGGTAAGTTTTGCATTAGATCGCAAACACTTTAGTCCAGTTTTTAGACAACAAATAAATGTAACATTTAGGCTGTTTTTGAATATTTGCATATCTTATTTATAGAGATAAAATAAAAGCAATACTCACGTATCCTGGCTCGATGAAGAGACGGTTCATTTGTAATTTAAAATGCGCGCTCCAGAGGAACAGGAGCAGTGACGAGTAGACGTCGTCCAGTGGTAGTCCAGACAACCTAAGCGCAACCTTGAGCAATGGAACTGAGCGGTGGTCAGATGTCAAAATTGTGACAACGCTGTAACAACGTTCACAACGCAACGTAGTTATAGCAACCTTTTGGCCACGTTGTTAAAACGTTGTTAGAAGGTTGGTTACGTTGTGCCAACGTTGTGTGTTTGTTGGGTATTACCAACACAATCCAATCTGAATTTAATACATACATTGTTCGACCGGACATAATAACTGTTATTTGTGTTTGTGCACGTGATATCAGGAAGCAATGTATACACACATGACGGCAAAGCGCAAATCGAGTTACCCCTCCCACTTCTGCTAGTATTACTGAGATATCTTATTTTACTGCAACTATCTGTTTCTTTATCATATTTATAGTGTGTGGTTTATAAATTACCTTATATCCTACATCACATATTTTGATTTTGGACGTCTGGTCACTATATCTTATATCAGAATATTATATAACTGTTAAGCCTACTATGAATAATAAAATACACTGAACAATGTGTCCTGTATCATAGCTACATGAATGACCTTTGCAGCAAAAAAACCAGTGTCAAAATCAGTTAGGTATTCAGTGAGATATGATTAATTAAATGCGCTGACAGCTCATTGCACTTGTCAAACAAGTTACACTGAGTGGAGCTGGCGACCGGTCCAAGATGGCGGCGGCGTCTACCTAGATGATGTCTATCCCTGTGTCTCAATCAGCTCCCTAGTTCAGTAGTCAGGGCACTGACCATGGAGTCGGCCATTTTAAGGGCTGTCTCATTCGCAGAATCCTTCCAGGGCTGCGTTCCAGTTCAGTTTTTAAATGCCCTTCCCTCGCTAACTTCACTCGGTCTCGTTGACTCGGATGTACGTCATTGCTTACGTTGCACGAGTGCCCACTTCTGGCGGAACCTTGCAATGGGCTGAACTGGAACGTCCTAAGCCCTTGATCACTTGGAATTCGCAATGGAGCTGATTTATTATTTATTTTGTCCCCTTAAAAATTGTTTAATACAGCATTCTATATGTATATATGTGTGTTTTAAATGTTTTAAAAAATAATTAAAATATCATAGAGTTGTTTGTGGTGGAGTAAATTAAACGTGATATGCGGTGATGTCATAATCGTGTTGCATTGTGGGTTATGAAGCTGCCTGAAGTGTACATATGAAGTAGACTCGCTCCCTCGGTCAAAATCGAGGGAGCGAGGGTCTGTCCATAAACTTCCCTCGTCCACTTCGCGAAGTGGAACGCACTTCAAAATGGCGGCAGGGATTCCCCGGAGGGGAAGTGTTTAGGGAAGTTCGCGAGTGCGTGTCTAAAACTGGACTGGAACGCAGCCCAGGGCACTGAAACGTTCGCTCCCTGAAAAGTCCCACAATGCACCGTGAAAACCAGGGAGCATCGATGCTCACTATGCTCCCTTAACGGAAGTTCTGAAGCGCGAAACTTGGATCACGTGAGCCAACTCACTACACATAATGATACGCGATAGATGTTTTTAAAAATACAAACCGTTATTTTATTATATTTCAGCATAAACATACATCTTTAGACAGGTAATGAACATAATCTAGCTAACATTTATAATTTATTCACGGCTGAAATGTTGCACGTATAAGTAACAAGCAAATAATTAATCATAATGTAGTTTAAATAACATTACAAGTAATGTCAGAAAATATCAGCTCTGTTATTGTTCATAAATACCAGTAGTGATGTTGTACAATGAGGACGTTGTCACGTTGCCGGAAATAGAGTCATAAGTGTCCCAATGTGTAGTGAACCAGCATCTTTTACTGTCCTTACCAGTGCCCGAATTCGTGTACACGATATACTGATTCACGAGCTCGGGAGCTAGGGAACTGATTGAGAGACACCCTATGTGTGGGAGGGGGTCGATCTTTTATGGGGTCGATCGATCGTCATCAGGAGCGCGTGACGCAGCTGCGTGTTTGCGTCATATGCCGCTGCATTGTGGGAGAAGAGATACTAGCGAAGCCGCGCCATTTTTGCGTAATTCGATCTGAAGTCGAGAATCTGTGTATCTTGACGGTTTTGAATCGTTTCCCTGTTGGATTAGAAGACGATAACGAGTTATTACTAAAATGGGACGAAAGAAGAAGAAGCAAATGAAGCCCTGGTGCTGGTATCCTTTTCGTAACCCGATGCGGCCTGTTCAGTGCTGTGGTGCAGCAGCGTGATCATGAATTTGAGCTTTTGCTGTCAGTTTCACACTGCAGTCACATTTATTGCTGCAAATTAAAATAATTTTAGAAGCCTGTGTGTTTAGTTTTGGTAGAATATGTTATCTTAATGCCGTTTTCGTTAGAATGTCTTGTTTGTTGGAGTTAAGAGAGTATTTAGACACAAAAGCTGTCTAAATGTAGCTAGGCGCTTTCTGAACGTTTTGGGCTGCAGCGGTGATCTATAACTACAACCAAATGCATTTTTAAAACATTAAAGTTTGTTCTTAAACAATTCACATCTTTATTTTTATTAAAAGTATTTTCTCCTCACTTTTAATATGATCCTTAACCAGAATTTAAGGTACTGCAACAGAGATTTTGATGATGAAAAGATTCTCATTCAGCACCAGAAAGCCAAACATTTCAAATGTCATATATGTCACAAGAAGCTGTACACAGGGCCTGGATTAGCCATACATTGCATGCAGGTATGTTTTATAACATATATATGTTGATGTTTGGTAAGGGGTATTGAATTAAATACCTTTCTTTTTTTTTTTTTTTTTTTAAGGTGCACAAAGAGACTATTGACGCAGTTCCTAATGCAATACCAGGAAGAACAGACATAGAACTGGAAATCTATGGCATGGAGGGTATTCCAGATAAAGACATGCAAGATCGGAGAAGAGTACTTGAACAAAAGTCGCATGGTACATTGTAACAATCAAATTGTTTTGTAAAACGTCAATAGAATGGTTTGTCATAGAAATATAACAGTGTTGTGTTGTCTGAGCAGAGAGTCAAAAGAAGAAACAGAATCCGGATGATTCTGATGAGGAGGATGATGATGACGACGAAGCTGGACCTTCTTCATTTCAGCAGCCTGCTGCTCAGCCTCAGGCTGCCTACATGCCCCCAATGACCCAGCCAGGCATCCATCCTGGAGCTCAGGCCCAAGGCATGCCACACGCTGGTTATGCAGGTGTGTATGCCAGTAGTATACAGAATACAGCTAAAACAAAAGTGTGCCCTATTTAGACTTCATATCTCTTCCTAAAGGCATGCCACCTATGTTGACTGGTGTCCCACCAATGATTCCTGGTATGCCACCAGTAATGCCAGCCATGCCACCTGGGTAGGTCTCAATGTTCAGTTATGTAAATTGTAATCTTATTAATTATGGTCCAGTGTGATTAATCTTTGGTTTCATTTTGAATAGCATGATGCCAATGGGAGGGATGATGCCTCCTGGTCCAGCAATGCCTCCAATGATGCCTGGCATGCCACCAGGTCAGTGTTAAAGACAATCATTGGGGTTTAAATTATTTACAGGTTTTTTTTTTTCGATTGCTAAACGACAGTGGGCACAACTGGAGTCACATGTGCAAAACTCTTAACTATAGTCTGCACAGCAGCAGTTCATGTGGACCAAACTCTAGTTCGTTTTTCATTGCTTGAACACAGTTTTCAAAACTCTACACACTTATCCCATGACTTTAACCACAACCTGCACAACACTGTGGATTTACAGCACTTTGTTCAAATGCTAATACACTGTTACAATGTTTTAAAAATTTAAATAAATCATGTGAAAGATTGTCACTCATTTCTTTGAAGAAAATATTACTTTGTATGAAGTCACTGAAATTGTTCAAACTGTAAAGATGAAAAGTTAGTATTTTCTGTGTTGGTGTTTGATGCTAGTGTTTTTACTCTCAGTGTGTTCTGAGTGACAGTGTGTGTTATCACAGTGAGGGTTGTGCATAGTGTTTGGCTGCACTGAGCCTGTTTTGAGTCATGTGTTAACTGTTTAGCTCAGGTGACTGTTGGTAGTGCAGACTGTAGTTAGAGTTTTGCACATGTAGCTCCAGTTGTGCTCACTGTCATTTAGCAATCGAAAAAAAACTGTAAATAGACTAGTTAACATAAATAATTAACTGTCATTATTTTTAATGATGCACTAATTATGAAAACTTGAATTTCTGCTTGGGTAAAAAATTTATTTATTCTCAAACTGAAAATAAATAAAATTTTGCTAATTAAACTCTATACTGTTCAGGGTTTTTGTGTTCTCAGATAAATTAAACTAGTCATAGTAAAGTTATTTGGCAACAAGATGCCTCAATATTTAAGCTGAATAAATTTGACATTTTTAGCATCATTTTTGTTCACTGTGAAGTGCTTCCACATATTTACCTGTTATGGTTTATTACTGGTACACACGAAATAGACACTCAAAAAACCTTATCCGAGGTGGTAGTAGTAGACAATTTTCTTGTTTATAGGAATGCCACCCCATATTGCCAGGCCTGGCATGCCTCCTATGGCACCTGCAGCCCCTGTCACAGCTCCTGGAATGGCCAGCAGACCAGCTGTACCTGCCACACAGTCTGTTGCTTCTAAACCTCTCTTCCCCAGCGCTGTGCAGGTACTGAACGTAGGGCTAGACTTACTTGTTTGCTGGATGTGTGTAGCCACTGTTTGGGAATTGATACATTTATGGGATCATCAAATAAGAGTTATTGGATCATAGATTGATTTAAAGAAACAACCAAAAACCAGTGGGTATTGTAATGCCTGGTTCAGACTACATAATATTTTTGTCACAATAGTCAGTCAGATTGTGATTTTTTTTTTTTTTTTTTTTTTTTTTTTTGGACTCTTATATTTTTGTGTCATGAACAAGAAACATGTCAGGCTACACGTTGCTTCCTGACCAGTCATCACTTGTCATCTTTAACATTGTGCATGATGACATCGAGAAGGTGGAAGTAGCGACTGTCTTCTGGAAAGTGTAAACATTGCGGCGTGCTACCTTAATCTAATTTCAGTACTCACTGGTGTCATGTCACCTTCACAAACGAGTGTTTTTTTTAACCACACCGGTGTGGTCTTGAAATCGGGTCCCCACAAACTGTCAGTTAATGATTATCCTAAGTATATACGAATTATATTAATTTAAAATACGCATATAGCTTACTATATAATGCATAGAAAAACATATTATGCATAATAAAACCACTTGAACGTAATTTCTTACACTTAATTAACAATTAATTAATAATAAGGGGATTAATTAATAAAGTAGAGATATAACGGTATTATGAATTTCGTGGTTTCACTATAGCAAAATTGTGTATTGCGTTACTGTTTTAATAATAACTAAAGCACCTAATTGTTACATAGCATACTTATTTTGTATGAAAACTAGCACATTAGTTACTTATGCATTTAAAAGTACCGTTGTCTCAGTGCTGCGCGAGCTCTCTCTCAAACACAAACGTGCATGCACAGAGAGAGGGAAGATCATTGTAAAATGAAAATTGCCGTACTTAGTTTAAGCTTCGTTCTTATTTTTCTGCTGGAAAGCATTCTGAATTATGTTTTTAAGATTCGGTAAATGACGGACGCATTCTTGAATTTTCGATTCGTTTTGCTCTCATGGGTCCTTTCTATTCATTGTCAACTGTTTTCTATAAATATGTTTGTATTGGCTAACCTTTATACAGCGAATGTTTCTTGTTTATAATGTGCAATGATCAAATTCAAGGACAACATGTTATTGAAACCCTTTTTTCTGTGGGATTTAGTAGCATACTTGGATATTGGAATAATAAATTAAGTATTTTAAATGAATCACATACAAACTGTTACTGTTTTCCAAGGGTTTCTTAATTTTATACTAGTTTCCATTACAAAACCTGTATAAAAGACTGTCAGGTTAGTTGCAGTTTGTAAATATAGCCTACTTGTTTTAGTTCATATAATTGAATGTGATTCACTTGTGGTTGTCAGTTTGTATAAGCACACATTGTGCAATGCAATATTAATCATGAATTTAAAAAATGCTTTTGAGCAGGTGTGAAACTTTTTAATTGGATCAAATTCAAAAACCTTTAACAGTCAAAATTAGATTTACGAAGATAGGTGTGTGCGTGCGTGTGTTAGTATGTGAGTGTTTTGTGTATTACATTCTCAAAAATGTGAGGAAAAAAAAAAAGTGTCTCGTGGTACTCAAAAAACTTTCCAAGGTTGGCAGGTCTGGACATGGTTAATTTGTACATCATTGTAATGTTCAATAATTGTTTAACACTTAATGGCACTTTTTTCCAAGTCTTGATTTGTCTTTTTTTTTATTTTATTTTTTTTTATATCCCAATAAATATCTTACTGTGGACTTTATACTGAGGTATTACCGTACCATGACATTTTGATATTGTTACATCCCTACTATTAAGTGAATAATTGGACATCATTAAAGTTCGCCAGCATTTATCTTTTTTCAGTCTCTTGTAGTAGTCCCTTGAAGAAACATCATAAAGGCAGGAGTATCATTTCCATAGTTTCACGAACCTTTCCTCCATTTCGTAATTTCACCTAGCAGCACCTATATCACATCTCTTCCATTTCACCATGTTTGAAAGCTGTGTACAGAAGAGCTTATGTTCTCCTATTGGTCAGTGTCACAGATGTGATGGAACCGGGTGTGTCTCATACGCCTGAAAAGTGAAGCCGCGGGCTCTTTGATCGCCCCCCTGGTGGCTGGATGCAGTACAAGTCATAAACCCGCCCTCTCAATGCAAACTAATGGCACTTGTAAAAATAACAAAAAAAATAATTACACATACAATAAAATTTTCCGAAAGATGGTTTTGGTCATTTAAGGTAGTTGTTATCATGCTGATATATATTCAATAGTTCATTTTTGTGATCAGTTTGATTTTTGCAAGCAATTTGGTGCTATAGAAACGGGGCGTGTCATCACGATTTACAGTTGATTGACAGCTTCTCTGAGGACTGTCGGAGCTTTGAGGGGAGATTGAAGATGAATAAATAACTATTATTTTTCGATTTCTGTGTTATTTCTCACTGACAAAAGTTGTTGTTCAGCAGTAAACTGTACTAACCGACCTACAGATCTGACGGATCACTGAGTTTTTTTCAGTCACGTTAAATGTGGGCTTTATAAGCTAAATGTTATTAGCCAAGATAACACTGCTAATGTTAGCCATGACAGAAAAAGCAGGTGATCGTAATCTGGCAGTTACTAATTATCTTTATGGGTATAAAATAATAATTATAAGGACAAAATTAATCCTACTCTAGTTAAAGAGCACTGTCTAACGTTACAGCAATCGATCTGCTGTAGAGTTAGTTCAACTTTACCAAGGTTTCAAAAATATTATTGCTCTAGAAACAGAATATTTTTTACAAGTATAATTTTAATTTGTGTATAATTTATATATTTAAAATACATCAATTACGATATGTTGTTTTGACGTAGTTATGAGTAATTTAGTTTAAAACTGAACAATGTGCATTAATAAACATTCAAATAAATGTAAATTCCTTATTGCCAGATGTAATTAGCATTGTTTAAGCCAAATGAAAAAGGGAGGAGGAAAAGAAAAATATAATAAACAATAGATAATAAAACAAATGGGTGATCTGATCTTGGTGACGCAGACGTCTGGGCGGAAGTTTGATACCACGCCTCCACCTCCTGGTTTCACTGACGAGTCTTTCTGCGCATGCCCAGGTTCCAACATGTCAACGCCCATCATCGTCCGTTTCAGTTCATTACATTGGAAGGAAGCGTCGTCGCGTCGTCCATCTTTTTTTACAGTCTATGGATGGAACCCATCCTGGAGGACTGAAAAAAAAACATGCAAGTCTTTATGTTGGGATGTGAAGCATCTCAGATGCAGTGGCGGTTACTGCCCATTATGACACACTATGCTTGATAAAATGAGCTCTTGTGCTCTGACACCCATTGTCGTTAACAAATCACCACGAACACACTGCTTCAAACGGATCATGGCCAAATCGGCCTGATAACATGTAGTCTGAACCCGGCATAATAGAGACATACTTTTCTTTTTGTTTTTTTGACAAATGTAGTGCCAGTAAAGGACAACCGCTAAGCAGATCTTGCTGCTAAAGTCATTATAAACAGGCTTTTAAAGTCTTTGCACAAACACACAAGGCTTTCTAGAGTAATTGCCAGTTTACTTTGTGAGGTTGAATCCCGAGTTGAGTCTAAGGAAAGTTTTTTTTTTTTTTTTTTTTTTTTTTTTTTTTTTATTACTGTTATCCTTTCTCTCTGCTTCAGATGGGGACTGGTGTTGCGAGCCCCAGCGCCGCCCCTGCAAGTGCAGAGACACAGTCTGCCTCCTCTAAGCCTCTGTTTCCTAGCTCTGCCCAAGTACGCAGTAGTTTGTGTGCTTCTCTTTACTGCAGCACAGCATGCCGATCAGATGCTTGTTTCTGTCATTAGTATATATGCACATGCATATGAAGTTGTAGTGTTGATATTTAGGCCGGTATTTAGCTGCTTAATGATTTGATTCAGTTCTTGATGCATGCATATGCTTTTTGCATTCAGCATATTATATGGACAATTATGTAATTGGCCACAAAAATCACTCCAAACAGACAAGTACTTGTACTAGCTTTTTTAACTACCTTTATGTATTTTATTTTTGTATGATTTTTATTATTTTCAAAACTGAAATTATTTCTTCAATTAAAAACAGCTCAATTTGACACTTTTTTTTTTTTTTTTTGGTGATAATTTGTCAGTGTGTGCTGTGATGTGGCAAGACCTTTTTCTTCAAGCATGTTTTGAAAATGTCAGGTTTTTTTTTTTTATTATTTCCTTTTAGGCGCAGCAGACTGTATCAAAACCATCATCTACCACCTCTGATTCTCCTAAAGTGACATTCCCAGCCTACACCCAGCCTTCCTCCACTCCTTCTGTTGCTGCCTCCTCCAGCACTGTGGCCAAGCCCCCTGCCACAGTCACAAGTAAGCCAGCCACCCTCACCACCTTGAGTGCTACCAGTAAGTTGATGCACCCTGATGAGGATATTTCGCTGGTGAGTGCTTGAGTTTTGCTCTAACTACTTTTTTGACAGTAAGTAATTGTAAATGCATTATCTGGAGTTAAAGAAATATTGCAAAAAGCACAAGTTTAACAATTAATGATGCGCGAATACATGCAGTCCAAAGTATGTTCTTGTTACCGCAAGTGTCTAATTACGTTGTTACTGTCTTGGCCCCAATTCAGGAAGAGAGACGGGCTCAGCTGCCTAGGTACCAGAGGCTAATCCCTCGGCCTGGGCAGACTGCAGCGGCTGCTGCCTCGGCTCCCCCTAGTGGAGCAGTGGGGGGAATGATACCTGCCCAGCAGGTTATACCTCCTCAGCAGCCTGGAATGAGGCATCCCATACATGGTAAGATTGCATCTGTAGGTCGTATTTCTGTTGACATTTAGCCACTGTCACAGGGTTTTTCCTGCATTAAACAAATATTTTGGCGATCACCAAAATTAATCTTAGTTCCTCCAAAGGTTTATTTGGTCATTTGATGTGCCGTTCTACTGGTACCTGCTCTGATAGCCGTCTGCTTTAAACTCCTGTGAGTGTTTGTGCTTTGTGAAGAGCATCAAAGGTTTCTATTTACAATGTGTTTTTGCAGCTTTTGAGCTTTTTAGCCAGTCACAGACATTTGGGATGTATTCCAGAAAGCAGGGTAACTTACTGTCACATATACCCTGAACTCTCGGTTGATTAACCCAAACCTTGCTTACTTGTGGTATGCTTGTTCCAAAAATGCGTCCGGGAGTTCAGCCAACCCAGAGTATGTTCCCGGTTAACACACAAGACATTCTCAACAGAGCGACATATTGATGATTCACCGTGGAAACAGATGCTAAGAAAAAGCGCGCCATTCTACTTCATTCTTCTTCTTTTGTTTAATGGCGATTTACATAACCTACTTGGTGCACATCACCACCTATTGGGTGGTTATACAATCCTTTTTTATTCTTAATATTGTTTGATGCTAATTATTAAATATAATATAACATATATATGTATTTTATTATAGAAATTATAGCATAGAAAATGTCCTGTTATAAAGGATAAAAAGCAGATCCATGTGTTAGATGACAATAAAATACATTCATATATTAGAATTGAATAAAGTTATATATTGTATAATATAACATTGTGTATATAACTGTAACTATATAACAAATTTAGATACATTAATATAACCATATTGATAATACAACATGTATCTGAATTCCTCTTAAACTAACTAACCCTTTAACATAACCTGCTCCGGAGCAGGTTATGTTCAGAGAGCAAGTTGCTATGGTTACTTACTTACATAGTTACTTCCGTTTTGGAAACCGAAAGTTGAGGTTATCCGCTTACTTACTCTTAAACATACCCAGGTATTTCACATAACCTGCTTTCTGGATTACCTCCCTGTTGCAATGTTAAGATGGTCAGAATCTACTCACACCACCCAAAATGGTGGATTCTTTTGTTCAGCACGAGTTCTGCACGTTTGTGTAGAATGCAGCTTTGTGCACCACGTCATATTTGACAGTTTCAGCTATTATAATGGCAGAGATCTTTGTTTGCTTTCTGTATTGTGTTTTTTTTTTTTTTTTTTTTTTTTTAATGCTGCTAGCTACACTAGATATTTTAGCTAGATATTTCTAATCCACTGTTTGGAAGTTAGTCGGGCCGAGTACAACAACAAACGTCTAACCAGTCAGCATCAGGGGCATATGACGGTCAAGGAGAGAGAACGAGCAAGAGGGAGATTTGAAAATAAGAAGAAAAAAACTGCAGAACGAGAAATGGGACACAATACAAAACCGCTCAAAAGAATATCACTGGAATGAAGGTTTATGCCTGGGCAAGTGCTTTAGGACCCTGTTATATTAGAAAAGCTTTCCAGCACTGGAGAGTGCAAAGAAGGAAGGCCTGAAAACTGCTTTAATCCCACTTCTCATGTGTGTACACTGGGTTTTGATTGTGTGGAGCTGCTGTGGTATTTATGACTAACAACGAACACTTTGCATTTACTCGTGTGTACTGTACGTTCATTTTTTTTTTTTTTTTTTTTTTGTGCTTGTCGTTCATCAGCTGCACTTTATTTTTTGCATTTTGTTGCACGTCAGCTGTGAGGAACGGACATCCACTCGCGTTGCGTGTGTAACAGTTGCCAGATAGTGAAAGTTCAGCAGGTAAACCACTGCGCTCCGACAGTGATAATCATAGCGATGGACAGAACAAAACAAAACAATGCACAGATTATTTGACATACAGCATTAGATTAAGTCTTGTATTGTAAATGTAAACCTGCCACTTTTTTGTGTAATGTTTTATTGTTCATTTCTAACTTTACAAATCAGTCACTGTTTATCAGAATGGTTGCCTAGCAACAAACAATGTAATAGTGATGTAATGAGGTCACAGGTGTACACAAACAGCAAATCATAATCAAGGACAGTGATTATCTGTTTATCATAATCATACTTGAATTCCACAATCATGTTGACATTAAAATAAGGGAATTTAAATGATGATAATTTGATTAGCTCAAATCATTAAAGGGATAGTTCACCCAAAAATTAAAATTATCCCATGATTTACTCACCCTCGAGCAATCTTAGGTGTTTATGACTATCTTCTTTCAGATGAACACAATTGGAGATGTATTTAAAAATATCCTTGTTCTCCAAAGATTTATAATGGTAATGAACAGGGGCTTGTTTTGAAGCATCCATTAAATGCATCAACAAATAAATGCATCCATTCATCATAAATAATAGTCAGTAGGGCTCCAGAGGGTTAATAAAGGCCTTTTGAAACAAAACAATGGGTTTTTGTAAGAAAAAAATCCATATTTAAAACAAAGTAATAAAAAAAAAAAAAGCGAGCGGCTGTGCACATTGATTTGCGCCGGAAGAGTGAACTCTGACCCAAGGCATGATGCAATGATGAACGTGGTAGCGCAGAGGATAGAACAAAACAAAACACTGCACATGAAATGGGTATAAAACAAGAAATTTCAAAGAGAAATGTCAGAGGATTTCGATACGAGAAGAGGAGCTAAGTTTGTTGCCCAGCACTATTTGTTTGAACTGTGAGAGGCGTCTACGCTACTCCTACATCCCGCGTCATACATCGTGTGAGGGGTTACTCATTTGGCGCAAGTCGACTTGCGGATTATGCGTACGGTCATCTGGCAGAAGCTAGCTTTTTTAGATTATAAAGTTTTAAGTATGGATATTTTTCTTACAAAAACCCATCTCTTCACTTCAGAAAGCCTTTATTAACTCCCTGGAGCCTTATGGATTATAATTATGACTGGATGCATTTATTTTTGGCTTCAAAACAGGCCCCCCGTTTACTGCTGTTATAAATCTTAGAAGAGAAAGGATATTTTTAAGTATATCTCCGATTGTATGCTTAGTATTAGCAGTCAGTCTTGTTGAATTTATGATGTAAATGTAATGTTTAGTCCCAATATGTGTATTTTTGTTTTCAGGTCAGTATGGTGGTCCTCCACAGGGCATTCCTGGTTATATGGCTGGTGGCATGCCTCCTTATGGACAGAGTGCCCCAATGGTGCCCCCATACCCACCTGGGCCTCCCATGGGTATAAGGCCACCCGTAATGTCTCCAGGCAGCCGATACTGAAACAGCGCTGTCGTCCCACTAGGTTTGGAGGTTAAACCTTTTCTCATCTTGTGCTTTTAATGTAGCCAAACCAATGAGCTCTAAACCCACTGCTGAAGAAAAACTGGACATTTAAGATATGTTATATCACACAAAAGTATTGGATTCAGCCCTTAAATAAAGACTAAGAAGATAACAGCAGTATCAATGTTACAGTTGATACATGTATTGCTTTTCTTCCTATTGTGTTTCATTCAGGTTGTACAAGTACAGTATATTAGACAAAGGTTCATAATATATTGAAGCCGCTGGCCTAACAGTATCTCCATACTCAAGGCAAGTTCCCAGTAAGATTTCTGCTTTTATCTTGGTAGAGAAGCCCTCACAGCACCATACTGTGCTGTTGGACTTTACGTCCCCAACATCAGCTTGGTGAGGGCTTCAGATCACTGTTGTCATGGTGTTTTTTCTTTTAACTGTTTGCATCCATTTATTCAGGGTTTAAATAGCACAAGGGTAAATATGTGTCTCTCTGTATTTTTATTTTTTTGCTATGTGCATTGTAATAAAACATACTTAATTTTGATTTTTTTTCTTCTTGATTTTGTTTTTGTGTGAGTGTTTCCTGTACAGTGGAGTCTTCAGGCAGGTTGGTTTTCTTGATAAAGCCATAATGTTACAGACACACTCGTTCTGTCAATAACAAATTTGTTCTGGAATGTTCATATAGGTATTTAGTCTATATTAACACACCATTAAGAGTCATTTATAGTAAAGAGTAAAGAAGTAATCCTCCTTAATATTTTTAACTGTCATATGACACATTTTTGCTTGATAACCCAGTTGCATGGATGAGCTTTCCAGAAGTTGGATTTGAATGCACCACACATTTGTCTGACATGACATGCTTGTGATATTTCTCAGTTACCAGTATTAAATTGGTACAATGGCTTGGAAGCATTTCCTGGTCTGCAGGTAAGACCCGCTGTGTGTATTATATTGCAAAGGATCCAATTTTACTGCATGTTTTTGTATTTAACCCATGGGTTTTAGTCTGTCATGTAATTGATTCATCACAAGAAGAATGTGACGTCTGTTTTAGTGTTGGGGGAAAGCAGGAAAAATTGGCTGAAGAGATTTACCAGATATTTACCAAGTGTTTGCCAGAGAGTCATACAGTTTAGATATATTTTTAGGGTAGCTGCCCCTGCTTCTGGAGATCTACCGTCTTGCAAAGTCAATCAATCACACTTGTACTACATAAGTTATAACCATGGTGTTTTGGATTACTTGAAAATTACAGGTGTAATCATGATGGAGCAGTGCTGGAACTAAACTCTGCATGAATGTTGCTCTCCAGGATCGGGGTTGTCTACCCCTGCTTTAAATTTACTTTATTTCACACCAGATTTTCATCTTTCCTTCCTACTTCAGTATTACTTGGGAATGCCGAGAAGTGTTATGATTGTTACTCCTGATTTAAAGTAGAAAGGTAGGGTTTTTTTGGACTGATGTTACAAATGTGAAATAAACAACTGTAATTTAATTTGAGTTTGTGTTTCATTGCTTGGATTTTAATATGTATACAGTACCAGTCAAAATGGTTTTGAGGTCATTTTCCACATATAGTAACACCTTTTTGTCCAGTCTTGTCATGAGGTGCTAATTGAGATGCTTTTCCAACAGTCTTGAATAAACTTCGGTATATAGTGGAGATGGTTTGCCCATAATGTTTGAAAAAAAAAATATATATATATATCTTTGGGCAAAATTTCACATACTGTACATGTATTAAATATTTTCTTTACACTCAAAAAAAAAAAAAAAAAAAGGTTTGTTCAATAAACTTGATAATTTCCCAACAATTTAGGTCTATACAATAAGAATGAAATGAAAGTTGATTTTAACAAATAAAAAGCAGACTTAATACATTTAAGTTTGTGTCATACTCATGGCTTTAGCATACTAACATGTGCTATTTCTGGTTAGTATAATTTAAGAATTTAAAGGGTTCACCCAAAAATTAAAATGTCATTTATTACTTCCCTTCATGTCATTCTACACCCGTAAGACCGTTCATCTTCGGAACACAAATTCAGATATTTTGATTAAATCAGATGGCTCAGCGAGGCCTCTAGACAGCAATCTCAAGATCCATAAAGGTACTAAAAACATATTAAAATCAGTTCATGTGAGTTCAGTGGTTCAATCTTAATATTATTAAGCAATGAGAATACTTTTTGTGTGCCAACAAAACGACTTTTCAACAATATAGTGATGGACCGATTTCAAAACACTGCTTGGCTATACAAATCAAATGAGTTATTCGGATCTCCTAGCAAATGGTTAAACGGCTGAAATCACGTGACTTTGGCGCTCCGAATAACTGATTCGATTCATAAAGCTCCAAAGCTGTGTTTTGAAATCGGTTCATCTCTATATTGTTGAAAAGTACGCTTTTTTTTTTGGTGCACAAAAAGTATTCTCTTCCCTTAATAATATTAAGGTAGAACCACTGAACTCATGTGAACTGTTTTAAATATGTTTTTAGTACCTTTACTGTATGTATCTTGATTTTCAATGGCATTGCTGTCTATAGAGGCCTCACTGAGCCATCGGATTTAATCAAAATATCTGAATTTGTGTTCCGAAGATAAATGAAGGTCTTACGGGTGTGGAACGACATAAGGGTGAGTAATAAATGACATTATTTAAATTTTTGGGTGAACTAACCCTTTAAGTTGGCTCAACAAAACATTTTGTTTAAATAAAATTAATTCTTTCATACTGTGCCAATTTTGCGTGGAAATGTTTCCTTAATTAAATTCATTGAACAAATTTTTCGGGTGCACCTTAGTTGATCAGTATATGAAATGTATAGAATGAACAAATATGGCAAGGCTGGTGTCAGTGCTTACATAGTTATTAGTGAATCAGTTAATCTCACACCATCATAGAGCTGCCCACAGCACAAGCACCACTCTTCAAGCACAATGATAACCGCAATGTTCAGAAACTCTAATAAATGTCCATCATAAACACTGACAAGTCTTTTCCTTTACTGAAAAATAAAATGCTTAATCTCTTAATTAAGCTCTCCTAATGCAGTCCCTTGCAAAGCATGCTGGGAACTACAAATCCACTGCCCAGTTACAGTAATGTAAACTAAAATGGATTAGATAAACTTTAGTTTTAAATAGGTGTATTGAATACATTGAAATTAAGTAATTAAGACAGTGTTCAAAAGTGTGTTGCTTTAGCTCGTTTTAATTGAACATCAGTCAGATTTTTTTTTCTGAGTATGCAAAGGAGTACAAGTGCGTGTTGTGAATACATGTGAAAACACTTAATATTCAAATTTATCACAGATGATTGCCAGACCATGAGATTTTTTTTCTGCAGAAATCCAGTTATGTTCAGCCCTGAGAAGTAACAGTTAAACCATTTTAACATTCTTGAGAACACATTTATTCTACAAAAACAAGAAACCACATTTGAAAAATCCACATTTAAAAAATGTCTTGCAGTAGTTTCCCTTAGCCTCATAACCCCACCCGTTATAACGGTGAAGTTGAAAACGTTTTGTTAAAAAGATTTTATTGTTAAGCATTAGGGGGAAAAGGCTTTTGTATAGTCTCCAAACAGGTGCTTGGGAATCAGACATGTTTTTTTATTTAAGGCCATTGATAAGCCAGTCATCTACTGGCTCAACAGCAGCTCTTCCTTCATGTTTTAACCTGCTGGCAGACTACAACTCTTCCTTCCCACCTAAATTTCACACCGTGTTTGTTTATCTACACCAGAGAGGAAATAGTCTCTCAATTGAGCCTTTCTGTCACCTGATTGAGTTCAGGTTCCTTGACCTATGTAGCAACTGTCAATTAACAAAATGTATTGTCTATTGCTTATTTGCTTGGCCAAATGTATTTTAGCTAAATTTTATATTTTGCCAACTGGATTGGTCTAAATATACATTCTGTGGCTCCAGCAGGATGTTCTACCTAAGATGGCAATTCTTTTCAGACTACTTGTTTTCCTACCCTCACAGATGTGTAACAGATGTCTCCAGATGCAGATTAATAACCTGAATCCTGTTTCCCTGTTTTTCTTAACTGACACGACCATTAATCTGTTTTGTTTTGTCCTGTGTATGTTCTCTGTACTCCCTCTAAGAGGCAGTATAACAGTTCATCCTGAGATGTGAATAAGCTCTGAAGAAAGTTCTTGGCATCAGAAAGTAAATGGTCAGGTTCATTCAAACGACTTTAGATTCATTTTGTTGAAGATATTGTGTCCAGGCTTTAAATGTTGAAAGTGTGAGTATGCATATATTCTTTCTTTTTAGATTGCAATGAAGCAGTCCTTTTAATTTGGGTAATTTTGATTTACCACTCATAATCAATTGAGATTTATTTGTACGTTCATGTTTATGTTCTATTGTGTTTTTACACTATTATCATACTATTATTATCAAACATTACACTATTGAGATACTTAAAGTGAAGATGACTCTATGCAAAAATCTGTATGTGTTACAGTAATGAACTGAAGTTGACAAACCACCCAACACTAGTTTCCTTTTTCTCTTGATCTGTAAAGGGCCCCAAACCCCACACCCCTTCGAGGTGGAGTCACTGTGCTCCTCGTGTTCATCTGACATTATTTCTTTGTTACGCTCAGATGTTTCTGGCTTTCTTACCTCAGTCACTATTATTTAATTTCCTCTTCAATAATGTTAGGTTTGAAGTATGTTCATGTTACTCTCTTGTTTCTTATCACCCCTTCTGTAACTGGTAAGTAAATATTTCATACTGATTCTAACCTTTTTGTTATAGTTTTTTTTTTTTTTAAGACTGATTTAAAGACTGAATAATTGATACACTCTTACATAAGAAGGTAAGCAGAGAAAATAAAGTTTATGTACAGAAATGTTTTGTGGCAAAAGTGTTCTCATAAGACTTGTTAAATGTTGAATTTTATTTTAGCAAACTAAAACAGTTCTTTTAGTTTGTGTAACTAGGCATGAGTTGTGCAATACACGCGATTCATCTAAATGTTACTAACTTGTAGCCATTTCACCTCAGCACATGGAGGTATTGTTTATATCCACAGAGTGAGAAATTCATCCATTGACATTTCCTGTGTATCGGCAAACAAGGAGAAAAACCTATTTGCCTTTTCACTGAAACGCAGGTTGCTGCAGACCAGTCAAGTAATGTATCTTTCAAAAGGAAACACACCATTTATCAATAAATCTGAGGACAAGAATCGCATTACTGTACGTGATGAGTTCTTCAACCACACAGTTCATCTGACAATCTCAAACCTGCAAGGTCAGGACACAGACGTGTACCACTGTGAATTCCACTATGGTGATCTTCCATATGACAAGAATATCCCTGGCAAGATCGAGTTCTTCATCTATGTCGAAGACTTCTGTAGGTGACTTTTATTTATATTTCATCAAATATGACTTTACATGAAACAGTCTAGATCCAGGTCTATTGTAATGTCTATGGTGTTTACTTATACCACAGTTCTTGCCACAGTCAAGAGTGCTGTTGTACTAAATATTAGCACAGCTGTAGACACAAAGCCTAGAAACTGACAATACTCTTATAGTGTGGTCTGTATAAAGTCTGCAAACTTAAGTTATACAGTGAAAATATACTAAACGTATCAGCACTCTTGCACACTGCTTCACAAATCAAATTAGAGGACCATAACAAACTGTTGTGTAATGTTCTTTTTTATTTGCAGTTGATGGTTACAGAACCCCAGAAGAATGACACTTAAAATAAATTAAACTTAGGCAGAAACATACATAGTTTATTTATTGAAAAAGAGATACATTTTTGTGCATAATTCTTTCGGCTTCTACCTTTGTTATTGTTTTATTATTAGGAGTTCAAGGCAAGCACGTGTAATTGTTAAATTTTCGAAGGATCAGCATTCTCCCCTAAAAGTGATCAGGCAGACCAAACCATAAGTCGTAGAGACTTGAAACTTTGAGGGCTGGTAGTACTCATAACGCTTACAACGTCACCAAGGCTCACCCCGATCGGCCTGACAGGGGCGCTACAGCAGTCAAAAGTATGAAATGGCTCATAACTCCTGAACCGTTAGGCCTAGGCGCAAGTGTCTTGTATTGTTGGAATCCTTGGCTCAAGGCGGACAAAAGACCTACTTTAGCGAGCTAGTCCTTGGTTTTTGACTCAGTCAGAACCAAACCATTGCAGAAATGTTCTCTGGAGTCAGAGTCATAATTATCAAAAAAAAAAGTTGCAATTTTGATTCACAGTCGCTAAGGGGCACCAAAACAAATGATGAGCCACTTTTACTAAAATAGCTGTAACTCAAGAACAAAATTAGATATATGCACCAAACTCAGTACACTTGTGCAGGGCCTCAACTTAGGTCACAATTAAAAAATCGTGTCGATTGGACACTAGGTGGCGCTATAACTTGGAAAAAAAAATAAAACAGCTGTAACTATGCAACTGTTAGTCCGATCGACTTGAAATTTGGCATTTAGTGTCTTGGACCAAGGGGGCATGACAGTCTATGAGTACATTGGCATATCTCAAAAAACATGGCTGCCATTGGCCAATGAAATTTGAGCACCTATTAGACAAGGTTAACGGAGGCCAATCATGACAAAACTTGGTGAGCTTGTTCGACTCAAGGTCTATAAGAATGCATATCAATTTAATATCGATGCATATCATTTCATAGATGTCCTCATTCTGAACAACTTCGCCTCAAGAACCAATGCTGTCAATCAAATCGTTCATTAATTATTCGCGAATATCTGAAAAACCTATTTTTGCAAACTAGTCCTAGGTTTTTCGCCAGATCACAAAAAAAAAAAAACATCCTTTGGACTTTCTAGATCAATAATTATCAAAAAAAAGTTTAACTTTACCCTTTGGGTTGCTATAACAGGGGTCATTTAGAAAATGGGCATGGCAAAATATACTCAAAAGCCTATGAATCCCAAACAAAAACTCAAACTTGCACATGCAGCATATGACTCTAAAGAAGCATGCCAACTTTTATGAAGATCGGACCATAGGTGGCGCTATAACTGTTAAAAGCTTTAAAAATATATGTTTTTAATGGTTTTGGCTGAAAATTTATGTAACTTTGGGTGTGGTCGACTTATTTTCCCGGGAGTCACGTCCTTAGACACCTGAAACCTTGCCGAGTTCAATGATACCAGACTTGCCAGGTTTCGGCTTATGGTTTGTGCAACGTTGTGATTTAGAGCTTAAACAAATTTTGCGAATATCTTTGAAACCATTAGTCCAATCGAGACAAGACCAGCGTAGGAAACACGGCACCAAAGTTGGTTAACTATATGTCACTGCCCAAAAGTCAAAATTTTGATAGGAAGTGGCAAAAAAAAATTCAAAGTCACTCATGGGTCATTTTTTATGCTCTCATATACATACGTTTCTATAACTCCAAAGCAAAATGAGATATTTTCACCAAAATTAACACAAAAAAGTGGTGGAGATCAAACCACTGTCAAAAAACCTTTAAAAAACATATTTTTCCTTACTAAATTGCCTGTATTGGCTGTAATTTTTTCTTCCATATATGATCTAAGTACTTACACGATTGCTAAATAAAATATAATATCTTTTTATGTGCTTAAAGGCCTTACATGCTTGAATAAAATAAATGCTATAAATGCTGCTTGCAACTTTTATTATTATTATTATTGTTATTATTATTAATGACATAAATGGCCGCAACAATTCCATAATACACAGAATTATTAGGCAATTTGATTTTCTGATCATATTTTTTTTCACATTTTACCAATTCCAACCCACATTAATCTTAATAACTACTATTAATATTGTATTTGATATTGTATTGATATTGTAATATTGTAGTCTCTGAGATCCTGACACCTTGCACTTCTGGAGACTCCAGGTAGGTTTCAGTACTGGGAAATGGTGGCGCTGGAGACTAAAGGGTTCTGATGGTTTCACACTTATTTCTTCACCTTAATTCTTAATTCTTTTGCAGTTAACGTGTCTTTTCTTCTCCAGATGTTTTTGTATGACCCCACTGACCCAATGAGCATTTTGCTGTCCATTGGTCATGCTTTAAAGGTGCCATCAAATGTTTTTTTTACAAGATGTAATATAAGTCTAAGGTGTCCCCTGAATGTGTCTGTGAAGTTTCAGCTCAAAATACCCCATAGATTTTTTTGTAATACATTTTTTTAACTGCCTATTTTAGGGCATAATTAGAAATGCGCCGATTCAGGTTGCGGTCCCTTTAAATTGCGCGCTTTCCACCCCCGGAGCTCACGCTTGCCTTAAACAGTGCATAAACAAAGTTTACACAGCTAATATAACCCTCAAAATGGATCTTTACAAAGTGTTCGTCATGCATACTGCATGCATGCGTCGGATTATGTGAGTATTGTATACTGTTATATTGTTTACATTTGATTCTGAATGAATTTGAGGCTGTGATCCATGGCTAATGGCTAATGCTACACTGTTGGAGAGATTTATAAAGAATTAAGTTGTGTTTATGCATTATAATGCATAATAATGAAAATAGCGATGGCTCTTGTCTCCGTGAATACAGTAAGAAAAAATGGTAACTTTAACCACATTTAACAGTACATTAACAACATGCTAACGAAACATTTAGAAAGACAGTTTACAAATATCACTAAAAATATCAAGTTATCATGGATCATGTCAGTTATTATTGCTCTATCTGCCATTTTTTGCTATTTTCCTTGCTTGCTTAACTAGTCTGATGATTCAGCTGTGCACATCCAGAAGTTCTGCCCTTGTGTAATGCCTCGATCATGGGCTGGCATATGCAAATATTGGGGGTGTACACCCCGACTGTTACGTAACAGTCGGTGTTATGTTGAGATTCACCTCTTCTTCGGAGGTTTTTTAAACAAATGAAGAAGAAGGAAACAATGGAGTTTTAGACTCACTGTATGTCATTTCCATGTACTGAACTCTTGTTATTTGACTATGCCAAGATAAATTCAATTTTTAATTCGAGGGCACCTTTAACTTTGCAATTTCTAGTATTGCATTAGTATTGCGTCCTTCTAATGAGCATTTAATCATTTTTGACTTTTCAGTCTGAGTTAAATCTCTGTTTTGCCTCATTTTGCCTGTAAAAGCAAACCTGCCTTATAATTATGCACACGTTTCACATGCGCATTTTTCATTTCCAGCCTTCATTAAAAATTATATATCACTTATAAATTATTAAATACAATATTAATAGTAGTTATTAAGATTAATGTGGTTTATAATTGGTAAAATCAGAAAATCAACTTGCCTAATAATTCTGCACACAGTGTTGTTCAGTATGAACTAACGTTTAGTAATAGGCATTATAAAGAGTACTAAATAATACCATGTTCAGCTATTTCTTATTGCTATTTCTTACATATATGTGTGTGTGTGTTCATTGATGGCCGATTACAAAATCAGCAGTGTATCTTTAATAAAACAAGACAGGTGAGTAAATACAATACATTATATACACTAGTACAGTGCACAGCATAAATGAGTACACCCCTTTTGAACAAATACAAAAGATGAATTTTCTTTGTGATCACTAATACAGTTCATGGAAAGATGGCAAAACTAAAATGTATTAAACATATACATAATAAAAACTGAGAAATATATGTCATTAATAGCTATAAAATAAGTAAATTAGCCAATTTTGTTCAAATTAAGAATTGCAGAAATGAGTACACCCTAGATTTAATTCAACAAATGTATAATATTCTAGTACTTATATGCCCTCCATAATTTTGAATATACTTGCTCTGACCCTTATTGGCACAGAGTGTACAAGTTCATGACAAATTGTCACATCTGTCCTGTTTAACTCCTGGATGATGAGCTCCTTAAATACCCTGATCTTAATGGGGAGTGTTGCTCCACTCGTCATTACAGAATCCCTCATAGGTGCTCAAGAGTGTTAAGATTGAGTGCAATACATGTCCACAAAAGGTTTTTCACCTTGGGAGAATGCATATCCTCATTGTCATGTTGAAAAAATGCCCAACAATGCAGGGAATGAGGAAAGGGTAACATCTTCTGTTTCAAGTTTGTGTATTAAATTACACAGTGGTGTGGGAATTCATGACAGCATTGATAAAGCACATCTCCCTCACACCTTCAGCACTCATACATCCCTATATAATAGCTTTACTATTACTTTGGGAACCATAAACTTCTCACTGTACTCCTCCTCTAGCAACACCATAACATTCTGGATGCAGTTAGATCCAAAATGTTTGATTTGGTCTCATGAGACCAGAGTATTGATTCCCAGAATCTATATTTTGTAAATAAGGGCTTTGGAAATGGTTAACTGACTTTATTGTGCCTTGGCTACAGTAGGTAGTGCCAGTGAGAACAACAACCATGCATTTCATTTCTGCAGGCTGCATCTTACTCTGTGAGATAAACAGTCACTCTTTCCATAGCTTTTGCTGGCTTTGAGACACTCTCTTGGTATTTCTCCTGCTCTTTGTTTAGCAAAAAAATCCCTCATCACTAAATGAAAGCTTAAAATGAAGGCCTGATTATTTCAGGGGCCTTGTCACAAGTCCATTGTTTTTGAATTTCTGTGTTACTTTTGCTATATTTTCACACTTAAAACAATGATTTTGTAATCCTCTTGTACCACTGTCCTCTTTTGTGCTAAGAAATAAATCTCCTGACAGTTCTCTCCCAAGTTGTTCTGTTGTTGTCAGCATTAAGTCTGAGAACGATTCACTGGGTTATATAACACTTTTAACTGTCAAGAAAGTACTTCTCTTTAAATGTTTTGGTTCAACATACTTACCTGTTGATCAAACATTGCCTTAAACTTACACCAGAACATTTTTATTTTGTTTTATTTAGTAACTTTTAGGAGGGTGTACTCATTTTTGCTACACAGCATTTTATAACCTTGATAAGAAAATCTTATTTTCCTGAATAATTTTGATATTCTTCTTTGGTAATTGATTAAGCAGACTTGCTGGAGCATTATATCTCTAAAGAACCCTAACATGTCTTCTAAATAAGTAATTTAAGTTTCAGAGGGGGTGTGTCATTTATGTAATTTATGCTGTGCACTGTATTACAGCATGTCTCTTTATTGTGACTGTATTTGTTGTGACTGTGTTGCAGCTCGTGAGCCTTGTAATTGTTCAAGTTACCTGCCATTGCTGTATGTGATCTCTGGAGCTGCATGTCTGCTGGGTGTTCTGGTTTTAACTCTCGCTACAGCTTACTGTGTAAGTATTTTATGTAGAGTTTCAAGTTTGAGTTTAAATTCAACTGTGTCACCTTTTATTCAGTTTGTTCTTTAGGCAAAAAGACATGAAATAACTAAAACTCCTAGTTATAGTCAAGATGTCTTGCTATTCACTGAAATGAGAAGAAAACTGCATATAATAATAGGTCCGTGGACTTTTTTTCTCCTCAAACCACTTGGTCCCTATATATTATGGATCCCATCATTGGGGAATAAGTTAATTATAATAATAATAATAATAATTATAAGAATAACACAAATTCTACGAGAAAACAATTTATTAATGCATAAAAAGTTTCATTGCAACTTTATTTTACAATACAGTGTTTAATTGTTATAATATTGGTTCAAAAATCAAAAAAATCAAAATGTTGATGGTGATTTGCCATCAAATATGTGATTTAAAGGTGTCATTCTATGGTTTACTCCCCACTATACATTTCAGTTAAACCCACACTTTTACCGATTTCCTCTCACATGCAGTGTAGATGGCCTAACCGTAGAAAGCCACAGCCTGTAGTTCCTGTTTATGAGGAGATGACTGGGGTGCGGCCCACCAAAGGAAAAGCCACAAGCCGTCAGATTGATATTGCAAAACTGGAGGAGGCAAACAGCTCTGTGGCCACCTTGTTCAGCAACGAAAACCATTATGTAAATTGAAGTGTCAAAATGTAGTGAATAAGAAGTCACTCTGCATTGATGTTCATGATGATGCTTCAGCTGATCCACAAGACTTTACTGAATCATCACCTTTGTTTGTTAGCATAAAATTAGTCTTTTCATCTTTCATCTGTACCTCTGTTAAAGGTACTTTAAGACATGTAA
This sequence comes from Chanodichthys erythropterus, assembly GCF_024489055.1. Lineage (NCBI taxonomy): Eukaryota > Metazoa > Chordata > Actinopteri > Cypriniformes > Xenocyprididae > Chanodichthys > Chanodichthys erythropterus. Next base: position 14,520,008 of record NC_090241.1, on the reverse strand, counting down.
TTTTATTGCTACAAAAACAGATTGTCAGCTTGCATCCTTTTTATACAGAGATTAAATGTTTTTTTGTCTAATAGTACAAAATTTATATATCATGATAAAACACAATGGTTTTTTTTATGTTTATTTTGATTATAGGTGTAGTCATATAACATATTTCACTTTACATATAGGCTTCAGGCGTTTTAAATGTAAATTGTACTCCACATTTGTTAAGTTGTTTATAACCTTTTTTCATTTTTACAAAAATAAATATAATAATGATAATAATAATAATAAAATAAAGGTATATAAACAGTAACTATGTACATACAGGGAGAGAACGTGTGGCCTAATTTAATTCCATCCAGAATAGACTCAAGTGACTTTCATTTAAGTAAAACATCTATATGCATGTAGATATTAAACCCACACACACACACATATATATATATATATATACATATACATACATTATATATATATATATATATACATATACATATACATACATATACATATACATACATATACATACATATACATATACATATACATACATTATATATATATATATACATATACATATATATATATACATATACATATACATATACATACATATACATATACATACATATACATATACATACATATACATTATATATATATATATATATATATATATATATTATATATATATATACATATACATATACATATATATATACATATACATTATATATATATATATAAATATATATAAAAAATTTACAAGCTATATCAGACTTTTTTTCTGATACATATTCAACCAGGAACCATTTGCAAGAACACATCCTTCTTTAAATTAAGATAAAGTATTCTGTATTTCTAAAGTACGCACTGGCAATATGTTTATTTGTTGTTTTAGTTTTTAACCCTTGTGTGGAACTGAATAAGAATAGAGTGGTAGTTTACCACTGTCTGCACATTCTATTTAAAAAATAAAATTTGATTTCACAAAATACACTATTGCAGGACCTGTTTATTGAAAGGTTGGAAAAAGATGCAAACTTAAAAGAAAAAAAATCAGTTGATAAGACTTTCACATCATTCTTCAGACATTATTTAAAACATTAAAGCATGCAAATAAAGTCTAGAAGATGGAGTGTTTCCACAGTTTCACTTTACACAAGCAGGCAACAAGGCTCCCGGTCTTATCTGCCACTTGGTTGGTTTTGGTTCAAAACAGTGGGCCATAGACCACTAACAGTTTATTTGACAGTTTGAGACAAAAGTGAGGGCGTAGTGTTGCTTTTGTTTGCTTTAAATATGAATGCTTTATATTTTTATTCACATGGCAACAAATAAATATTCTCTCTCATATACATATTTACAGTTTGCTTGTATTATTCTAATTTTCCATCTCAAATAAATATGATAATTAAATATAAATATAACAGCTATGTTGCTTTATCCTTTCCTTTTTAAAAACGAAATATTCCTGTCTCTATTGGTTCCTCTGCAAATGGGATATATCTAAGGTAGACAGGAAGTGAGGAGAGTAAGTTTTAGTGTCTGCTCATCGAGATCTGAGGAGGGCTCTGTACATGGCAAAGCCAAACACAGCAAAAACCGTGGCACCAACACTTGCTCGGAGCCAAAATGTAGAGCTCTTCAGGTCAGCATGTGTAATATGTCTGAAAGACAAAACAGAAATTAAGACAAGAAGGTTCGATTAATATCTGGTAGCTTGCATTTATAACTTTTACAACTATACTAATTATAGCTATGTGGCTACAACTTAAGATAAATACAAATAAAACATTTAGTAACATTCTATATGGGAAGATCAAGTTAAAACTAAAAATGATGCGTGAAAAGTGACAAACCGAAGAATTCAAATGAAAAGGAGGATATATACAGGAAATGAAGAAAGGCTCAACACTAAAATGTTACAAAACTCTATTGAAGATAAAAGATGAAGAAAGAACCATTTCAGAGTCAAGAAATGCCAATGTCAGATGGAGAACAAAGAAACTTTAAGAAGAGGAAATAAGAGAGGAAAAGGGTAATAGCTGGATCATTGTTGCAACTTAAAACTTGTGTGAGAATGAGAAACTGAACTGCTGCATGTCACCAGTTGCAAGTCAGATGACGATGACAAGATAATGAATTTAAGAAGCATGTAGAATTTGCAGGAAAGTGCTTAAATCACTAAATCAACCCCAAATTCACATGTCCCCTTGGCCATGACAGTCTCAAGACCAGCTTTAACCTGTTTTCGTCATATGTGGTATATGCGAAGGGTATATCCCTCCTGTTTGCACATGACATGGTTTATTTTATTAGAAGTCTTTATAATCATTGTCTAATTACACATGCACACAAATGCCAATACTATCATTAATACTGTTGATCCTCAAATAAACATTTGAGTTTGTATGCACGTTTGCATAAAGCATGAGAAGGTGGGCTTTCCCAGTGTGAGAATCCCCAGATTCTTGGTTCAAAAAATTTTTTTGACATCTACCTAAATGTCTTAGGGAATTTTTTTCCTTGTCATTTCGCTTGTTCATTGGGGGGATTTATGAGGCACTATTCTTTATAAAGTTCTTTATAAAGTTCTAGTGCTACACAAATAAACTGGACTGAATTGAAATAGTATCCAAAAATGCCTGGTGATCCATCCAAAAGTCTACAGCCCAACTCAGAAATGAGTCCACAAAACGTCATAACTGCAGCAGCTCCATTGCATTTTCATATAGTCTATATAGTCAAAAGTTTATCAGGCCAAACCAAAAGGCTGAAATGAAAGAAAATGAATGTGAATCAGGATGATAAATAAAGTGGATGAATAAAGATGAATTAAGAAGAGATATATAAAAATAGAGGAACAGCAATGAAGCAAGATAAAACCATCCTGAGAACCTGCTAAAGACGACAGTGTAGAGTTTGGTCCGAACCGTCTGGACAAGCTCAGAGTTGAGGAAGTTCTGACACAGACAGAAGGTGCACCTGTTACAGGTACACATGCAGCGCAGTCGCGCATGGCTGCCAACACAGAAAAAGATACAAGCACATGACAAATGAGCTATTTCTAAGAAACAGGATATAGTGTACTTTCGAGTTAACAGATAAAGGAAAGACTTGAAGTGAAAAAGTGAAATGATTAAATGCACACTGTGAATTTATATGTTCTCTCAAGATTTTTTAAACCACTAACGAGTGTAATATTCTTTGTTGTTTTCTTTCCACACAGAAGATGCAGTGTCTCTCTTATTGTCTTACACAATGAAGGAAAAAATGAGGAAAAAATATTATTTATATCACATGCTCGGGACTTCACTAACTGACTCATAAGATGCTCTGCAGCCAGACAGCTTGAAGAAGGGGTTTCTGTTTTTAGCAAAATAATTTATCTGAGTAAATCACCAAACCACGTGCTAGTTTCATCGTTATCTGCATATAAAAAAAACAAGAGTGGTAAATGAACAGAGATTTTAACAGAGAGATTTGATTTTTCCATTTGAACAGAGACAGAGAGAGACAGAGAGAGAGAGATAAAAGTCATTTGTTTTAACCCATAAAATGGCAAGACCATAAAGAGAAATCAGAAAATTTATTTATTGCTATTTTCCATTAGACTGGGTAAACCCAGCCTGATCTGCCGGCAATTTGATTTCACCCAGCAACTCAAGTCTGGAAACCCATACATTAATTTCTACTGCTTCTGTTACACTTTTGCGGGAACCAATCACAGACTGGCTTATCCACCTTGCTCGCTATTGGCGGGTATAACACGATGACGATAGAGAAGCAACGGCAAGCACGACCGTCAATCCAATTCCTTTTAACCTCGCAAAGATGCTGAATGACTTCTTTAGTTTAGTAAACAAATCGCTCGAGTGGGTGTAAATACCACTCACTTTCATGTTTTTTTTTGCACAACCTGCAAAAAAATCACTCAATGCCATTGCTGCTTCTGCAAACCGCTGATCAATGCTACAAAACAATATAAACTGGAATTTTCACATCGCTCTGCAAAGTACGTCACCCAGATTGTTGATCTGATTGGTTGAAGGACTATCCAACTGCGTGAATAATGCTCGATCACGCCTCTTGTGCAGTAGAAAATACATAGCAGACTCCCCAGACCAATGTTCAATTTTAAATTGAGCTTGGTCTTGTGATAGCCAGACACATTTTCCATCTTCTTAGGCCACAAATAATATGATTTCATGATTTGACTTATTTTTGATTTTAATTTCCCTCACTTTGTAAATTAATTGAAAAAAGAATGCTTGTGTGGCAATGCGTGTTACAACATTTTAGCCAACCTTTTATAACTTAAACTAAACATTATTTGTAAAATTCTGTTGGACAATACGTATAATTCCTATTTATGAATATATTAGCCTAATGAATCATATTTAATACACAAATATCTAGGGCCTATAAATTAATCAATATGAAAAACTTGTAGTACCCAATCTACTTCATGCCTTCTGTCCTCTGTTAATTTATACTTTTTTTTAATCAAGTAATGTATTTTTTCCTCAGAAATCTAATGATTTTTATAGAGAAAATGTAAGATAAACATTTACAGGACTGAAACAACTTGTGTTTACTTGGTTATTCATACACTATTTTGTAATGTTAAAAATTAAAACTTTTTACAATTTTTCATGTTAATGTAAATGTCAAATATGACACAACAGGATTTGGGGAACATTTATTTGTCCATCTCTCCCATCCCTAGAAATTGGCATATTAAATATGATAAATATGATAGAAGTTGGCTAATATATTCATAAATAGGCATTATACTTAAACTTACTTATACTTGTTGAATAATAACTTATGAGAGAATAAAGAGTTTAAATGTTTGGCAAAAATGTTGTAACATGCATTTTTATACCCCCAAAATACCGACGTATCCTGGGGGGTACAAACAATTACACAAACAATTAAACCATTTAAAACACGCAAGTCCCCTACAAATATTGTAAATATGTGAAATATCAACTTTTACTGAAGGTGAGCAGATTTCCCACTATAGGTGGTCACGCTGTTTTTAAATGCTGCCAGTGAGCTAAACAAAGAATGTATGTTCATACAAAACACCCTTTCAACATGAAACCAAGAAATGAGGCCTACACTTTACCTGCCTCTCCCCACAGCCTCTCAAACATTTGTATAACCCATTTTAAGGTTAAAACACCCCCCAAAAAGTACTGATAAGCAGAGGCAAACTCCACTGTCCTTCAAATGTTAAAATACCCTCTAAACATCTGAATTGTGGATAATGAAACAACACTTACGGGTACACGGCCATGGTGGTGAGTTTGATGAAGATGTCTTTGCTGGGAGCCGCAGCTGTGTTACAGGTATAGGACTGAGGCGGAGGCATCTTGTGCTTGCGGCAGAATTCCAGTGGAGTCATACAGTATTGCTGTTTTGTTTCTGGCAGGTCTGACTTTGCAGCAATCAACATACATGGAGTCTTACTGTCCATGAAGTATTGCTGGCAAATGAGGTAAAATGTGCATTTAGAACACAAATATCAGATAACATGCAGAATATAGCATGTATAAAAGTAAATTACAGTCATAAAGGAACTTATTGCTCTCTAATCTATTATTATTAAACAGACAGCACAGTATTGGCTTTGCCCTTTATTTAGAGGGAAAACAAATTGGCATCAATGTTTAAAAGAACAACACTGATCAGTGTCAGTATAGCAAACCTTGAAGATTTGTGCACAGTACTCAAAAGAGCAGGGGTTGCTGACATCATAGATCAGACACACAATGTCACATGAAAGTTCTGTCTCAGACAGGAAATCAAAATCTGGAAAGACTTCATGGAGCTGAAGGAAAAACAAAGAAACTTAGAACAAAGTTTCATCAAAAATTCAGCTTACTTTTTGAGAAACTGATAAATAGTAGAAATAATGAGAAATAGTGGTCAATTATCTGAACTCTTGGATCCCAAAAAAATGGATTAAATGCATAATGTAAGTTCAAATGGTTTGAGGAACTGCAATAGAGAGGTGCAGGGATGATGTCAAAACCCAGAAGACTAATTTCGCCACTAAATGGCAAGTTGTTTCCTTGAGATTTTCATAAGGGTTTTTTTCTGGGGGGTTTCAATTTATGAGGAAAAATAAGGTCTGTGGTAAATATAACAGCAACAATTGGACGTTTTTCTCTACAACGTAAATCACACACACCCATATCAAAAACACAAATTTTGAAGCAGTTATGTTTTCCAAGAGAGTGTTCAGAGTTACTGTAGTTACTGCTCCAGACTGAAAAAAAAATTCTAATGTGTAAGATTCTGTAAGACAAATTTATTTACCAACAAGTACTTCTCCTGTCCGTACACATGTGCAGTGCTGATTGCATAATATGATTTATGCTCTTCTCTTATTGTCCTCTGATGCTGTGAAGGACAGTAAATAAACATCTTAGGGAAAAAAACAGCAATCATGACAATGTCACATCTAAACTACACAGTCACATCTTTTTTTAATGAATAAAAGGCAAATGATACCATCAGAAATACCACAGATGGGCATGTAAAATGTTTCAAAATCATGTTGCCTATAGAGTAGCTCTGATGAAATCTAAAACTGCGCAAGAGATGAACTATGAACAAATTACTACTTAATGTTCATACTATGAATGAACAGCAATGGTATATTTGTACATTAACATTAACCTAACTTAACTTTGTTGTAACGTGCTTTTTTCATTCCACAATAACACAGACAAACAAACAAAAAATGTCACAATATTAAGACACAATGCTTATTTGAAGGCAAGTGGTCTGTATGGTTTTTCATTTAAACAAAATGTTTTTCTTGTAACTGACCACAAGGTTTCTGCCAAGGAAGCCCTGCAGGAAACCAGTTTTGCCACTTCCAGTTAGTCCAAACACATGACAGCGAAATACATTCCGTTGCGTCTGTTTCTTCTGAAGGTCGAGCTTCTTATCACGGGTCACTAGCATGTGCAGATACATTCAGTCAGCACCATAGGTGTCATACTGCTCTTTTATGTATTTTAAAATAAAATAAAATACATAATGTCATGATGAATTTTACACAGTCATTGAACTGAACTGAATCAACACTAAACTGACTTTATCCGCTATATTGACAAGACCTTTTTGAAAGATAGTGGTTTACTTATGGCTTTTTTGCACTTGAGCTTAACTGAGACTTGAGAGTTTATAGCCGTTTAAGAGGCTGTTTTGTCGACCTTGATTTATTGCAATTTTGAGGTGTTCAGTTTTATTTTGACTTTAGAAAATAAACATGATTCTCATCTTACAAATCAACTGTTTCTCATTTTTACTGGCATGTCTCTCAGGGGTTGAGGACTAGTGCATCACTGAGCCTACATTCAACATGAGTAAAATACTTAAAAGTACAATATGTAAAAAATTCTGTCCGTTAGAGGTCGCTAGAGGCCTATTCAAAACAAAGGCGTAGCTTGATGACACCAAGTTTAAACGCGGAATTTTGGGACATGTGGTCTTTAACTTATAACCGGGATAGGACTCGGGGTGAAATCATGTTAATGGATGCGATTATTAATGTTACTGTAGTATGAAACAGAGCCGGACTGAGTGTTGTGGGAGCTAAACAAGGCCACTGGAGCGATTGTGCAACACACACCGCACGAGCAGCAGAACTTTTATTATGCCAGTCGCAGGCGCCGCTTCCGCTTTTCCTGTCATGAGTATGAGGTAACACAGCTCTGTTTATCATAGACATTATAATGTCTATGCTGTTTATCATATTAGATACATTTGACTGTGTTGAAAATTATGTTATAACATTACTCTGTGCGTTCGCTCTGCAGCTGCTGTGAGACACTTGTTGACACTGCAGTAAGCTAGATTAATTTTAGAATATTATATTACATGCTGGATGGCTTGTGTTGATAAATGGCATGCAATTAATTTTAAAATGTATTTTATGATGGAGAAAATGCTGTAGGCTGTTACTAAAAATAAAGCTGCATCTGATTAGCTACTTCAAAAATAGTATTTTTCTCTGAGGCAAGAAGCATGGTACTTGCAAAAAATAAATAAAATAAAATAAAGAAAACAAGATTTAAACAATAAGACTATGTTGAGCTATAACAACAATTAGTTTATCCGTCTATAAATATATCAAAACAGTTGTTCCCTTGCCTATTAAACATGTAATATGTTAAAGTGTCTTTGGTGTTTCCATGGTTTCTACAAAATAAAACCGGAAACCGAGGGTAACACGGGTATGTAACTGACAGACGACTCCTCACACGTCCTGGAGCCTTAGTTAAAATAGCAATTTTCTCACGATTTACAAATAGTTGCAAACATGTGGGATGTTATAAGTACTCAAGTGAACAAAATATATAACACTGGCCAAGTGGTTTTTGGATATTGTACTGCAAAATTCTTACATATTGTGCCTTTAAGTACTGTTAAGATCAGATAATCTAAAACTTTTACTCAAGTCATATTAGAATTGGTGACTTGTAACTAGTAATGAAGTCATTTTCGCAGTAAGATATCTGTACATTTACTCAAGTATGGTTTTCAGGTACTCTTTACACCTCTGTCTCCGACTCAGCCTGGTATGTCTTTTTTTTCCCACCTGATAACCAAGACACCTTTACTTTTATAGCGCTTTATACAATACAAATAGTTTCAAAGCAGTTTTACAGTAATCAATAGGAAAATAATGATTCAGTGATGAAAGAGTTCAATTTGGCTGTAAAGTAGCTCTAAAAAGAAAAAAAGTGTCACTGTTTAGCTTAAGTCAGTTTAGTATTGATTCAATTCCATTGTAAAGATCATCAATTAAAAGGTGCCATCGAATTGAAAATTTAATTTACCTTGGCATAGTTGAATAACAAGAGTTCAGTACATGGAAATCACATACAGTGAGTCTCAAACTGCATTGTTTCCTCCTTCTTATATAAATCTCATTTGTATAAACGACCTCCGTAGAACAGGCGAATCTCAACATAACACCGACTGTTACGTAACAGTAGGGGTGTACGCCCCCAATATTTGCATATGCCAGCCCATGATCGAAGCATTACACAAGGGCAGAACATCTGGATGTGAACAGCTGAATCATCAGACTAGGTAAGCAAGCAAGGACAACAGCAAAAAATGTCAGATGGAGCAATAACTGACATGATCCATGATATCATGATATTTTTAGTGATATTTGTAAATTGTCTCTCTAAATGTTTCGTTAGCATGTTGTTAATGTACTGTTAAATGTGGTTAAAGTTACGATTGTTTCTTACTGTATTCACAGAGACAAGAGCTGTCACTATTTTCATTTTTAAACACTTGCAGTCTGTATAATTCATAAACAACTTTATTCTTTAAAAATCTCTCCAACAGTGTAGCATTACCCGTTAGCCACGGAGCACAGCCTCAAACACATTCAGAATCATATGTAAACATCCAAATAAATACCATACTTACACGATTAGACATGTTGCATGACGAACACGTTGTAAAGATCCATTTTGAGGGTTATATTAGCTGTGTAAACTTTGTTTATGCACTGTTTAAGGCTAGCGCAAGCTCCGTGGGTGGGGAGCGTGAGCAATTAAAGGGGCCGCAGCCTATATCGGCTCATATTTAATGATGCCCCAAAATAGGTAGTTAAAAAAATGTATTAAAAAAAAAAAAAAATCAATGGGGTATTTTGAGCTGACACTTCACAGACACATTCAGGAGACACCTTAGACTTATATTGCATCTTTTAAAAAATCGTTCGATGGCACCTTTAAATTAGTTCATTTCATCTATAAAGCAGCTCTGCAGAAAACAGTGAAGTCTCCATCGAGCTCAGTTCAGTTCTCATCCAATAGTGTCAGTGCATTCAAAAATATTAAAATGAATATTAAAGGGTTAGTTCGCCCAGAAATCAAAATTCTGTCATCAATTACTCACCCTCATGTAGTTCACACCTGTAAGACCTTTGTTCATCTTCGGAATACAAATTAAGATATTTTTGATGAAATCAAAAAGGTTTATTACTCGTCCATAGACAGCAATATATTCAACACTCCTAAAGTCCAGAAAGGAACTAAAGACATAGTTAAAAGCAACAAGAATACTTTTTGTGCACAAAAGCAAAACAAACATACAAAAATAGTGACTTTATTCAACAATAATCTTCTCTTCTGTGTCATTTTCATACGTTGTTTATGTCCAGCGCTTCCAAGTTCTACATCAGAACGGCAACTCATTATTATTAGTCGGCTCCTGCATCAGCATCACACCCATGCGTCGTGCTGCTCACATGTGCAGCTTTAGCCAATACTGAGCCGGCATTCAGATGTAAACACAGAAGCCTTTACTGTGCTTACTGAGTCACCTTCATAAGGATAATGAAAGAGAAGAGATTGTTGAATAAAGTCGCTATTTTTGTTTTGTTTTTGAACACAAAAAGTATTCTCATCACTTCATAAAATTGAGGTTGAACCACTGCAGTCACATCAACGTTTTAACAATGTCTTTAGTATCTTTCTGGACCTTGAAAGTGGTGATTATATTGCTGTCTATAGATGAGTCATATACCTCGCATTTCATCAAAAACTCGCATTTCATCAAAAATATCTGAATTTGTATTCCGAAAAAGATCAAAGGTCTTATGGGTGTGGAACGACATGAGGGTGAGTAATTAATGACAGAAATTTCATTTCTGGGTGAACATGGTGTAAGCAACAAGGTGTGGTTTAATTCCAGCTGCCTCACAAATAGTATCAGTGCAGTCAAGGAATTGTCTCATAATTTTATGAAGTTTACAACACGGATTCTGTTATTTTCCTGTATATTATTATAAAGCTGTTTTGAAACTGCTGTATTGTATAAAGCGCTATATAAATAAAGGTGACTTGACTACTGACTTTTTATTTCTGCATCTGCAATTATCCTAACAACCACAGGAGGGCTCAGTGACTCAGAGATTAACCAAAGATGAAAATGCTGTCATTATTTTCACATTTTTTAAACAACTTTTCAAGTTCAAATGTCCAAGATGGAATCTTTGCATATCCGATTATACAGACATTTTTGGCTCAAAAATACCCAAGTAGTAGTAATTATATATTTTTTGTTATAGCAAATATATGTCTTTGAACTTACCTGTTATGGCAGATGCCTGAGACTCCTGCTCAGCAATGATGGAGTAACCAAGGTAGCCAAGATATTCTAGACATCGCTGGACATCCAAGTAAGTTGTTAACCTAAAAAAAAAAAAAAAACATTGATAATTGATAAACTGATGAAGCATTTCAAAACCATTCAGACAGTAATGAACAACAGGGTAACATTCTAATGATCAACAGAGATTTATTCTCCTGTTTAAAAACACATCATTACATTCACAACATTAAAGAAGACTAGAATTCTTGAACAGACACATGGCATGTTTGATACACACGTCCACTGAGAGAGATAGCCTTGATATGTGATCCAGCCCTGGTCATTAGTGCAGACTGTACTGTTCACATCCATTCCCCAGGGGACGTAGGGGAAAACATCGAAGAGATCCATAAGCTCTTCAGGGGATAAAGCACAGTCTCTGTCCTAAAGCAGATACAAAACAAGTTTAATTTAAAACAGTATTCAACTGATCATCCAGAAATGAAAAATGAAGTGAAGGAGCATCAACCACTTGTACCTTATCATGTTTATCAAAGATGCTCTGTAGAAACAGGTAAGCATTGTGATTGAGCTCTGTGGTGCAATCTGGTGGTATTTTTAACCTGTAGGAACGTAAACATTGAGTCGGATGTTGATAACTGTAAGATTAGCAGATTAGCATAGTTGGATTAAATTGGGATTGCTGAAAAGTCTAATGGGGAGTGTTCAAAGCAGATTATGAAATTTCCAGGTTAAGAGTGTTCGAGCCTGTTTTTAATTACTGTAAGGGAGCAGTTAATCAACAGACACATTAAGATTACATTATATTTATTATTTATAGTTTTTACTGAAAAGAAAATGTATTCTGTGCACTCACATGTAATAAATAATTAATTTATTAAGTTTTTATACAGAGGACAAAATTACAACATGCAATCTAAGACCCAGTAAAAAGGTCTGTATTTGAAAAAGACCCTGTAAAAAGAACTGTGGGGAATATAAACAAAGAAACCTGGGGAAAATAAATCTACAGTATGTTCTAACCAACAGAAAATTTACCACGGTCTCTTCAGACAAGCCAAATTAATAGAAATCAGGTATGAGGCGAAATAAGATGCTGCTGCTTCCACCCATGAAAGAGAATGTGACTTGCTGAAATAATGACTGATGGGAAGTGGTTGTTCTTACGGGGGAAACAGGTAGTCCTGATGCAGCTCAAGATCGTCATCATATCCAAACCTCCGCAGTACCGTCCACGTGGTCTCATGCCTTCCTCTTTGGATGAAGAGAGTATGTAGGAAAAGGAAACCTGTGGGAAAAAAAACAACTGCCATGATGATCGATTTAAAGATAAAGCTAAGATAAGAAGCCCCGGATATTCCTTTCTGGACAGATTCCTAAGCAAACACAGGGCTGTGTGCAAATGTTAAGCTTGACAAATGCAGCCTTACCTTTGAGAGTGAGCCCATTGTCACGCACTCCATCCGTCAGGTTTTTACTTACAACATTTTTTACATCCTCCAGGGCTTGGGGGGCTAGTGGGGTGTTGAAACAGGTTCTCTATAAATAAGAAACAGACAATGACATTGAATACACATGACAAAGTTAGTTCATCCAAAAAAGAAAATTATGCCATCATTCACTCACCCTTAAATCAATACAAAACCGTAAGAATTCAGTTAATCTTCAAAACAAAAATAAAGACATTTTTTAATAATACAAGATTTCGGTCTCTCCACTGAAATTCCATTTCACCACAATTTTGACGTGACAAAAGTTAAGAGATTGTAAGACAAATCTATATAATAAACAGATTTAATTTAGGCTTTTATTATTAACAGTGATCAGCAGCACACATACAAAGAGCACATCAAATGTTCATCTTTTAAATTTTAACCTTCTTCGTATTTTTTAATTTGGTGTTTCAAAGATGAACAAAAGCATGTTTGAAATAACATGAGAGTAATGACAGAATTTTGACTTTAGGGTGAACTGTCTCTTCAGATTGATTATATTGTTATGGTTTGACTTAACCAAAATTTTATGGCAAAATATTGAGTAAAAAATATTTCTTAAAGGTTAGGACCAACAAATGTTAGTTTAAGTGTATAATAAATATATATATATATATTATATATATATGTAAACATGTCCTTAGGAGAGAAAGAAGACTACATTCACAAATACACTTCCATGACCAAAACACCAAATACAATTGTTGAGCATTTATTTCAAAGCCACTGGGATTTACAGGAGATTGGTCCACAAAGGCTTGCTACAATTATGATTCAATATGGATGCAGGGATTTTCTCAAGATCAACTGATTTGGAAGATCAATGAGGTCAGGCACCGATGTTGGTGATGGGATCTGTGTTCCAATTCTTCTTAATGTTGTCAAAGAGGTTCAGGTCTTGGCTTTGTGGAGGCCAGTTAAGCTCTTCCACACCACATTTGATGATGGACCTCACTTTGTGCACAAATGCTATGCAGGAGCAGAAAAAGGCTCTCCCTAAACTGTTGTAACAAGCAGGAAGCAAACAATTCTCTAAAATATAATGATATAACCCTGTTAATTAGAAGATATCCACATATTGTGTTGAGCACCCTAAAAGGACATAAATATACCATACACAGCAGGTATCTCACCTGAAAAAAGGTGAGCTCATAATCATTGAGGATGCCATTGTTGTCCAAATCTGACACCTTAAAAATTCGTGTCAATGCTCGAACACAGGCAGGCCTCATCTGTGAACCAAAAAAATAAAATAATAAATTAATTAATTAATTAAAAACCCTTAAACTTCAGAACACAATACATGAAGTACTGTACGGTTTAAGCAAATACATATTAAAAAGTATTTCACACACAAAGATGTGCAGACCTCTTTCTTTTCTGGACAGTAGAGTGGCCCTGTAGGGTGAAGGACAGCCTTCTGTGCATAGTAAAATAACTCTGAAATATTCTTCAGATTCTTAGCAGAACACTATGAAAAGAGGTAGAAAAGATACAAATTAAACATTAAAATGTGCTACACAATCAAAGAAATTATAGGAATACAGGATTTTTTTTATCTGAACAATTTAAAGTTACAGATAAAATTAAGCTTTTTGCAAATCTAAAAACTAGAGATGGGACTTTAGCTTGATTAATTAACAAAAATGCAGTATAAATCCTTACAGTGAAGCGTAAGGAATTCACCTATGAACCAAACAAATAGCAACACATAATTTTCCAAAAGAGGTGAAATTGCCTGTGCCATGTTAAACCCATGAAGTTCAATAGTTAAAGTACTGTCGTTCCACACCCGTAAGACCTTTGTTCATCTTCGGAACACAAATTAAGATATTTTTGATGAAATCCGAGAGGTATCTGACAGCAATTTAACCACCAATTTCAAGGTCCAGAAAGGTACAAAAGACATTGTTAAGCCGCTGTTCTGACATAGAACCTGGAAGTGCTGAACGTAAACAGCGTATGAGAGTAACAAAGAATCGTGATGCGCAGGTCATCTCATCTTTTTTTAGCACAGCGAACGTAAAAACGCTAAATTAACATTTTCGTGTGTTAAATAAAACAAAAGTTCAGTGGTTATGTAGCGTAGGCTGTAAACTGTTGGCCTATACAAATCTGAAATAAAAAAATGTTTAGCCTATTAGATGAATACAAACGCTGCTTTGTAAATGTTGAAAATGTTTATCATTATCTTGTTATTAATATGACCTGATTTATGGTTCATATTCATAATTGCATGTTGTTGCCAGTTTACAGGGCAATGTTTCCAAGCACTTTCAGGCTGAAATAAAGGCTGTTTTCATTTAACATTACAATGCCTAGTATGTCTATTTTTAATAGTCGCGGGTGCGGGGCGGGGCGGGGCGGGGCGGCTTTGGGCAGGCCAAATAATTTCATAAAAGCGGGACCCGCGGGTTGGAAGAAAAGACGACCCGGGCATCACTAACACAAAAGAGAATGTACTGTTAAATAAAGTCATTATTTTAGTTTCGTTTTTGCGCACAAAATGTATTCTCATCGCTTCATAACTTTAAGGTTGAACCACTACAGTCACGTCAACTTTTTTAATGATGGCTTTAGTACCTTTCTGGACCATGAAAGTGGTGGTTAAATTGCTGTTTATAGAGGAGTCATATACCTCTAGGAGTTCATCAAAAATATCTTAATTTGTGTTCCGAAGATGAACAAAGGTCTTACAGGTGTGGAACGACATGAGGGTAAGTAATTAATGACAGAATTTTCATTTTTTTTTGGTGAACTAACTCTGTAAAACAATAAATGAATACAGCTTTACATTTTAGAGCTCACCTGACGATACATATTTAAGTACACCTTTTTTTTTTTTTTAATACCATAAATTATTTTCTTATACATCCTTGACTCTGCCTTGCAATGTACACTCTACACTCTACTCTGTACACTTCAATTTAGCTTATATTAGATTATTGGGGACTTCAAAAATACCTAAAAATTGGTGGAGATTCTGGGGAGTGGCTTCCTCTTTTTTGAGTATCATGCCTTTGGAATGAAATATTTTACTGGAATCCACACAGCATACAGACTAGTATAATCTGAATGCACATGACCTATTTGATGGTTAAAGGAGATGTCAGGGATAAGGAGACATTAAGCTGCTCAGCACACAAATAATATGAATATGCATGGCTTGACATACCTCCACACAAGTCTCTATCGCTGTGTATTTGTTCATGATGGGAAGGACAGTCTCCATACTGCTATGTTCAACCAGATCAGATTTATTCCCCACAAGGATCAGCGGAACCCTTAAACAAATGCATGCGCACAAACACACACACACACACACACACACACACACACACACACACACACACACACACACACACACACAGTGAAAGGTAAACACAAACAGCTTCTGGCTATTTTTAGTAGGGACCGGGCTGTCCAATCCTACTCATGCAGCTCCATCCCCAATTAAACACAAGTTGGAGCTAAACTCTGCAGGACAGTGGCCCTCCAGGACAGAGTTTGGACAAACATAGACATATACACTATATTGCCAAAAGTTTTGGGATGCCTGCCTTTACGTGCACATGAACTTTAATGACATCCCATTCTTAATCTGTAGGGTTTAATATGGAGTTGGCCCACCGTTGGCAGCTATCACAGCTTCAATTCTTCTGGGAAGGCTTTCCAGAAGGTTTAGGAGTGCGTTTATGGGAATTTTTGACCATTCTTCTAGAAGCTCATTGATGTTGGCAAGAAGGCCTGGCTCATAGTCTCCGCTCTAATTCATCCCAAAGCTCTTCTATCAGGTTGGGGTCAGAGTCTGTGCAGGCCAGTGAAGTTCCTCCACACAAAACTCGCTCATCCATGTCTTTACGGACCTTGCTTTGTGCACTGTTGTGCAGTCATGTTGGAACAGGAAGGGGCCATCCCCAAACTGTTCCCAAATAGTTGGGAGCATGAAATTGTCCAAAATATCTGAAGCATTAAGAACTCCTTTCACTAGATCTAAGGGGCCAACAACCCCTAAAAAACAACCCCACACCATAATCCCCCCTCCATCAAACTTTACACTTGGCACAATGGAGTCAGACAAGTACCGTTCTCCTGGCAACCGCCAAACCCAGACTTGTCCATCGGATTGCCAAACAGAAAAGCATGATTCATCACTGCAGAGAACACGTCTCCACTGCTCTAGAGTCCAGTGGCGGCTTGCTTTACACCACTGCATCCAACGCTTTGCATTGCATTTGGTGATGTAAGGCTTGGATGCAGCTGCTCGGCCATGGAAACCCATTCCATGAAGCTCTCTACACACTGTTCTTAAGCTAATCTGAAGGCCACATGAAGTTTGGAGGTCTGTAGATATTGACTCTGCAGAAAGTTAGCGACTTCTGCGCACTGTGAGCCTCAGCATGCGCTGACCCCGCTCTGTGATTTTACGTGGCCTACCACTTTGTTGTTGAGTTGCTCTTGTTCCCAATTGCTTCCACTTTGATATGATACCACTAACAGTTGACTGTGGAATATTTGGTAGTGAGGAAATTTCACGAATAGACTTATTGCACAAGTGGCAACCTATCACAATACCACACTTGAATTCACTGAGTTCCTGAGAGCGAGCCATTCTTTCACAAATGTTTGTAGAAGCAGTCTGCATGCCTAGGTGCTTGATTTTACACACCTGTGGCCATGGAAGTGATTGCAACACTTGAATTCAATGATTTGGAGGGGTGTCCCAATACTTTTGGCAATATAGTGTATGAGGAAATTATACTGACTGCGAAAGAAATTCCATTTAATTGTGACTTTAAGAGGCTGTGCAAACCATGAATATATAGCACGGTTTATTTTTTAGGTTTTTTTTGCTACTGCCCCTTTTCATGTGTGATGACCAACAGAACAGTCACATAAGGTGGGCCTAATTCATGAAATATGGGCAAAAATCATTTTTGTGTAAAGCATTAATAAAGTAAATTTTCAGATTCATGAAAGTGTTCGTAATTTCAAATTGTTAGCTGGTGGTAAAATTGACAGAAATTGATCATATGTAAATTGTGTGTAAAACATCGTAATGTTGTATGTTCTTTTAGGCAAACTGAGAACAATGCATTCTGATAACACTATTTACCATAAAAATATATAATAAAATTAATTAGTGAACCAATTAGCTCAGTGTGAAAAATAAATTTTATTGATAAACAAAAATGATTGAACTGCCACATAGTTCCTTTTTATTATAGAAAGCGGAAATGTATTATTATATTTACTATTAATCTAAACACCAGTAGTATTTGTCTGCAAGCTTAACGCTTTCATTAAATCATTTCTGTTGCTGTAATGGCATGTGGCCAGAAGTCCAGAAGATCCCACAGCATACAATGGAGCACACTGAACCATTAATACAAGCAGGTACTTACCTGCTATCTTTGTCTGTTCTCTCATTTATCAGAGGAATCCAGTGACTTGTCACCTGTGACAATTACATTATTTACAAAATCTGAAAGCTACTGAAAGACCTGTTCACATCAAGGATAATAATGATAACTATAACAACGACTATAAAGTTTTAATAATCATTCTAATTCTATCAGAATCCACACCACAACTATAACAATGACAAGGAACAATATTGTTAGAATCACTTTTAGAATGATTTCTACCAGTTGATGAATAATAAAAACATTGACAGCCAATCAGAATCCACCCGATTTTAAAGAGCTTGAGCATTTAAAGTGGCATGCAACATATCTGCAGCATAACTACTTATAATAAACAGAACATTATTGTAAGCTGGTTTGGACACTTATATAGTTATATATTTTAATAGATACTATTCTTGATGTGAATGGGCCTTTAAGTAAAATATATGTAAATTGTATTATCAGACAGATCACGGATCAAATTACCAATTATTATAATGAACGATTAAGTTATTCTGGCTTACAGAATGAAGACTAGTATGATCAAGTTCTCTCACCTTCTCAATAGACTTCTTGTTGTTCACTGAGTAGACTATACATATAACATTGGCCTAAAAATGGATGCAAATATCATTTCTCTGAAGATATCAACAACACCAACAAAAAAAAAATCACTTTGAGTGTTGTTAATCCATATCTTACCTTTGAGATCTCTTGATACAGTTGTTCATCTGTTTGTTCAGCTTCTGTGAATATTTAAAAAAGACATTGTTATCTCCTCTCCATTAAATAATAATAATAATTAAAATATTTATTTAAAATTAACAAAAAGTATTTTCTTTGTGTAAAAAGTGTTAAATATTATTAATGCATAGTGCAAATAGTGGCAGATACAGTGTACTGTAGTATGTTATAAAACATTTTCAAATAATAACAACATATTCTGTTCATATATTGTATATTTATTAAATATACAATATATTATAATATATGCTGCCTTATTGGAACTTTACTTATCCTTATCCCTAAAGTACTTCCCTTACACCAACCCCTAAAGTTAATTTAAATAGTCTTTGCCACAAGTTGGGCTACTGGCACTATTTGCACAGTGTAAGTTGACACTCCAAAATAATGTCAGTAAAGTTGTGTATTTGCTATCATCATTAAATCATATCATCAATAATCAGCCATTGAACTATTTTACATGACCACTAACTGAATTGCTTATTTAATACCCGAGTAGTCTACTATATGAGTGGGGACTCTCTCTGGTGTGACATCTGCTGGTATAGTGATCTCCTCAGCTCTGTAAGGAACCTATTATGACAAAAAGATCCATACTGACAACTGAAACAGACACTGTTGCAAATAATAACGTAGTGAGAATAATAATTTTTAGAAGGACTGTAATAATAATAATAATAATAATAATAATAATAATAATAATAATACATACCACAACTGGGAATTCCTCGCTGACCAATGACATGATCAGGGATGTCTTCCCCACTTTGGCTGTTTAAACACAACGACAAACAAAAAGAGTATTAGGGGGAGACCAGGGGCAACTGTAACAAATTTTGGTCATGTCGTAATTACTCAAAAACCTTTTGAAATATTTGGATACAATTTTTATGTCAGTAATTTGTATCTGTGTTCTACTTGTTAACAGTCACCATATGTTTTTACAAGCAATGTTAGAGTCACAATATTGACTGAAACATTAGAAGTCAAATGTTACATCTGCCCCCACATGCGGAGGCAATTGTAACAACACATGTACTATCTTCTTATAAATACCAATGACCATAATAAACTCAAAAGAATATAGATATAGTTAAAACTATTCAATATCCATTACATCCATATTATCCAGAACAATTCATTAACTCCCCTTGCTGTTTTCCTTGGTCTGAACCTCGGCATGCTGTGAACATGGCCTACTCAGTAAAATAGATCCCCAGATTGAGAGGCAAAAACACTTTTCCTAAATTATTGGAATCTATCAATCTATTTTGATGTCCCTACTATGCTGGACACTATTTTGATGGTGTCTGGGGCAATTGTAATGCAGTGTTACAATTGCCCCCAACTGTACCACCCTGTGACAAGCTACCCTGCTAGCTAGAAACAACAAAGCTAATTGTTTGACAAAGATATGAAATGTTAGACAACAGAATGGTCAACAAAACAGGACATATTTAATTTTATAGACATTAATTGTTAAGACAGTATGAGGAAAATATTGTAGATGAGAAAAATTATTTTATGCCCCCCCCCCCCTATATCTCCACATATCAACCTGATCAACCCTGAAATCCTTAACATAATCTAGACATGAGAATTCCTCATGCAATTTTAATTTATAATTTATTTCATAAGCCAGATGAAACACTATTACGGTCATAAAACTCAGAAATAACATTCCTTCTCAGATAGGCAAACACATTTGAGTGTGACAAACTGCAATATTTACCAACCTTCTGCATTCCATAAAACCTGTCACAGATTAACCTATTCTTCCTTTTATTTTAAACAGGCCTTCATGGACCACAACAGATCTTCAATGCTTCAGGAGTAAGAACCCTCAAAATATTCAATTTTTTTACACTTTGTATTTTGCAAATGCTGCAAACCTAGATGTCATTTTGTATACCTAGTGAGCTGCCTACCAAGAAAACCTATAGGCTAAACCTAGTGAGCTGCCTATCAAGACAGCATTTCCAAAAGACAGTGGGCTGCCTGCTTAGATAAAATTCTATGTAGTGAGTGGTCTACCTAGACAGTATTATTGGGCATCTCTCACACACTTTGCCCAGCTCAGACTGAAACGGGAACATAAAGATGCTCAAAAACGTTGCCTAGATACTATAGGAAGTTCACTATCCCTCATCCTTACACGGTCATACATAAATATAACCAAATGTCTATGTTCAATGTTACTGTTATGAAGCAATGCGACAGTACAGTAACCTTGTCATCAACCATAACTGTCATTCCATCTAATGTTACAAAGCGACAATTTCAAACAATTCTACCGTCTATAAGCTGAATATTTCAGAGGAAGACTGTAAATGTTATATTTATTTAAGATTCACTTGTTTAAAGGTTACGGTAATTTCGTAACAAATAAGGACAACATCCCATTAATAAGAGACTTACGTTCTCCAACCAGCAGAATCCTCACGTCTTTCCGCATATTTCCCACTTCTGAAGTCAGATCGCATTTACCCGATTATAATCTTCAAGATTTTACAGGCGTCCACAGCAATCCACATCAATCGTCACACTAAATAAGCTTGACATTATGTAAAAATTAAAACAAGTTTATTTTTAAAATCACAGCGCAATACGACGTTTCTATATGATATAAGCATCGGTATTAATTGGCATTACTGGAGCCTAAAGTGGTGGAGTGGAGACACTCAGTGGCTGTTAACTGTTGTAGATGTAACGCGCACACGCCTCCTGCTGACCTCCAACATGACTACGGGTCTCACAAAGGGACAAACCATGCAAAAGTCAAAACACGCAAGATTCTTCCGTTTTAATATAGAAAGTTATTAGTTAAGAGTCACTTTTTACATGTTTTCAAGATACATCATATTATTCCATTAAATTAACTCATATCCAAGCGCCTAAACACAATCAAGCAAAAAAAAAAAAAAAAAAGGCAAGCTAACAGATTTAGCAAATCAGATTTCTAGAAATAAGCAGGAAAGCACCAAAAGGAAGTGTTGATGGGATTTATTGTTTTGCTTGCTTATGTACACCGATGAGGCACATTATGACCACCTTCCTAATATTGTGTTGGTCCCCCTTTTGCTGCCAAAACAGCCCTGACCTGTCAAGACATGGACTCCACTAGACCCCTGAAGGTGTGCTGTGGTATCTGGCAGCAAGATGTTAGCAGCAGATCCTTTAAGACCTGTAAGTTGCGAGGTGGAACCTCCATGGATTGGACTTGTTTGTTCCGCACATCCTACAGATGCTCGATTGGATTGAGATCTGGGGAATTTGGAGGACAAGTCAACACCTCAAACTCGTTGTTGTGCTCCTTATACCATTCCTGAACCATTTTTGCTTTGTGGCAGGGTGCATTATCCTGTTGAAAGAGGCCACAGCCACCAGGGAATACCATTTCCATGAAAGGGTGTTCATGGTCTGCAACAATGCTTAGGTAGGTGGTACGTGTCAAAGTAACATCCACATGGATGGCAGGACCCAAGGTTTCCCAGCAGAACATTGCCTAAAGCATCACACTGCCTCTGCCGGCTTGCCTTCTTCCCATAGTGCATCTTGGTGCCATGTGTTCCTCAGGTAAGCGATACACACATACCCGGCCATCCACGTGAAGTAAAAGAAAATGTGATTCATTATACCAGGCCACCTTCTTCCATTGCTCCATGGTCCAGTTCTGATACTCACATGCCAACTATTGCCGCTTTTGGCAGTGGACAGGGGTCAGCATGGGCACCCTGACTGGTCTGCGGCTATGCAGCTCCACATGCAACAAACTGCGATTCATTACTGTGTATTCTGACACCTTTCAATCAGGACACCTTTCAGCATTAACTTCTAATCTGAGCTACAGTTGCTCGTCTGTTGGATCTGACTACACGGGCCAGCCTTTGCTTCCCACGTGCATCAATTAGCCTTTACCGCCCATGACCCTGTCGCCAGTTCACCACTGTACCTTCCTTGGACCACTTTTGATAGATACTGACCACTGCAGACCAGGAACACCCCACAAGACCCCCATCAACTTTGAGGACCAGATGTTCACTTGCTGCCTAAAATATCCCACCCACTAACAGGTTCCGTGATGAAGAGATAATCAGTGTTATCCACTTCACCTCTCAGTGGTCATAATGTTATGCCCGATCGGTGTATGTATGTATGTATTCATTCATTTTAAGCTTTTTAAGGTTTAAGCTAATTTATTCATTTTAATCTGGGACAATGGAAGAGAAATGAAGCTGGCAGAACAAGGCAAAAAAAGGACATTCTTTGGTCCTAGAATATTTATGGTGGTGTAGCTAAAGGGTAAATGCCAGAAAGCCAAATGAGATTACACAGGTATTGAAAAAAGTTCAATACAATTCATAACTTTAATAAAAAAAAAATATATATATATATATATATAGAAATTCTCTGTAAGCAAAATGGAGTGTATAAGCTATTGTAAATTCTATGGATCAATTTTATCCTACACTCAATGTCTAGGAAAGGTTAAGGCATTTTGCGACAATCCATAAAGCCAGAAGACAGGTCTGACAGGGCCAGAGAAATTCACCTGGAAACTGTGTAATTCAAGCAGGCTATCATCCAGACCCTGAAAGCACAACTGTCCTTTTGCCATATCCAGAATGACTCTGATCCCATTAGGGACACTATGCTTTACAGTGGTCTTTATATTGTTGTGACAAGCACTCAGTTGCCTACTGCTCCACTCCAAACACCAAGATGAAGAAGTCTTTCCCAATCTCTCGTTACGCATCAGATCGGGACACGCCACCCCAACAGCCCATCCAGTGCTGAATGTGGTGTCCACATCCCAGTAAAACCACCCTCCTGTGAATTCCTGCTCAGCCATCCACTGACAGGCATCAAAACGGCCAGGTGAAGTTCTTCCTTGCCCCAGTTGTGTTTCCACTGTACGGCGCTCTGTATGAAAAACCAGCCTTCTGTTTCCCAGCTGAGGAGAGAAGGAAAGCTCAACAAACTTTGCCTGAAGAGCAGCTGGGAGGGGGAGAGAGACATTTAAGTAATAACATGAATATCCATATTAGTCAAACATGTATGAAAATCAGTTAGCATAAAAACATTACCCTCAGCACCATCACTGTTGCGATGCTGTGCTACTGCACTGGGAGTAGGTCGAGCATCCTCAAACAGAGAGTCTGAATTCTCTTCTACCAACTCCTGTGAACTATCCTGAAAGAGATTATGTTTTTGACAATCATTTCTATGAGAGAACTGTAAACATATTCCTCAGCATTCTTCATTATATCAGTTTTAAGAAGATCCCTAAATCACTAGCCATTACATGTACTTGCTGGGCTGGTGTGATTTAATGAAAATACTTTGGTTCCAAAACCTCTCATTTAGACATCTTGTAAAAACATAATGGGTCTTATCCACTTGTCATGCGTGCACACAATCCATCATGAATAATATATACATTTGTACATTCACTACCATTTGAGAGTTTGGGGTCAGTAAGAAGCTTTTGAAACAAACAAACAAAGGCCCGTGGCAAAGATTTTTTTTTTTTCCGTTCTTCATTTAGGGGTAAAACAAAGTTCAAAATATGTGAGCAGCGATAAACTGTTATCAAACATCTACAACTACCTATTACGTAATCACCATGGACCAATGGTAGTACAAAGTTGTTTACCAGCCGAAGCAAACTTTTCCGGAAAGTTCGCTTTGGCAAGCTGTTTTGAATTCCCAAAACAAATTCCAAAGAAGTTTGTTTTGGCCTGATTTTGTTCAAAATGACGTCACATCAGTTCATTCTTCAATTTTAGATTAAAATAATCAGGGCCTTTATGATTTTGGCTGCATTTATTTGATAAAACATTAAGTAAAATCAGTTATATTATTGCAATTCAAGAATGCAGGGTGTAAGTGCAGTTCATGATGGTTAATGATGGTCAGGTGTGTGAAATTCGAGGCATTGACGCTTGCTTACAGATCTACCACAGGCTCGGCACCCTCCTACTTCCACTCACTCTTACGAGTCTACACTCCTACCAGAAGCCTACACTCATTAAAGGAGCGAAGGCTCATGGTACCATCACAGAGAGGCACGAAATCACTCTCCAGAACATTCTTGTTCACTGTTCCTTGCTGGTGGATTGATCTTCCTACCTTCATCCGAAATGCAGAATCCATGGCAATATTCAAAAGACAGCAGGAAACTCTTCCCTTTCGTGAGCACTTATCCTCATCCTAAAAAAAAAAAATCTATACCTATCCTTTCACTTCCTTTAATCCCTCTCTAATGTAGCTTATGATACTCTGAGCACTGCCTAAAACTTGTATTGTGAGCACGTCTTGTGTCTATTTGCATCGTCATGATGACTTGCTTGTTGTATTCCTCACTTGTAAGTCGCTTTGGATAAATGTAAATGTAAATTAGAATGTGGGCAAGCTGAGAGTGAGTGGAGTGTGTTGAGAGAGGGGGAGCCTTTACAAGTTTCAGACATCCTTCAGAAATCATTCTAAAGGCTGAAATACACTACATGACTTTTCATGCTGTGCTAGATTTTTACAGTCTCTAGGAGTTGCCATAAGTCAGAGTAAGTCTGCAGATTTTGTATGGCAAGCTGTTTAGACTTTTAATCATTCCAAGGATATATTTTGATATAAAGTTTTGAACAATTTACATTACTAGTTATAGAAACTGCATAACTAAGTGTCCCTTCAACAGTGGTCTGGAGTACCCACAGCACTGCACATTTTAGATGTCTCCCTAATCAAACACACCTTAGACTCTAAAGATGCATTCAAGCCATGTCGTAATTACCATAATTACAAGATTTCGACTTGTAAAGAGCATCAATGTCCTCACTGAGCTCATAATTACAACTTCTAAGCTGGGATTTTTTTTGAAAGCTCCTACTTGTACCAGGTGACCACTGTACCACCTGACAACTGCACATACATATCAAATGTTAATTTAACTTCCAGGCTGCATCCGAAAACTGAAAAATGCTTAACTCGTGAGATGCCTTCATCTGATCATTTTTGAAGGCAGCATAGATGTATCCTTTGCTGCCTTTGATATCCCACAATTCTGTGCTTTCCATTCTGTGACAGTTGAGCTAAAAAAATAATGAAAGTTGCGGTTGGTGGTCAGTTTGGGTGAAAAATTTGACCATTGTTTTCCACTTTTGATGTCATTTCTAGCAAAACATTACTACTATTAATTACTAATATTAAATATTTGCTTAGTTATCATCAAAGCTATCTCTATTTTGCTGTAGATCATTTAACCTTTACGCTGCCTCAGTCTGTCCGAAATCAGTTTAGTGAGGTATCTTCATGCACAAATGCTGCCTGCAAAGTCATTGCCTGATAGGGCAGTGAGGCAACAAGTCAGCTGCCTAAATTTTCAGATGCAGCAAGTATCATGGGGATACCTTTATTTGACATATTTTTGAACATAGTGGGAAATTACTATTATGGTAATTAAATATTCACTTAGTTATCACCAAAGCTCTCTCTATTTTATTGTAGATCATTAAATTGTCAAACTGTTGAAATCAGTTTTGTGAGATGCCTTAGTGTGCAAACATTGCCTGCAAAATCAATGCCTGATAAAGCAGTGAAGCAACAAGTCAGCAACCTAAGTTTACGGACACAGCCATGGTCTCTTTATTGGTAGATATGAGGGTCTTGGATCACATGTTCCTTGATTTATAGTAGTATTTGAGTTTATTGCCACATCTACTTCACAGACAATAATACAAAATAAAACATTTCTGCATATATAGAGTGCAAACTTTCATAATGGTATTGTTACAGGTGTATATTTGAGTGTATATCTTTAGATACCAAAGGTGCTGTACCTCTGTACTGTACTGAGAAGGTTGTTCCTGATGATCCCCTGATGTCTGACTAAAACTTCTGTCAGCATAACTTGAAGCATCACTGTCTATTGATGAAGTGGTTACATCCATCGAAACAGTCGAGGGATCATAAATGCCAAACCCATCCTGAGTCATACAAAATTCACTCATTATTTTTTAAGATTTATTTTCATATAGTACATGTGCAAATTTGAAAGTACTAAGACGCTAAACATATTACCTCACAAGCCTGAGTTGAATTCAGTTCAGCTGAAAGTGAATCTTCTGTCTTTTTGATCTCAGCTTTTAACCAATCCAGACGTTTCATTAAAGTATCCTAAAGAGCAAGCAGTTGAAGTTAGAATAGATAGAACGTTAGCACACTAGACCAGATAGGCTACACTACACTTGCCATGTAGTGTATTAAATAGATCCCTACTGAAATGTGCCTGCCTATACTGGTTTTCTAGGTAAAGGTGGTACTCTTTCCAGTCTACAGTGGCTAGGTGAAAAGTGCCCAAAACTAGCTCAGACTAGTCATGGATAAAACATTGTTATACTAAATTATAGCATAATAAACCGTGAACTTGGTCAAATTAAGACCATGAACTTGCCACTTTAGTTCTCCCAGCGTGTTGTGGGTTGTAGTCTTGATCTGTTTCTGCCAGAATCTGCTCCCATCTCTCACGACCACCAAGCTCCTGTAATTCCAGTATGTCACACAGAGTGAAGTTAATTTTTAGTTTACTAACGTTACTTCTTATATCTGTCCGGCACTGTGGACAATCTCTCTTTGCGCCGCTACGTGCCCAACATTCATTGATGCACTTCAGACAATAGTTATGCCCACAAATTAGCGTAACTGGCTTTGTAAAAATATTAAAACATATTAAGCATTTAAGATTGTTTGCGACGAACTTCACGATTTCCTCATATAATGCTGCCATCATGTCAACAATTTTCTTCTAGAATCGAAACTGAAACTTACCTCTTAACTCTTTTGTTTTCTTGGCCAAAGTGTTCATTCGCCGTCGGAACCAAAGTCACACACACCATGTTTCCTCACGAGCCCTTAACCTCGGACCTCTGAGGGTAAAGCATAGGGCACATTCACATGTAACAAAAACAGTAAGCTGTAGCGATCAAACATGTGGATTGCGAAACGCCTTCTGTCCTCTATCGTTCTCAAAGGTAACAATAACACGTAAATATATTAGGTATGAAATTCAATAAGAGCAAGTTGCGATGCCAATCACAAGGACTAACGTTATACAGTGTCTTGCAGATCATCACAGATCTTTTTGGGTTATCAGTTGCACCAATGTAACGTAATTTTAAGTGTAGAGTTATATACAGTATAAAGTATTTTACTTGAATATATTTGTATTTGTTGAATGAACTTGCTTAAATTACTATTCAGAAAATATATCTATCTACTTAACTATTTGTGAGTTAGAGAACATAACGTGAACTGAATTGAGCTGGTTAATGACAATATTGTCTTCTGTAGAGCTACTTTATAGCTGAAATTAAAATCCCTTTGCAACATTGGCACTGTTATTGTACTATTTGATTGATTATTTTCTGACTAAATCATTGATTGTTTGCAGGGCATTACAGTCTGTTTTGTCGTCCTCCAAGCTCCTTGCCTGAATATGAGCTCCGATTCTTGCATTGCACCTGTTGCAAAAGGAGCAGAATAATGTTGTCTGGGTTTGACACCCTGAATTCATCCGTTTCATCTGAATTGTGCCAAGAAAACGACAAACCCCTGGACTCGTATTATACTGCAGAGCAGCGTGCTGCCATCCTCCAGCGTCTTAATACAGCCACAGAGTCAGAACTGGCACAGGTCAAACTGCTGCGAGGACGGAAAGCTGTCAACATCATTGACTACAGAACCAGATATGGACCATTCAACAGTCTGGACAGTGTCATTAATGTACCCTTACTGAAACACAAGAGTGCTGTCATAGTATTTGACTCAATCCTCAAACCAGCTGACAGGAAAGAGAGGAAAAAAGGAAAAGTCAATCTGGCTAAATTTATAAGACCTGAGGTTGACCGAGCTCTCTTGGAGGTGAGGAAAATTTATCTAAACCACTAAATTTAATAGCTTTTGTGAATAAAGAAATGTATTCTATGTTTTGTTCTTGAATGTCTTGCAGGATACAAGCTCTATCGTGTCCATTGTTTGTGGTACTAATAAAATTGCATGGACACACATGGATCGGGCAAAAACGGTCTTAGACTGGCAGCAAGCAGAGTGCAAGAGTTTTATGAAAGGAACGTACATGGCATCAGATTATTTGAAAGATGTGAGTTTCTAAATTGTGTTTTTATGTTAATTTATTTGAGATTTAGCAGTATTCAGCTTTAATATTCAGTAAAATCTTTGCATATCCTTTTGAGAAGGTAAACCAGCAACCCTTGTGAATTGAAGAAAATGTAGGGGTGGGGAGTTAGTTCTATGCATCGATTGTTGATTGGATGAAAGCAAATCTGAATGCATAGCTTGCAGTTTATAGTAAGAAAGGGGCGGGGTTTATCCAGACAAAATGATTGGAGAAATATTTGGACATGTCTGACATTTCACAGTTGTAGTTGTATCATTTTGATTACAAATTATAAGGTCAACAAATAGAGCTGCATGATTATTGTTAAAAGATTGCAATCTCGATTCAAACACCCATGCAATCTTTTTCCTAAATGAATATGATTCACCTATATCAGAGGTGGCTAACGTTGGTCCTGGAGAGCCACAGCTCCAACCCTAATCAAACACAACTGAACAAGCTAATCAAGGTCTGAAGGGTTGCTAGAAAGCTATAGGCAAGCGAGTTTTTATGAAGGTTGGAGCTCAACTCTGCATGACTGAGGCTTTACAGGACTGACGTTCACCACTCCAGTGGCCTGTTGCACAAAGCCGGTTTCAGTGGCTACCCAGTTAAAAGATTAGTTTGAGCAAACTCTGGTTTTCGGGCCCAAGAATGTGGTTTGATTTTTAGAGGTGTTCATCGCCATGGTAACTTATGCTACAAGGCTAACCTGCTCCAGAGCAGGTTTTGTTCTGGGTTTGCGTTTGCAAACCCATTCTGGGCCAATCGGCCATTAAAGATGCAAGGCCACTCCCCCTGTAACGCTCGCTCCAAATCAAAGCACTCTGTAGTGAAAACATTTTAGAGACAAAATAGTTTTTTTTTACCTTAAGTGTTGTATGTGTTAGTGTCTTGTTTTTTGGTGGTATGTCCCTCACTGGGCCTGATATGATACACAAACAACTCAAATCATTTGTGTATGCCAAAATGTGTCGGTTTAAGTTCTCCTGTCAACAAGAGTTGCTGGTTTAACTTCTGTATAGTAGTTACTTTCATGCACCTTATTTGATAGTGATTTTGCACTGGAATAACCACTTTGAATTACAGTGTATATTCTTTATCAACCCCAGATCTCTACTGTTATTTCAAGCTTTCCTGCTGCTGACTTTTTTGTGGTGGAGAAGCCAAGCATCTCTCCCCAGAATACTTCTCTTTATCCAGTCATGGTCCATCTCCGGACAGTAGAGGCCATGCTATTCGCTTTACTCACTCCAGCGAGGGAACCAGGATGCCCTCCTAAAGTCCTTAACATGTTACGCACAGCCATTGGCCGCCATTTCAACCTAATAGTGGGAGATTGTCGGACAAGTGGAGCTGAGACAGTAAGGAAAATGATGACAGGGTCCGTGATGAAGCGAGACCCACGTGTTCTTTTTCCTCATGACTTGGTGTTAAAGCACAGAAACTCCTTTCAGATAAGCAGTAGGAATAGAGGGGAAGAGCTTTGTGACGCTCTTCTGCAAGCTGTCGCATTTTTCGAACTCCTGCAGGAGTAAATCGCTACTGGATGACCATGTCTTATTTGTTGACTTCATCAGCTGAATGATTAATCAAGTTCCTTGAACATTACTTAGGATTTTATTAAGCACTTTTATTTCCCTAACTGTTAAACTGGACCAGGACAAGCCCTATAAATTTAAAGGTTAAATGAAATCTACAGTAACATGGTATTATACACCTTATTTTAGCCCTGTTAAAATGCAACAGTTTTATACAATATTTAACTAGTGGTCATTGCTCCACCTCTGTATCCACTACGAGTTAAAGCCCAAGGCTTGTAATCATAACGTTGTCGGTTGGATACCCACAAAGAATGAGCCATCACCATTATGCACTTGAGCAAGGCATTAAACCCCAGGTTGCTGCTCGAGGGGGAATGTGAACTGTACTGTCCAGTGGGAAAGCTGCTTTGGGATTAAAGAAACTACTTAAAAATGTCAAGCTGGTTTGTTGTCATTTTTCACATGAGAATGAAACAAAATATAGAAATATAGTGTCCCCTGAGCCACAGTGTGGAAACATTTAACATCTGACAGACCTTTTCAAGCCAAACACAGATGAAGATTAGACAAGGCATACATTTTGTAGAGGGAGAGATTATTTTTTAATGTTTTTAAATGAAGTCTCTTATGCTCACAAAGACTGCATTTATTTATTTATTACAGTAAAAACGGTAATACTGTGAAACATTAATAATATTTGAATATAAATTAAAAATAAAATACATTCCTGTGATGACAAAGTAACGTTTCTCAATATAACAAGAATATTAAAAAGGTTATGCTTTTTAATATTAAATATCAAAACACAATATGAAGCAAGAGTCTTGGGCACTTGTCAAATTTTGTGAAAAATGTTTAATGTTAAAAATAGTTATTTTGATTAACTACACCAGTGATTATTCTGCTGGGATATTTGAGGATTTAAAGGGAAATTACTTTATACATCCACAAATTACCTTGAGACCAGTTGGTTAAAAATAAAAAAGTGGCTTCAAAACTAGTTAGTTCTGAGAAAATCTATTTGTTTGCATATGGCACTAGGTTTGATGTTTAGTATGTAATGCAATGAAATTCGTGTATTTTTAAACATGACTTACTAAGTGTTTGAATATTTGTTGGAGTCACAGTGTATATATAGATATTATGAATGGTACTGTCGTGCATAACGAGAATGTCATTATGTTCATTTGAGGTACCAGTGAAAATTCCCCACTGCTAATTAGTAAAATACATTAAAAAGTTTAACAAAATATATTTTCTTTATTTGACAAGAGTAAAATGATCTTATATAAGACTTCACATATTTCTGTAACCATGTACAAACATCACATTCCTGTCACAATACAGTAAACAGTTTAGAAGTCATGGAGGTTTTCTAGAGCAGCCTGTCAGACATCAAGGGAAATCCGAGGCCATAAGCTCCAGTGTGCTTCTGGGCAGGTTAAGGCTTGAAAGGTAGTGTGAACGTCTGACAGTGAGAGACAAACAGAGCAAATCTTAATCATTAAACAAAGATCACATTAAATAATTGCGGTACATTTTATTTCTTATTATAAAGCATTAGAAATTTCCTAAGTACAACAGTGGCACATTCATGAATCTTGAGACTCCAAGCTGTACATGCACAAATTCAAGTACCTGAATGAGTGCTGTTCTTTAACTCTCTCTGATCTACAGATTGAGCGCAGAGTGGGCAGGTAGTCCATGGAAAGAGCAGGTTTATTATTATGACAACAAACCTTTTTGCTAGAGATCAGTATGGATACAATTTCCTTGCACTTCTGGATACCACTATAAAAGAAGTCAAAACCACACACCACAGGATATTAGAGCAGCACCACACAGAGATGAAGTTAACGCTTCATGTAAACTCATTTAATACACACATACCTAGGTGCACAGAATTTGCAGTGACACAATTTGAGGGTTTTTTTGTCAGATGGCAGAGAAAGGGCAGAAATAATTTGTTCCCATTTCTCTGAAGACAATTTCTCCTTCAGCCTCACAGCTTCCATCCAGATCCCAGAGAGTTCAGTCTGGCACTGAAGAAAACCCAAACCTTCCACAATGGCCAATATCTGTGAGGAATTCTCGAAACATTGTCTAATCTGCTCCTCTCTTGGTAAGTCCAATAAGCTATCCTTCAGTGTGGCGCCCATCCAACCAAGAGGTTCCGGTTTGCAATATCCAGTTCCACTGAGAGATGGTCTTTGTAAATAAGCATCCAGAAAAGACATGTTGTCAAAAAAATTTGCAATGCACACCAAATGCTGAAAAACCAGCATGAGTGAATTATCTTTTCTATGGACATCTGTTTCTGAAGCCAAATGATTAGTTTGCTTTGAGGGAACTGAGAAACGTTTTTTTGGCTCACAAGATGACAAACGTTTTTGTCCTCTGCGTATAAAGAGTCTGTCTGGATTAACCTCATTTACATTTGCAGAGGTTTGTAACATCAAGCCTTTGACTGTCTTTTCTCCTTTAGTCTTGGGATTTATTGACTCTTGATGATGAGAGGATTGAGATGTGAAATGTGGAGAAAATAGTCTTTCGATGTTGGAGTACAGTAGACCTCCTCCCGTTTTCTCTGCCAGGATCTCCAGACATCTGCTGTTTTCCAGCTCAGTCCATGATCCACACTGTGTAATTTAAGACAGAATACACACATTAGGTGTATTACTATGAGGCCTACAAGCTCTGTGAGAAAAGCAGCATAAAGTATGGTCCACTTTGATGCTTAGGTTCTACATTACACAAATCCTTTTAACTAACCTTAACAGAACATTAATCTATCAATTAGCCACTTCTATGCTGAATTGACTGCTAATAAATGTATGTCACAATCACCTGTTCATTATTTATAACTCCACATGATGTTTTTTCTGTCATTCACTCAGATAAGCAGTTTGACAATGTCAAGATTCACCAGGCTCAAATTGTGAGAATGAATGGGAGGAAGCATGAAGAATCATTTTCACACAAAAAATTGGCACAAACCTTAAATTCATTGAAAGTTACAGAGTGCTTGACTCCTGCATTGTCAATACAAGATCTTGATCAACATTTATTTCCACCAAGAGGTGCATCAATTTCTTGGCCATGCTAGAATAGGGCTGGGCGATATATCGAACGCTTTGATCACGCGCATTTCGTCAGTAAAGCCGGTTCCCTGATTACCGCTAAATCGCCATCACCTGCTTTCAAATGAAGCGGCATTTAATAGACAGAGCCGTAGTTCACTGATAAGCCACGCAATATCGCGCTCAATATCGACGGCGATTCATATCGATATTGAACGCGATATTGCGTGGCTTATCAGTGAACTACGGCTCTGTCTATTAAATGCCACTTCATTTGAAAGCAGGTGATGGCGATTTAGTGGCGGCTTGTTTGAGATGCGCCTGGCCTCGCCTCGCCTTAAGTTCAGCCGAGAGTAGGCGGCTGCAGTGAGGGGAGGAGTGAAAAAAAGTGCAGGCAAGATGGACAATAGAGTGCCCCAGGGATGACGCGTTTTTGTAGGCCAACCCGGAAGTTAGTGGCGCGCGGGTTCCGGTTCCCTCGACTGAAAGCCTATTCATTTTTCCCATAGACTTTTGGAAAATCGCAGAAAATAAGCTCTGTGTTTAACAAAGGGTTATGACACTTACATGTTTTGTCCATCAAGATAATCTTTACAAGTTAACACAACATTTATAGATTTTGAAGCCTAAATAAAGTGGTCAGATAAAAAAAAGGCTAACAGTAGGCTATAAACGGACTACAGCACACCATCAACGTCGTCACCACCAAGCGTCCTCAAACTTTATTTAGAAAACAACTATTTAAAAACATGCTTGCTGATTATGATCTGTGCTGTGTATGAATACTTATCCACTTTTTCATGAGAAATGCTGTCCAAATGTCCCGTTTTTAATGATGACGTCCCCGCCAAAGGAAGTAGTCCCTTTTAGCAATTTGTTAGCAACCGCCGATTTGAAGACACAGTAAAAGTTTAAAAAAAATCACAAGTGGGTTATAACTGGTGTGTTTTATGTCATAGATCAAAACTTGAAAGTATTTAGAGGCTTTGTTAACCACAGACCTTATTTCAGGCGATTTAGCAAAAACCCATTCAAAAAACCCATAGGCTTTATGGCGTTGGAACCGGAAGTCCTAAAATGCTAACTCGCTTCCGGGTTTTGCCTACAAAAACGCGTCATCCCTGGGGCACTCTATTCTCCGTTCTCGGAGTGCATCAGACACCTGCGAGATCAAAGGCGGATATCGTGGGATTCACACTCGTGCGCTGTGTTGCTGATAAACTGGATGTAATTTACGTTCTGTTGCTTTTAAATTAAAATAAGCATAATGAACAATACACCCAAAGTACTTGATATTTATTTCCATTCGAAGGATGTATCAATCATTTTTATTTTAATTACAGACATGTTTTTATATATTTTTATAAATATGATAACAATCACATAACCCACAGAGAGATCGCACTCTCAGAGACTTTTGGAATATTCACACATAATTTATACGCATAAAATCATGGTATTAGTGTTTCAAAATCAAACATTTTAAAAGAGATCAATACATCACGGTTGTTTAAACCAATAAGCTTTAAGCTGTGTCGTCATCAAGTCGTTTCCCATCGTGCTTTTGGTCAGCGCAGTCGGTGGAGAGCAACTGCGCTCGACTGCAGAATCCGACACGTCCGCCTCACCCTCGCGAGAGGTTTTTGACACACGCCGGCATGACATCAGAGCAAGGCGGACCACCCTCGGACACATTTCTAACCGGCATGCATCTCGCGGTGATCACCGTTGATCGATTCTGCGCAGAATTTGCTCATCTCAAACAAGCCTAATCAGGGAACCGGCTTTACTGACGAAATGCGCGTGACAAAAGCATTCGATATATCGCCCAGCTCTATGCTAGAAACATAATAACCACTGCAATAAAGATCCAGTCATAGACTCTTAAGCATTTGCCTAGTTAAATCCAAACGGCAACTTTTTTGCCAGGCAGTGTATATATGTATGCAGAACAAAGACTTTTAGACAACAGTTTGCAATATAGCAGTGTTTCCAAAACCTGGTCCTGGAGTACCCCCAATAATACACATTTATTATACACATCATTTCAGTCTCTACTAAAGGAGTTGGCAAGTTGAATCAGGTGTGTTTGATTAGGGAGACAAAAAATATGGAGTTGGGGGTACTCCAGGACGAGGGTTGGGAACCACTGTATTATATAGTACATGGTAATAAGATTTAAGTGTGCAGTGACACATAACACAAAACACCCAATGATCTATTACATGACCATGCAAAACTTTGAGACTGATGACAGTTTGGATTTCTAAAATTGGATGTACAGATAAATAAGTAGTAAGGCAAATCTGGCTCACTTTGAGAGTGTTCTTGAGAATTTGTTGTTCCGTTCTCCCACCACCACTACAGACCCAGAGCTGAAGCTGGAGAATACTCTGTCTGATATCCCCCTTATTCTGACACAACAAAAAAGCCATGTCTTCTGGATCAGTCCTCATGTTCTCCACCACACACATGCACTGCAGATAGCTCCTGATGGTTTGCTGAGTTTAAAATTATACATAATATTATTACTTCAAATAATTATGCAATTAATCAAAATAATATTAATGCCATAAGATAAGAGCTAATTCAAACAATTGCATCAAAAAGTGTCATTGTGATACAAAAAAGGTGAACAGTAACTTACAATATCTGTGAATAGTGTAATATTTAAATATTAACATTTAGATATTACATATTCAAATATACATATGTTTTTCTTACCAGTGAAGGAGTTTGGAAATGGACTTCATCAAAATGCCCCTTAAGTCTTCTACCAAATAATGGATCTGTAAGGAAGCATCATTTTAACAAACAAAAACACTTATTTGCATTTTATGCAATCATTGGTTCCTCACCATTGGTTGTTAGAATTATGGGTCTTTTGGTTGTGCTCATGAAAGTCCTAATTGCTGCAAGAAATCCAACATCTTCAGGAAAAATTACATCAACCTGGGGGACACATTTAACATTGAAATCACATTTAAAAAAACGGGAACAAATAGAAAGGATTAGTTAATTATAAATTATTTTTTAATAAACAGTTAATTAAAAGCATTTATGATGCTTTCACTCAGTCTGCAAAGTAGTCTCTTTCACTTTTTACCTCCTCAAACAGAATGAGTGACATGGGGATTGTTTGGCTCTGCCTGACTGATGTAGGATCTTTAGAAGAACATGTTAACTCCTTATCTCCTTCTCTCTTGTCCTTAAAACCCGACCCTGAACTCTGAAGTCTACCCGGTTTCAGTTCGACAGCTGTTGTAATCAGATTTGTGATGAATAATCAATATAATGGTAATACTTTACATTTAAGTTTCATTAGTTAACATCAGTTAACTTCTAAACTATTTACTTTAGTTAACAAGAACTAAGAATTAACAATACTTCAACAGCATTTATTAATCTTAGTTAATGTTAATTTCAACATTTACTAATATATTATTCAAATCAAATGTTGTATTTGATAACATTACTTAATGCACTGTAAACTAAAATGAACAATCAATGAACAGCTGGATTTGTATTAAATAACATTAACAAACGTTTATAAATACCAAATGCAATTGCCAATAACAAATGTATTGCTCATTGTTAGTTCATGTTAATACGTTAAAAAGGCACAATATGTAAATTTTTGCCACTAGAGGTCACACAAAGGCATAGCTTGATGATGCCTTGATTTTGTGGACTCATGCAAGGTGTTGTTTTCTCTTCACGTCTACAGCCTAAGGAACAGAATCTGAACGGGACTCAGGCAGAAATCCTAATCATGGATGAGATTATTAACGTTACTGTAGTATGAAGCAGAGCAAGGCGAGTGCTGTGCGAGCAGAAACGAGGCAGTTGGAGTAATTGCTAATGAGAGACAAGCGAGACACGTGTTGAAAGTTGTTATAGTGCTACTCTGCGTTCGCTAAATGAAAAAAAAAAAATTATATCTCTGACGTATGTATAATATGGTTTGTTGAAAACAGTGTGCAAAACAGATGGATTCAGCTAATGTATGTTTCAGTCGATGCGCATTCTAGTTTCCCAATACGTTACAACAACAATGAAAGTGGACAAAAGAACGTGGACAAAACTGTCACTCGTTGTAAACAAATATTCAATGACGTGCCGAAAGCTCTATGACCAGTCATTTACGCCGTGATCACTCGGGTGTTGATAGCGCGCAACACGAGCGCAGGTAAGACCTGAACTTCTCACATTGCTATCTGTGTTCAAACTAAACTCATTAAACCTTGCCAATTTAAACATTCATCCATAAGACATGAAAGAGAACTCGCGAGCGCTGTGAGGAGATTTGTGTGCGCTCATCTGAAGCTCGTTCATGGAGAGCCACGTCACAGCGCGCAAATACTCACAAATTCTCTTTCAAGTCTTGCCATAAACCGACAAATTCACACAAAAATTATGTCAACATGACCATCTTAGCGAGTATCCTAACAAACATAGTAGGTTATGTCTTAAGGAGAAAGAGACAGACAACGTATGTGTATCAGTATCAGTGTACTGGATCTTTGAATTATGTCTTCAAGGGAAAGCAGTCTAATATTCCTGCTCTGTGTTTTAATGTTATTCGAACAACAAAGCATGGAGAAATCACTCTTCACTGAATAGATTTTGTAACTTCAATAATGTTTCATCGTTATTTAACTATTCAAAGAAGTTTATATGCAGCGTTGTTTTATATTTGATTACTTTATTCAATTTCCGTACCTGAAAACTATTGTTAATACCTGAAAAACCTGTAAAGCATTGTTTATTTTATTTGTATCTTAGCTCTCATGTATTTATTTGTGCTGTTTCTTGTTTGTCCTATTTGTACAATTGTCCTATTTTTTTTTACTAAACATAGCACATACCGAACTGTACCGAAAGCGTGACACTAAAACCTTGATACAAACCGAACTGTGAGAAATCTGAACCGTCCCACCCCTAGTGTTCGCTCAGCAGCAACTATGAGACACAAAGCACACTGCAGTAAACTAGACCGATATTAGGAATGGTAAAACATGGTACTCCCTGAAAATCAAGAAAACGAGATTTAAACAATAAGACTTACTGTGTTGAGCTATATAACAATTAGTTTTCTGTTGATAAATGTCTCCATCCAAACAGTTGCTTACCTGTCTAATAAAACACATAATATATTAAAGCGTCTGAGGTATTTCCATGGTTTCGACAAAATAAAACCGGAAACAGAGGATAACGCGGGTATGATGTCATTGATAGGCGAGCACGGACATGGTCTGTGTCCTGGTTAATATTGCTTATTTCTCTGGATTTAAACATTCTTGGAAACATTCGGGATAATGTAAGTACACAAGTCAACAAAATATATAACATTGTTCTAGTGGTTTTTGGATATTTTAATCCAAAAATCTTACATATTGTGCCTTTAACTAATGTTAACAAATGAGACCTGATTGTAAACCAAAATAATAATGACAAATGTTCATATTTATAAAAGTTCCATTATTATTCTTCAGATATTATAGAATACTTATACAATACAATGCTTACTTATTTTACCCAGACAAAGCAGATATATCTATGAAATGGTTTAGCGAAACAGTCCCATTTTACATGTTCTTGTAAAACATGGCTTAATTAGCGTAGTACACTTACCATGAATGTGGCGTTCAGAACCATCAGAGGTTTTACCTACAGGTTTTTTGCTACTCAACTTGAAGAAACGAGTGAGTTTTACTGGTTGTGGTTTACCACTTAGACAGGAAAGACTAGGAGAATTTGAAGTGCCCTTAGATGAATTAACCTTTCTATTGGCTTCATCGCCTGTGAAAAAAAGGGGAAATGTAGTCAATGATTTCAAAATTATTCAGTTTGAATAAACAGCATTAATTATATAACTATCCCCTTTCACTCATATTGGTCATCTATGTCAGAATCCATGAGAAATTTTGTGCAAGACAATATCAATTGATGAACCAAGAATTAATATTGTAAACTAAGATGTTCACTCACAAGGTGGAGCAGGTTTTATTTTGCTTTGGTTAATTATTTCAGGTTTGAGGGTAATTTTCTGTATGTCCACCTGATGAGACTGAGTCGCTTCTGTCAGCTGGGAGAGGATGAGACGACCACAGCGCAGGACTGAACTATTAACCTCAAACACCTGTGTGACCAAGGAACAGAGGAAGACGTCATTAAGGCAGGTTTAACAGACAGCCAAGATTACGCTTATTGTGATAAACGCTCTGATAAAATGAAAACATATTGCACTGACCTTAAATCCCAGCTCCTGTGCACAGGCATAAACAGAAGCAGTTTTGCCCACTCCAGATGGACCGATCATGAGCACTGTGTTACACAGGTCCTTCTCATGGTCTATGGATACAGTATCGCCCTCAAAATCACCACAGTCCCATGACTCTACCAGAATAGAAGTTTACACATTTCTCAGTTACAGAACAATACAGGCTTGACAAATATAATATTTAATTATTACGATAATAATATTATATTTTATTGCAAAAACTGCAAATGCTCTGGCAGTTACATACCATTACTGTTTTCTTCTTTCATCTTCTTTTCTTCTTGTCGTCTTTTCCTCTCCTCAATGTCTGCCCTTAATTTCCATTCTTTTAACCAGCTGTCATTGGAAGAATGAACAAAAGGAGATGCACTTCTGTTTGTCAGTACTGTCTAGTATATGAATCTTTTGGTCATTTTTGTGTAGTAAAATACATAAAATGCATACATATTTTTATTTTAGTGACATACTAATCATATGGCATTCCTCTAGAACAGTGGTTCCCAACCTTTTTGACTTTAATATTGCCCACAATATTCGAATGCCCCACCCCATGTAGGCTAATAAGTTTCCACTGGTAATAAGTTTGATTAATAAGATAATTAATACGTTTTGTTTTCATTTTTTTTTTTTAATGTACAGAAAATAGTACATTAGAGTGTTCAGAAAATAAAATAAGTAACTATTTTAGTTATAAATAATGAAGCTGAATGTTCATCAGGGTTCATAACTGTAGCATTGCTGTGCAGTATCTCACAAAAATGAGTACACCCCTCACATTTCAGCAACCATTTTAGTTTATCTTCTCAAGGGACAATACTATAGAAATTAAACTTGTATATATTTTAGAGTAGTCAATGTGCTCCTTTTATAGCAGTATAGATTTACTGTTCTCTGAAAATAACTTAACATACAGCCATTATTGTCAAAATAGCTGGCAACAAAAGTGAGTACACCCTAACTGATAACAGATGTATGTTATTTAACCATGCAAAGCCACATATCCTATCCATCATGTTCATGTTTTTGTCTGCTTGACAGGACCATACAAATGTGTGGATCTTGTATTAGAGCAGTGAAAATTTGATGCTTTGAGTACATTTCTCTCATACTGATCACTGGATGTTCAACATGGCACCTCATGGCAAAGAACTCTCTGAGGATTTGAGAATTAGAATTGTTGCACTCCACAAAGTTGGCCTAGGCTAGATGAAGATCGGTAACACCCTGAAACTGAGTTACAGCACAGTGGCCAGGGTCATAGAGAGGCTTTCCAAAATGGGTTCCACTTTGAACAAGCCAAAGAAGTTGAATCAAAGAAGTTGAGACCTTGTGCTGTGCATCAGGTGCAGAAGCTGGCTTCAAAAAACAGAGCATGAGTGTTGCCAGCATTGCTTTAGAGGTTGCAGAAGCAGAAGTTCAGCTTGTCAGTGCTCAGACCATACGCCACACACTGCAACAAGTCGGTTTGCATTTTCCTTTCTAATTTCTCCCACTCATTGTTATATTTTGTCTTATTTCAATAAATTCCCCTATTTGACCGAGCCATTGTGTCATCCTTCTCTTATGTTATGGCAGTGGCTGTAACATAATTGGGGGCTCGTCCATCTTTTTTTTTTTCTTCTCTCAACTGTTTAATGTGGGAGAAAGAATGTGTATCGCTGTGTCTGGCTATAACAGGCTCAGATGGTGTCCAGCATGTTTGGGGACGCCGTGGTGAGGAGTACTGAGAAAATTGTGTTTTGCCTACAGTAAAGCATGGTGGCGGTAGCATCATGGTCTGGGGCTGCAAGATTGCTGCTGGTACTGGGGAGCTCTGCTTCATTGAGGGAAGCATGGATTCCAACATGTACTGTGACATTCTGAAGCAAACTTCAGAAACTGAGCTAAATGGCATGATAATGACCCCAAACACACCGCCAAGATGACAACTGCCTTGCTGAGGAAGCTAAAGGTGAAGGTGATTGAGTGGGAAAGTATGTCTCCAGACCTGAACCCTATTGAGCACCTGTGGGGCATCCTCAAGCAGAAGGTGAAGAAGCGCCATGTGTCTAACATCCAGCAGCTCCGGGATGTCATTATGGAGAAGTGGAAGAGGATCCCAGCAACAACCTGTGCAGCTCTGGTGAATTCCATGCCCAGGAGGATTAAGGCAGTGCTAGATAACAATGGTGCTCACACAAAATATTGACACTTTGAACACAGTTTTGACATGTTCACTTAGGGTGTACTCACTTTTGTTGCCAGTTATGTAGACAATAATGGCTGTATGTTGAGTTATTTTCAGAGGACAGTAAATCTGTACTGCTATACAAGCTGCACACGGTCTACTCTAAAGTATATCCAATTTTCATTTCTATAGTATTTTCCCTTGAGAACATAAAAAGGTTGCTGAAATTTGAGGGGTGTACTCACTTTTGCGAGATACTATATGCTTCATACTTAAAAAGGCCTGTGACAAAGTACACAAGTTGTACAGACTAAATTTTTCTTTTGTGACTTTGGGGAAAAAAAAAAAAAAAAATCTTGAGACTGAGAGTGATTAAATGACATATTTTTGGGTTAACTACTAGGCTACCATCTAACATTAATGCAGTGACATTTCACCTGTGTAGTTGCCGTACTGATGCAGAGTTGCCAATGACTTCTCTAGACTGTTGAGGTTTATATTTATCTGTCCAGAGAACATCCACTCTTTGTAGACAACCGCGCCATGGGTCCAGATGAACAGTCTCATCCTGCATTGGTTCAGTGACAACAGCATAACATGTAGTTTCTTGCTGTCTGCGTTTTGTTCGGCTCAGTCGGTTTCTGTATTTTGCATGAGAGTGGGTTAAACCATCTGAAAATAGCTCAAAATCCAACTTATCAGCAGAAATACTGCCTTTGTTTGTCTTAGGACTTTTGTATGTCCTGTCACACATCTGTTCTTGCAACTCTCGTTTTCTCTTTCTCTGGACAGGGGAAGCTGAAGGATGCTTGGAATAGTCAGTTTTTTCTGCTTCTGAAAATGAGTGGCAGTAAAACATGGAAAAACTTGCATCAATAAAAGTAAAAAACAAAAACCTTACAATCACAAAACATTACAAAAAAGACATTTCCCACATCCACACAGATTTACAGTAAATCAGAATTTTT
This sequence comes from Chanodichthys erythropterus, assembly GCF_024489055.1. Classification (NCBI taxonomy): domain Eukaryota; kingdom Metazoa; phylum Chordata; class Actinopteri; order Cypriniformes; family Xenocyprididae; genus Chanodichthys; species Chanodichthys erythropterus. The sequence goes on along the minus strand of NC_090241.1, from coordinate 14,476,999 downwards.
TTTTTTTTTTTTTTTATGATTAATCTTAGTTTTAGTTTGATGACTATAGTAGTAGTAATAGAAATGTTGATGCCATGTCAGCATGTGGGAAATGCCTTTTTTCATAGTAAGAGCTGAATTACTAGTTATACAAGAGTTGCATAAATACAATAAAAATAAAAATAGAAAAATAGAGAAAAAAATATTACTAAAAAAAAAAAAAGGGAATATCTTACTAAAGTCATTTGATTAGTATATTTTTGTTTTCTCTATCATGAGAAACTAGCAGCAGCATGATGAATGGGTAGGTGGTTAGGTTATGTAGTTTTTCGCCCCATTACTAGAAAGGTACAGTCTTCATAACCCTATTAAATTTGGAGCTTTTTAATTATATATATATATATATATAGTATCATCAATAAAATTATGTCAGATCTTTTTCCACCTTTACACCCTTTCATAATGTACATCCTTTCATAATCCATGACCTGTAAATTGTGAAGAGGCACCAGAGAAGCATACAAAAATATTTCCAAAACCATTAGATGTGCCATGGAATAACATGAAGGCCATTATCAACAAGTGGAGACAGTGGACAGCACAATGACATTCCAAAGAACAGTTCACCTGTCAAAAACTGATGTAAAATTACAAAATTAAATCTCATCAAGGAGACTGCCAAGAGACTTGCAGTATCATTAAAGGAGCTGCAAGAATATCTGGCAAGTATTGATCACTTGCTGTATGTGACAACATTGTCATGTATTCTTCATTTATTTGGCATGGGGTAGGGTAGCCAGACAAAAACAACAACAAACACACATAAATAAGCCCGCTTTTTGTCCGCAAAATGTCTGATGATACCCAACTGAACTTTTGGACCATCATTTTAAAAGGTATGTTGGCACAAAGACAAGACTGGTCATCATCCAAACACTACTATACCCACAATGAAGCATGCTGATGCTGTAGGGCTGCTTCAGTTCAGCTGAGACCAGGACAGTAGTCAAAATAGAAGGAATCAAGGAGAGTGTCAAATACCGGATAATTTTGGCACAAAACTTGCAGGCCTCTATTAGAAATCTGAAGATGAAGAGGAATTTCATCACAGCACGATAAGTCAAAGTCAAAGATCAAAGAAATGGCTCCAGAAGAAGAAAATGTTCAAATGTCCCGTCAGAGCCCAGTCCTATATCCAATGGGGAGATTTTTTTTTTAACACGGATGAAATGCCTTAAACAGGGATGTAGACAGAGGATCTCCCTGAAATAAGATTAATCTGAGTCTCTTTTTGCAAGGAAGAGTGGGACAAATAGCGTTGATATACTCTTATGGCAGCTGTATTAAAAGCAAAAGGTGTTTCAACCAAGTATTAGTTGAGGTGTGTGCACACTTGTGCAACAAGGATATTTTAAATCTTCACTTGTTCCCCCCATTAAATGTTTATATTTATTTGTTATATGATTTGTCTGTTTCAACATTATATTAAATGTGGAAAAAGATCTCACATGGATTTAAATGGATGCATTTCTTATATCTCAAAAAGCTGTAATTATAATAAGGGTGTATGAACGTTTTATACCCACTGTAAATAAATACAACAAAGATCTTTGTCTGTTGCTTCCTCTTTAAAATATTGTAGGTAGGTTGTGAACATCTATTTGTTGGTAAATCATGTCTAATTTCCTACCCAAAGCAGAACTCTCCTCCTCGGGTTTAGTTCTCTTCCTCAGGAGAAGAGTGAGAAACCTGTGGATGGGAAACTTCAAATTGAGTATCTGAATCTCTTCCAGAAACTCACTGCTGATTTCGTTGGAAAATTCATTTCTCCAGCCAGACATCTGAGAACAAAAATAAACACAAATACTGAGCAAACTAATTATTCTACTACACTATACAAAATAATCAACAACATATGAGAGAGAGAGAGAGAGAGAGAGAGAGAGAGAGAGAGAGAGAGAGACTTGCAGACCCACCATTTCTCTGAGGATTTTGACATTGGTTGATTCTCTACAGATGTTCTGAGCAGTCCGAGGCGTGATGAGAGTCAGGGCTTGGCCAATAATATGATGTTTTGTGCTCACTGGGGTTTGTCCAATGTTACCTTCTGGCAGATCCATCAAACGGTCCCCCTTACTGGTGTTTATTCGTAAACAGCTGGACAACACCTCTTTATTAGCTGCAAAATGATCAATGTCTGGCTTTAAGCTTCTGTCACTTGAGCTACGTTCCCTCTCTGCAGGAACAGAGACAAACTGAACACCCATATTGCTGCTCATCCTCTTTAATGTCAATTTATTGCGTTTCAGAAATCCCTTTGTAGATATCTCATTTTGCATTTGGGAAACTTTTTGCAAAGTTTGAGAATGGCGTCTTTCATTTCTTATGCTTTCTGTGGTAAGTTCTGATGATATAGGAAGACAAACTGAATTGTCTTTACCGTCAATAGCTATGGCAGCATCAGTAAATAGTTTTTCTTTACCATTAATGAGAATAACGTCACAAGATGCATTGGACTCCGGGGTCTCAGTCACGTGGGTGAGCCTGTTTCCGCAGTCAGTTAAATCCTCCAATCCTTTGTGTGTTTTTGTTCGTTTCAGCCTGTTGTGTTTTGGGAGCACCTGGGTTTTGCATTTGCTGTCCGTCTCCACGTTCGTAATGCAGGTCCTTCTGTCGGAGACACTTCCGGAAGAGTTCTTGTTTGTAGGCTGAGGTAGAGAGAACGGCGTTTCCATATATATGTAATCCATCCCTACAGTAAACACTTTAACTGCAACAAGTAGCAGTCACAGTTGTATCTTCATATTTCATAATTAACCGTTCCAGTTTCTCGCTTTGGATAAAAAGTTATTGCTGTACCTTAATGATGAATACCGTGGGCGTTTTGTACCTTGTCGAGCTTTTAAATTCACGGAATTGTTATGGATTTGTACTAACACAAAGCAAGGTTTGACGGTCTAATATTAAATCTCGCGCCAAGCAGAAAGGCGATTGCTGCTGCTCATGGGCTGCAATAATAACCAACTGCAGAACCGCAGAACCATACGTCATGACAGTCTGAGGACGACAGCGCCAGACTAACAGCCTGAGGGCGGAAGTGGGCGGAGTAATATGCTGCGTTCCAATTCGCCTACTTATACTACGCCCTAAAAGTATGTACTCTTTCTGTGAACAAAAAGTACTTACTATTGAGTGTGTAGCAAAAGAGTAGACAAGCTTTGGGACATACTAACACGTCATACAATCGCGTCAATTCTCTCTGTCGCATCCAGTCACCGTAAACTGCCCTGTCAATCATCTTACATCCTCCACATTTCATTTAGTTAATTTCCTACCGTATAGGAGAGAAATACAGCACGTTGATCTGCAGTCGCGTGTCTTTCATGAGGAGAACTCTCCTCATATTAATGCATGCATTTAAAAGTTAATGGCCATTCGGATCTTTATAAAAGTCCACATTGGTATTTGCAGATGAAAAATAACACGGGTAACATTAAATATATATTTTCTATCAGGTTAAACTGATTATTAGTCACTCAAATCTCTCAGCGTCGATCGCGCGTATCCGCTATGTTTTGTAGTTTAACACTTTTTACTCATGTTTGTAGTTCTGAACTGAATCCTCGTCCAATGCGCAATGGGTTGTGGGCAATATTAGCCTTTATAGTGTGCACGGATCCACACTTCAAAAATCTACCGGAAATAGTAGACCATCCGGGGACTTTTGGCATACTCTTTTCAACATACTATGCTTTGGGACACACTTATTTTAATCTCGCATACTATTTAGGATGGATAGTATGGACATTGGAACGCAGGGATCTCGTTGGATGTGGGCGGAGTTAGCGACAAACAAGCAAACAATGGCGGAAGAAGAGAACACGGTAAAAAGTTTCTTTGTGTTGTGCTTTTAATCGATCACGTTTATGTGTTGTGTATTTATTCGATCGTTAACACTTAACATGACTCAAATATTTTGTAAATGGGCTTCTAAGCCACTTTATCACGTCTTTTGATGTTTTACAAATCGTCTCACGTTGCTTGCGCCCAGGTGAAAAAATACTATAGCCATTTATAGTAAATACTAGTGTTTTTGAACCATACTATACTACTATAAGTACTTGAATTAATTTATTGTGGTAATTCTATAGTTGCTGTGATAATATAACAGCTATAATAATATAAACAAATTACTTTACCCAATATTGTACTAAGTTTTCTACAATTTTAGGGTATATTATACTACAATATACACTACAGTTTACTGTAGTAAAAACTAAAATATACTATTTATTACAGTTTATCAGTTCACTATAGTTAATATTATAGTATTCTGTAGCATTCATTAGTGTTGTAAATACAGTATGCTTCAAAAACACTATAGTATTTAGTATCTTTTTCACCTGGGTGTTTACATATTCATGGTTTGTGATTTTACTTGTTGTTGGTACTGTATTTTATTTAATTGGTTACATTTTACAATACTGATCAGTGTTTTTGTGGATTTTAGAGGCACTTCATTTACAGCGATGCAAAACGTGCTGCAACAATTTCCACTGTCCAGTGCTCTTAAACCGACCAGACGGCACAGGTTGAATGCACAGCTTCAAATTCACTTCAAAAAGGCTGTTGTTCATGGAGGTATGAACGTTTCTTTTGTATTCTGAATTTGTTGTATTGCTGAAAATGTTGTTTTTGCAATGTAGTAAGTAGTAATTTTGACTTTAGAATAATGAAACTTGTTTCTTTTATGCAATTTTTATGGTTATATATTTAAGTTTTTCTTTGATTTTGCAATGCAGTAAATTGACAAGCAGAATCACCCCAGGACAAGAGAAGCTGATCAAAAACAAGGTTAGTTTCATAAGACTTTCATAAACACATAAGCTACTTATACAGATGGTGTGTTGTTATATCTGTCAAATCTTTTCAGGAATAACTTAATAATATTCTATTGTTTTAGAACAGTTGACCGGCTGTGTGGGATCTTCATGTTAATGGTAAGAAAGAAAAAAAAAGGAAAAAAACGTTTTTAAAAATGTATGAACTTCTCTTTTCATTAGAATGAAAAACATATATGAGGGCTTTTCATACTTTAAATAGTTAACCCTGGGTGATTGTTAACCCCAGGTAAACAGAATCCTGGGTTATCTTGATTCACGTTTCACACTGATCATCATTTACCTGGGGTTAACATTTAATTCTGAGTATTCATATGCAGCGTTTCACACTGTACATTACTAAACCCTGGTTAACATCCTTATTTGCAGTGTTAGTGTCACTGATTGGATGAACAAAGCACACAATATGTTTTCATAAATGCTCAGGCATTGCACATCCTCATTACATATAGTCAACTTCTCTATCAAGTTTATCCTGAATGAACATTTCAGACTATACTGCAATTGTTCCATTTTCTGTCAGCATTTATTGTTTTTTTTTCTTTCCAATGCTGAATTTTCTATTTATATACAATGCACAGTGTTTCTGTGACTGTCAAAAGCATGTAAATATACAAGCAATATGTGGAGCGTTACTTTACCCACGGTTAAAAGTGGTGTTTAGGACGACGATAACCCGGGGTTAAGTGCAGCGTGAAAAGCCATGTGAATTGCTTGCCTTTAAAAAAAAAAAAATTATACTGAACATAACTGATTAATTTCATTGGTGACAGGGTATGATTTATGTCTTCAATATATAAACATGAGAAAAACAGAATGTCAAAACTTTATTATACATGCTGTGCTGCATCCTGACTACAACACAAAGTGTTGTTAAATACACTTTTAACATCTCATCCCATTTGTTTGTACCCTTCTCTAATGAAGGAACCACGGATCACGGAAGACTTCTGCACTGCACAACAACCAAAGGTCTTCATGGGTTTAGTGGAAGAGCTATGCTTTCTGATATTGAAAGAGGAAGACCAGGAACAAGCCCTTATTCAACTTTCACAGGCTGAAACAGATGATGACAGACAACTGGCCAAAGAGAGTCTTTAGTGTTTTGCTTTCAAATTAAGGATGATCTGGACATTTTTCTTAATGAGTGTCTGGACAAAAACATTTCTTTTTTAGGATTTAATTTATCATCATGTACCTGCTGTTCAATCTACACTCAATTTGGTTTGATTTTGTATTTTTTTTTTTTTTAGAGCAAAGCACAGCTAGTGGCTATATAATGCTTTTGCTCTTACATTTTAGTACATTTTATTAAAATTAAATAAATATCTTTTGTGTTTTGTTTTTGGGTTTGATGGATCTGAATGTGCTTAATTCATGCATTCTAGTGTACAACCGTGTAATGTGTATTATATATTATGAAAAACAATGATTCATTCTGAAATGCTTCAGTAAAATATTTTATGACAAATTAAATGTTTATCATTTTTAGTGTTTAAGCTTTTTGTTCAATTTATATTCAGTTAATCATTTAAGACATAAAACAAATGTATGAACTTTTAAAATATTAAAAGGTTACAAGGGGGTTTTAATACACACATAGGAGATATATATATATATATACACATATATATATATCGTAACGTGTTTGTGTATATGATTAAGCTATTAACACAATGCGAATCTATCATTTCAGTTAGATCGTTTTAATACAATATTTCACATTAACATGGTTTTAAACTTTAAAAAGCTCCAAATGGAGCGATGCCTACGGAGATAAATTGGCTCCGCCCTCAGGCTGTTAAGGTGCGTTCACGCGGCCTCGTAATTCCTGTAGTTACGAGATTCTAGCTTATAAAAAGCATTCACGTCCTAGTAGAGCTAATAATTACAGCTTGTAAACTGGGAGTTTTCTGAAAGCTCCCACATGTACCACCTGACCGCTGTAGATTCATTTAGGCGTTGATAGTGGTGCCATGGAAACGCATAATTCCCAGTCCGAGGACGTGAACAGCTCCGAATATAATGTCACGTGTTGTCATTTCAAGAATCCGGTAAATACGAGGTGACGTGAACGCAGCATTAGTCTGGCGCTGTCGTCCTCAGACTGTCATGACGTATGGTTCTGCGGTTCTGCGGTTCTGCAGTTAAGGTCAGTGTTGCCAGATTGGGCGGGTCTTTAAGATTTGGGCTGGTTTTTGATGCAACAGACGGGTTTTTATTTTTGACTATAAACAGTATTCTTTATTATTTTTTTAATGAAAACTAACTATAAAATAAATTATATAACTTAGGATGACATTTAAATTAGGTATGGTTCAGGTTAGCCAATAAGGTTCAGGGGAATCCTGTCCAATCAGACTTCAAGCTTGATTGGCGGGTTGTTGTAGGCTAATTTGTTATATCGTTAAAAACTGCATTATCATCATCAGTGATCATCATTCATCATCATCATCATGCCAAAGTGGGTTAAATATAAAAAGTCCTACAGAAAGGAATGGGAGAGCGGATGAGTCAACAATGCTGACTCATCTCTCATCTCCGCAGTAGTGGACACGCCTATATACAAGTTTCATATGGATTACATAATCTGAGAATATTTATTTTCCATTTGAATTGGCTCGTTTAAAAGTAGACATTCCAAGCTATAGATATATTTCTTGTGTCTGTGAGGAAAGCAGCCTATACGATGAGTTTCGGTTCATGCTTGTTACGAGCTCAAGTTCACCGAGACCGAGATCAGAAAACGCATCCTGATTGCTTTCATTGTTTTACAAAAGCACAACGTTTTGCTGTTATTGTGAGTTTACAGAAATAAGAGTAGACCCTTTACATTTTGCATTACTCTTATCTATGACCAAAAATTATGGAAGTAAATCAGTAGCAAAACACGAGAGGTTGCTGATTTGAATGTGAGAACTTGTCGTATTAATATTTGTATTTGTAAACTGAAATGTACACTCACAGCCCTGATGTGAAAAGCTGAATGTTTCCATTTGCACACGCAGACAACAATCAAAACACCCGTGTTACGAAGTTGTAGTTGCAGATTAATTGTTACAAATGTGTAAAATGGCATTCACATAGACAAAATGACAGACACAAATGTGTGAGACATATTTACTGTTGCACTTTACTTCAGTTTCGCTGTACAGCTTCAAGTCGCCGCTTACAACCTCTCAGATCTGGCAGTACAAGTTCAATTCCTGGCGTTTTGACTTTTGCTACTCTTTTTGCGATATTCATGTTGCAAAACTGACTTGAGCACTTGAAAGCAAAAGGGATAGAGCAGAACGGGGGTGGGGTGGGGGGGGGGGTGAAGCCGTTTTATTGGTCGATGCCTGACCAATGAACAACGCCAGTGTACTCAGAGAGGGCGCTATTTTTATTTAATTTATTTTTTTTACAAAATGTTTAAATTTTAAAAATGTTAAATTTAAATTATTAAAATCTATCTGCATAAACTCATTACATATTAAGAGAGCAAGAGAGAATGAGAATAAATAAAGGTGTGCGTTTGTATGTTGTAAAGTCAAACGTGCGTATGGTGGGCGTGGGGGATATGGGTGAAAAGAAATCTGATTGGATATGACATTACAGATGGTTAATGTTTAAAAAAACAGGCTCAAAATGAGTAAACGCTCAATAAAACAGCTAAATTCGACTGAAACATTTGCAATGAGGCCTAAAACCATTGAGTAGGGATGGGAAAATGAAGATTGTTAAATATTTGAAGCTTTTCTCTAAACGTTTCGGGAAATTTACAGCAGCCATAAACATGAGATCGCAGCTCTGTTGTTTTATCCATTAAACACAAATGAAAGCCTGACGACACTAAATGTGTTTATTTCAATAATATATTTCACATAAAGACAATAAATTAAATGGATCAACAAAAAGATTAATTATAATAATTACTAATAATAGGCCTACATAGCCTACTGAGTTTGATGCAAGTAAATTGTGCTGCTGTGTGTTTATTGTAGCCTATATGACAGAACATATGATGATGTATAGGCTACAGGCTTATATATTTAAAATGTTTAGCAAATGGACTTGAATTTTCATATAGTAGTGGTCTGGGTTCAAACATTCTGACATGGGAGGGGGGGGGGTGGGATAAAATCCATGTTTTCAATTAAAATATCATTGAAATATCATTAGTTTTAACTGAGTTTTATATTACAGTAAAAGAGTAGTAAAGTCGTTTATTGGTTGGAGTCAGCCAATGAAATTGGACGTTTTTGTACACAATGACGCCACTTCATAGAGCAGATCGTGCTGTTTTGGTGGTCCAAAACTTTACTCTTTTACTGTAATATAAAAACCTGTTAAAACTAATGATATTTTAATGAAAATATTGTCTCATACATACGCAATTATTTCTTTCTGCATGCCAAGTCGCACTGGATGGCGTTGGTCAGGCATCGACCAATAAAACGGCTTCACCCCCCCCCCCCACCCCACCCCCGTTCTGTTCTCTCCCTTTTGCTTTCAAGTGCTCAAGTCAGTTTTGCAACATGAATATCGCAAAAAGAGTAGCAAAAGTCAAAACGCCAGGAATTGAACTTGTACTGCCAGATCTGAGAGGTTGTAAGCGCCGACTTGAAGCTGTACAGCGAAACTGAAGTAAAGTGCAACAGTAAATATGTCTCACACATTTGTGTCTGTCATTTTGTCTATGTGAATGCCATTTTACACATTTGTAACAATTAATCTGCAACTACAACTTCGTAACACGGGTGTTTTGATTGTTGTCTGCGTGTGCAAATGGAAACATTCAGCTTTTCACATCAGGGCTGTGAGTGTACATTTCAGTTTACAAATACAAATTAATATGACAAGTTCTCACATTCAAATCAGCAACCTCTCGTGTTTTGCTACTGATTTACTTCCATAAAAAATGACGGAGTATTTTAAGTGCAGTGATCACACCGACGCCTCCATGTAATGCAGTACACACGCTCTCCACACAAACACTTGGATATGCCAAATAATAGCGCACATTTATCTATAGGCAAACATTAAAGAGAATGGACTAAAGTGGCGACTTACATGTTTCAAGTGATAAGGCATATTTGAGGTCGATAAATGATAGGTGAATGTTTGGATTTCCTGCAGTTAATGATCTGTGCCTCTAGGACTGCGTGACCTCGCCACTTCCTGTGGAGATTTTTTTTCTGCGACTAACCGATTAATAAAATCTTGGTCGACCAAGCCTCTTCAAGCTGACTAACGGTCGACTATTAGGGGGCAGCCCTACTAGTGACGATTCAGTGTATCATTCAGTCATTATTAAGTTGGCTTGAAAAAGACAACTTACTGAAATGCTTATTAAACTTATTATTAAGTTGGCTTGAAAAAGCCAACTTACTGATCTACGTCTTAAGCTTATTAAGTTGGCTTGAAAAAGCCAACTTACTGATCTACTACTTAAGCTTATTATTATTCTTCTTAGACTAAATTTCTAAATGCATCTCCTCCTAGACTGTTCAAGCTACAACCACCAAACTCGGACCAGACCTTCAGACTATTCTGACTTAGTGTGCTATATCTTTTCAGACTGATCAGACTTACGGTTTTCCTAAAAAAGCTGATCAAAACTTGGAAAAATCCCATTGACTTTCATTGACGGAATGTTCAAATGAGCCAAGACTATTCAAACTCCAACTGTCAAAATTCAAATTTTGACAGTTGGAGAGGCTTATCAGACTCCATTAGCTGCCATTCTATGTACTATTTCTAATCCATTGAGACTCATTCAAACTTCCATTCTATCTAATATGTCTTATCTATCTATCTATCTATCTATCTATCTATCTATCTATCTATCTATCTATCTATCTATCTATCTATCTATCAAACTAAATCTATCTATATATCAAACTAAATCTATCTATCTATCAAACTAAATCTATCTATCTATCTATCAAACTAAATCTATCTATCTATTTCTCTTTCTAATCTATCTATCTATCTATCTATCTATCTATCTATCTATCTATCTATCTATCTATCTATCAAACTAAATCTAGCTATTTCTCTATCTATCTATCACTTCTCATCTATCAATCTATCTATCTTCTCATCTATCACTTCTCATCTATCTCTCTTCTCATCTATCTCTCTATCTATCATCTATCTATCAACTCATTCAAATTCATAAACTCTATCTATCTATGATCAACTCTCATAGCAACCACCCAAAACAACCTAGCAACCACCCAAAACAACCTAGCAACCACCCAGAACACCATGGCAACTGCATAGCAACCACACAAATCACCCTGGCATCATCCTAGCAACCAGCCTGGATACAATAGCAACCGCATAGCAACACCATGGCAACCACCCCGAGTACCCTAGCAACCGCATAGCAACACCCTAGCAACCACCCCGAGTACCCTAGCAACCGCATAGCAACACCATAGCAACCACCCCGAGTACCCTAGCAACCGCATAGCAACACCATAGCAACCACCCCGAGTACCCTAGCAACCGCATAGCAACACCTTAGCATCCACCCCGAGTACCATAGCAACCGCATAGCAACACCCTAGCAACCAACCCGAGTACCCTAGAAACCGCATAGCAACACCTTAACAACCACCCGAGTACCCTAGCAACCGCATAGCAACACCCTAGCAACCACCCCGAGTACCCTAGCAACCGCATAGCAACAACTTAGCAACCACCCCAAGTACCATAGCAACCGCATAGCAACACCTTAGCAACCACCCCGAGTACCCTAGCAACCGCATAGCAACACCGTAGCAACCAAACAGAGTACCCTAGCAACCATTTTGCAAAATCTATATCTCTGCATCAGAACATCGTACACACATGGGGGTTGGTTTATATTGTCAAGCAGCCTTTGGAGTATCATCATTGGTAGCTGGAAAGTCACTCCCTAGCAACCAAACAGTACCCTAGTAACCGTTTTGCAAAATCTGTATCTCTGCATCAGAACATCGTCCAGACATGGGGGTTGGTTTATATTGTCAAGCAGCCTTTGGAGTATCATCATTGGTAGCTGGCTAGCCACTCCCTAGCAACCAAACAGAGTACCCTAGCAACCGTTTTGCAAAATCTATATATCTGCATCAGAACATCGTACAGACATGGGGGTTGGTTTATATTGTCAAGCAGCCTTTGGAGTATCATCACTGGTAGCTGCCAAGCCACTCCCTAGCAACCAAACAGAGTACCCTAGCAACCGTTTTGCAAAATCTATATCTCTGCATCAGTACATCGTAGAGACATGGGGGTTGGCTTTTTGACTCATGCTAGCAATCTGGACTTCCAACATGCTAGCAGTGAATAGCTACATGCTAATAGTGATTAGCTAAGTGCTAAAGTGGGCTAAGAACATGCTAATAACTCTATAAAAACTCCATAGTATCCATCTGTGACTATCTATCTATCTAATAAAACTTAAACTTTCAAACTTCAAACTTTTAAAACTTCTCAAACTTTCTGGCTATGCTTTTTCAAGCCAACTTAAAGTTTGTCCTCAAACTTTTTTATCTAGTTAAGTTGGCTTGAAAAAGCCAACTTACTGATCTACTACTTAAGCTTATTATTAATGGTGCTTGCCATAGGCAAAGCTCCATTCTTATTATTGCTCATACTTATTATTATAATTATTTTTCTGGACAAAAGTTTGGCGCGCTACTCCTCCCACAGTTTTTGTCCTAGACCAATGAATCAGGTGTCAATTCGACCGGCTTATTGAGGAGACCTGTGCTATGACTTTTATAAGCGATCGGGTGTACGATGTTCGTCCAGCGGGCGAAAAAGTAGCGAAAAAAATCCCATAGACTTTGCATTGCGACAAATTTTGACGAGTTATTGCTCCGAGTGAGAATTTCGTAGAAACATGTGGGTTACCACGTTTGAAGAGGCTAGCAAGCTCTGTCAGGCCATACCTCAAAACTGGGTGTAAGTTGTACCCCTGGGGCGCAAGAGCTGCCCAAAGTTGCCCCATAGACATACTATGGTGAAGCCGTGCCCATGAACCAGGAAGTACTGTGTTTTTCCTACTATGGGAAATTACATAGGGATTTTGTATTGAACATAACTCTGGATCACAATGTCTTAGAGACAAGGGGGTGGGCTCATTTTACTCAGGCAACCAATCAGTCTCTCAGGATCATTGTGAAGCTATCAAGCCACGCCCTAGCAACCATATAGAGCACCATAGCAACAAGTTCCATAGACTTCCATTGAAAAAGATCAAATGAATATCTTTGGATAGGAGTGTCATAGAAACATGAGGGTGGGCTCATTTGACTCGGGGCAGCAAACGGCCAATCACGAATCACCTTCAACACTTCATAGCCACGCCCTAGCAACCATTTAGAGCACCCTAGCAACCCAAAGCATAGAGGGGATATCTTCAAATCTGAATATCATACAGGCATGGGGGTTGGTTTATATCATTCATACTGGCAAGCAGCCTTTGATGTATCATCATTGGCAGCTGCCAAGCCACTCCCTAGCAACCAAACAGAGTACCCTAGCAACCGTTTTTCAAGATGTATATCTCTGCATCAGAACATCGTACAGACATGGGGGTTGGTTTATATTGTCAAGCAGCCTTTGGAGTATCATCATTGGCAGCTGCCAAGCCACTCCCTAGCAACCAAACAGAGTACCCTAGCAACTGTTTAGCAAGACCTATATCTCTGCATCAGAGCATCATAGAGACATGGCGGTTGGCTCTTTTGACTCATGCTAGCAATCTGGACTTCCAACATGATACACATGCTAGCAGTGAATAGCTACATGCTAATAGTGATTAGCTTAGGGTTTAAACATGACACAAACTAGTGAAAATGTGTTAGCATGATGATAGTAGCATGCTAATCATGTTAGCAAACATGCTAATCATGTTAGCATGTTGTTAACATTATGCTAACATGGTTAGCATCTTGCTAAAAACATGTTAACAGTATGCTACGGGTGTTAACATCATGGTGGCAACATGCTAATCATGTTAGCATGTTGCTAGCATTATGCTAACATGATTAGCATCTTGGTAAACACATCCTAGCAATATGCTAAGGGTGTTAGCATCATGCTACCATCATGCTAATCAAGAGTGCCGAGTTTTGCCACTGCAAGCACCATTCACATTTTCTTCAGGAAATGTACATTCTAGTTATTATTATTCTTCTTAGACTAAATTTCTAAATGCATCTCCTCCTAGACTGTTCAAGCTACAACCACCAAACTCGGACTAGACCTTCAGACTATTCTGACTTAGTGTGCTATATCTTTTCAGACTGATCAGACTTACGGTTTTCCTAAAAAAGCTGACTAAAACTTGGAAAAATCCCATTGACTTTCATTGACGGAATGTTCAAATGAGCCAAGACTATTCAAACTCCAACTGTCAAAATTCAAATTTTGACAGTTGGAGAGGCCCATCAGACTCTATTAGATGCCATTCTATGTACTATTTCTAATCCATTGAGACTCATTCAAATTTCCATTCTATCTAATATGTCTTTATCTATCTATCTATCTATCTATCTATCTATCTATCTATCTATCTATCTATCTATCTATCTATTTCTCTTTCTAATCTATCTATCTATCTATCTATTTCTCTTTCTAATCTATCTATCTATCTATTTCTCTTTCTAATCTGTCTATCTATCTATCTATTTCTCTTTCTAATCTATCCATCTATCTATCTATCTATCTATCTATCTATCTATCTATCTATCTATCTATCTATCTATCAAACTAAATCTATCTATCTATCTATTTCTCTTTTTAATCTATCTATCTCTATCTATCTATCAAACTAAATCTATCTATCTATCTATCTATCTATCTATCTATCTATCTATCTATCTATCTATCCCTTCTCATCTATCTATCAATCTATCTTTCTTCTCATCTATCACTTCTCATCTATCTCTCTTCTCATCTATCTCTCTTCTCATCTATCTCTCTTCTCATCTATCACTTCTCATCTATCTCTCTTCTCATCTATCACTTCTCATCTATCTCTCTATCTCTCTATCTATCTATCTATCTATATATCTATCTATTTCTCTTTCTAATCTATCTATCTATCTATCTATCTATCTATCTATCAAACTAAATCTATCTATCAAACTAAATCTATCTATCTATCTATCTATCTATCTATCTATCTATCTATCTATCTATCTATCTATCTATCTATTTCTCTTTCTAATCTATCTATCTATCTATCTATTTCTCTTTCTAATCTATCCATCTATCTATCTATCTATCTATCTATCTATCTATCTATCTATCTATCTATCAAACTAAATCTATCTATCTATCTATTTCTCTTTTTAATCTATCTATCTCTATCTATCTATCAAACTAAATCTATCTATCTATCTATCTATCTATCTATCTATCTATCTATCTATCTATCTATCTATCCCTTCTCATCTATCTATCAATCTATCTTTCTTCTCATCTATCACTTCTCATCTATCTCTCTTCTCATCTATCTCTCTTCTCATCTATCTCTCTTCTCATCTATCACTTCTCATCTATCTCTCTTCTCATCTATCACTTCTCATCTATCTCTCTATCTCTCTATCTATCTATCTATCTATATATCTATCTATTTCTCTTTCTAATCTATCTATCTATCTATCTATCTATCTATCAAACTAAATCTATCTATCTATCTATCTATCTATCTATCTATCTATCTATTTCTCTTTCTAATCTATCTATCTATCTATCTATCTATCTATCTATCTATCTATCTATCTATCTATCTTTCTTCTCATCTATCACTTCTCATCTATCTCTCTTCTCATCTATCACTTCTCATCTATCTCTCTATCTATCTCTCTATCTATCTATCTACCTATCTATCTATCTATCTATCTATGATCAACTCTCATAGCAACCACCCAAACCAACCTAGCAACCACCCAGAACACCATGGCAACTGCATAGCAACCACACAAATCACCCTGGCATCATCCTAGCAACCAGCCTGGATACAATAGCAACCACATAGCAACACCATGGCAACCACCCCGAGTACCCTAGCAACCGCATAGCAACACCCTAGCAACCACCCTGAGTACCCTAGCAACCGCATAGCAACACCCTAGCAACCACCCCGAGTACCCTAGCAACAGCATAGCAACACCTTAGCAACCACCCCGAGTACCCTAGCAACACCTTAGCAACCACCCCGAGTACCCTAGCAACACCCTAACAACCACCCCGAGTACCCTAACAACCGCATAGCAACACCCTAGCAACCACCAGAGTACCCTAGCAACCACCCCGAGTACCCTAGCAACCGCATAGCAACACCTTAGCAACCACCCCGAGTACCCTAGCAACACCTTAGCAACCACCCCGAGTACCCTAGCAACCGCATAGCAACACCCTAGCAACCACCCGAGTACCATAGCAACCGCATAGCAACACCTTAGCAACCACCCCGAGTACCATAGCAACCGCATAGCAACACCCTAGCAACCACCCCGAGTACCCTAGCAACCGCATAGCAACACCCTAGCAACCGCATAGCAACACCCTAGCAACCAACCCGAGTACCCTAGAAACCGCATAGCAACACCTTAACAACCACCCGAGTACCCTAGCAACCGCATAGCAACACCCTAGCAACCACCCCGAGTACCCTAGCAACCGCATAGCAACAACTTAGCAACCACCCCAAGTACCATAGCAACCGCATAGCAACACCTTAGCAACCACCCCGAGTACCCTAGCAACCGCATAGCAACACCGTAGCAACCAAACAGAGTACCCTAGCAACCATTTTGCAAAATCTGTATCTCTGCATCAGAACATCGTACACACATGGGGGTTGGTTTATATTGTCAAGCAGCCTTTGGAGTATCATCATTGGTAGCTGGCTAGCCACTCCCTAGCAACCAAACAGAGTACCCTAGCAACCGTTTTGCAAAATCTATATATCTGCATCAGAACATCGTACAGACATGGGGGTTGGTTTATATTGTCAAGCAGCCTTTGGAGTATCATCACTGGTAGCTGCCAAGCCACTCCCTAGCAACCAAACAGAGTACCCTAGCAACCGTTTTGCAAAATCTATATCTCTGCATCAGTACATCGTAGAGACATGGGGGTTGGCTTTTTGACTCATGCTAGCAATCTGGACTTCCAACATGCTAGCAGTGAATAGCTACATGCTAATAGTGATTAGCTAAGTGCTAAAGTGGGCTAAGAACATGCTAATAACTCTATAAAAACTCCATAGTATCCATCTGTGACTATCTATCTATCTAATAAAACTTAAACTTTCAAACTTCAAACTTTTAAAACTTCTCAAACTTTCTGGCTATGCTTTTTCAAGCCAACTTAAAGTTTGTCCTCAAACTTTTTTATCTAGTTATTATTCTTCTTCTGAGACTAAAATTTCTAACACTAACTCGTCCTAGAGCTTTAAAGCTAGAACTACTAAATTCGGCTCAAACCTTAAGACTGTTCTGACCAAGTGTGCTATATCTTTTCTAAGTGATCCGACTTACGGTTTTCCTAAAAATGACTATTAAAGCTCGGAAAAATCCCATTGACTTTCATTGACGGAATGTTCAAATGAGCCAAGACTTTCAAATGCCAACTGTCAAAATTCGAATTTAAACTACGGAAGCCTATTAGACTCAAAAACTCAATTAGACTCAAGTGCCATTCTATGTACTATTTCTAATCCATTGAAACTCATTCAAACTCATTTATCTATCTATCTATTAAACTAAATCTATCTATCTATCTATCTATCTATCTATCTATCTATCTATCTATCTATCTATCAAACTAAATCTATCAATCTATCTATCACTTCTCATCTATATATATATCTATCTATCACTTCTCATCTATCTATCTATCTATCAAACTAAATCTATCAATCTATCTATCTATCACTTCTCATCTATCTATCTATCTATCTATCTATCTATCTATCTATCTATCTATCTATCTATCAAACTAAATCTATCTATCTATCACTTCTTAGCAACCAACTCCCTAGCAACCAAACAGAGTACCCTAGCAACCGTTTTGCAAGAATTATATCTCTGCATCAGAACATCGTAGAGACATGGCTGTTGGCTCTTTTGACTCATGCTAGCAATCTGGACTTCCAAAATGCTACACATGCTAGCAGTGAATAACTACATGCTAATAGTGATTAGCTAAGTGCTAAAGTGGGCTAAAAACATGCTAATAACTATAAAAACTCCATAGTAACCATCTGTGACAACTACCAACCACCTAGTAACATCATAGCAACCACCCAGGTTACCATAGCAACCACCTAAAAACCACCCAGAACACCCTAGCAACTGCCTAGCAACACCTTAGCAACCACCCAGGTTACCATAGCAACTCCCTAGCAACCACCCAGAGTACCCTAGCAACCGCATAGCAACACCTTAGCAACTACTCTGTGTACCCTAGCAACCATATAGCAACACCCTAGCAACCACCCCGAGTACCCTAGCAACCATATAGCAACACCTTAGCAACCACCCCGAGTACCCTAGCAACCACATAGCAACAGCCTAGCAACCATCCTAAGTACCTTAGCAACCGCATAGTAAAATCCTAGCAACCACCTTTCCCTGACTATCTATCTATCAAAACTACTAAACTAAAACTGAAACTTTCAAACTGAAAACTTTCAAACTTTAAACTTTATAAACTACTTTAAACTTTCAGGCTAGGCTTTTTCAAGCCAACTTAAAGTTTGTCTCAAACTTTTTAATCTAGTTTTATTTAAAATTAAAAGAAGGAAAAAAAACGAGAATTCATGTTGAATCGCCCAGTGGTCTATAAGTTAAATAATAATAATAATTTTAATAATGATAATATAAAAAAATTAATTAGTTGGTAATTAAGCACAAATTTGTAAGTAGCCTACTAATACAAAAAGAAAAGTATAATGAAATGATTTGAGAATTGGCCTATTAGAAAAGAACTGTAGTTCTGACAATAGTAGCACAAGAACAATAAAAAATGTCCCCTTCTGAGGTTTCCGATGTAGACCTTGTGTTTCAATAAAATTATCATTTATATAAAAAAAAAAAAAAAAAAGATGCACTGGATATACTTGAGGCGAGCCTGGTGCTCTCCAATGTGCGATGTGTTAGTCTGGTTGTTTAATAATAATAATAATAAAAATTGTGTGTTTTATTCTATAACAGTTTTAATAACAGTATGTATTTTGGGCTGGTATTTTTTGAAATGGGCGGGTTTTAAGCTGTAGTTGGGCTGGAAATCTTTAGTCCAATCTGGCAACACTGGTTAAGGTGCGTTCACGTGGCCTCGTAATTCCTGTAGTTACAAGATTCTAGCTTGTAAAAAGCGTTCACGTCCTCGTAGAGCTCGTAATTACAGCTTGTAAGCTGGGAGTTTTCTGAAAGCTCCCAGATGTACCACGTGGCCGCTGTAGATTCATTTATTAGGCGTTGATAGTGGTGCCATGGAAACGCATAATTCCCAGTCCAAGGACCAAAAGGACGTGAACAGCTCCGAATATAACGTCACGTGTTGTCATTTCAAGATTCCGGTAAATACGAGGTGACGTGAATGCAGCTTTAGTCCTATCTCATGGGCTGCGTCATTAGATGCCTTCTCACCATGACCTTCACTCTCCCCAAATGGATATGATTGTCATGGAGGCGTGGCTTCTCGCTTTACGGCTGCTAAAATACATCTCCATTTCAACTTATAAAGATGATAAATAAAAACTAGTATTTACATAGTATTGTAAACTAGTATTGTTGCTCTAATATTGAAAACAATGTTTTCGCGTGGAATCACATTTAGAATGACACTAAAATTTCCAAAAACAAGTGGTCCCATAGCATTTTTTGAATTGAGAACAATTAATTCAAAAATCAATCTAAACCGAGCATTTACACATCTTTAATTTGTAAATAATTTTCTTGTGTACACCAAACTTGTGCATTTTGCAGAGAAAACAAATTGAAGGAGTAAGGATGCTGTATCTGATATACTTTGGCATGTACAACATCTGAACATTATAATAGCAACAAACTATTATATAACCACATATCCAGTAGTAACATCGATTTGACATGACCTACATAGGACTGAAAATGATTCCTGATCCCCATTCTAAATGGCATAATGAGGTTGGTTTACAAAGATTTATGAAACAAGTACTTCTTGTAGCCTAAACACAGGCAGCTCTCCTTTCATGGGGTGTGCATTATATTGCTAGTCAATTAAAAAGAGAACTGGGGAAAAAAAGAAAAAATATACACAGAAGTTATTCTAAGATGGAAGGATCTTCACACTCCACATGTGAGACAAGAAGCTGTTGACAGAATGCAATTTATATATCGATTGGTCCAATCTAAATCTGATAAAAGAGCATCTGTATGTTATAAAAAAGGAAATGCAAAGCCGTTTAGCTTTCAAATCCCACTTGAGAAACCTGAATATCACAACTTAGGGTCCATGTCTCAACAATTCTGAGTCTACAGCCACTGAATAAGTAGTAACACAAGTGCTACTATGTGCTAAATAGTCACTGAACGCACAGTGGTTTAGAGAGAAAAAAAAAAGTCAAAACGTATACAGAAAATGTTGATTAACAGTACTCCCAATTCTACAGTAACTCACTTTTTTTCTTTTTTCTTTTTCTTTTTTAGAAAAAAAACAACAACTAAAGATTATCCTAGACATGACTGCTGAAATGATAATGGTTTATGACACACTGCACTGGAAAACATTGAAAAATTGCATTAATTCATTCAAAAAGCACTTGCGTCAGTTCATAATACCAGCAGCTAACTCACAATCGAGTCTCAAATGGGCTCCTTATTAATAAATGGGCAGATCAGAAATAGAACTCATGTTCTAAGCCACAGAGCACTGCTGGCTGAGAGTTCTAGACCTTAAAACAATAAAGTGATTCCAAGGGATAAGTATGGAGAATTTGAGTTCAAACTAGAGCTCATGATTCTGTTCATAATTTTTCTTTTAAAACTGGCAGTTGTCAATCTGAGACTCCACTTTTGGTGCGTTTGCCATGTAGTGAAACACCCGAGGACACTGCATGACCATTGCAAGTGACATCCGACGACTCCTGCCCCTCCTCTAGTTCAGGAAGTGACTCCTCTATCTCCTTCATACGCGCCATGGCCCGGTCAATGGTCGCTATGGTGACCAGGTTGAAGTCATGCAGGTTGACCAGGTGGAGGAGAAAGTTCCGACACAGATTCCTGCGAATGATGTGAGGCCCGCAGTTCTCCACAAACAGCATGCTTGCCTGACTCATCTGATTATCAGCAATGAATCTGGAGAATGGACAGTTGGCAAATAAGATGCAACAGTGTTTTTGTAAATTATGATCAAGGTTCTAAAGCTACTTAAACAGTAATATAAAGATGAAAGACAATATGAATGTATATTTTTACCCATTCTTCATAACGTGAAGATTCCACAACTTCATTACTTCTTTTTCTCCTTCATTCACATCTGTGAATTCTTCAATTTGCTTCAGGCAAAACAAATTATACTACTATCAGTGCAAACATAATGCATGAACTGAAAAGTTCCATTGAGTGAAAGCATGATCTTCTTCATATATTACCCAGACTTATAATACATAAAAGAGCATTAACTGATCCATTCAAATGCAAAAATCAATCATGCTGAGAATGGTACTTGCTTAACCACTCAACTAACCGTGGTGGTCTTTTCTCTGAGCCACTCTGGGTCCCTTTCATCCTCACTGTCCACCTCCATCTCCTGTGGACGGAGGGGCATGCAGCTGTCACTGTGGAAATACAGACGATTATGTCCGCTCACATAAGTCCGCTGCTGCTCAGGCTCACCATCCTCTGACTCCAAAAACTCAGACAGGCTTGGCTTGGTTCGCTTTGGCCTAAGTGAAAGTGTGAGATTAAACAACCATGGGTAACAATTCTGGCATCACAACCATAAATAAAACAAGAGTGTTCTGCATTTATCTGTATTAAACTTTAAGAGCTTGCAGCACCATTGATTTTATAGGCAAAAAGAACACTGAGCAACAATACATGCATGTAAGGTCATGTAAATGCCCTAAGCAGTATTATTTATTTATTTATTTTAATCAAGTAAAACTCATAATGGTTTAAGAAAAACCAGACTGAAAGACTTATCAAAGACACAAAATGTAATTTTCCTGCTTATCCCTGTCAAAGCAGCTTTGAAACAATCTATATTGTATAAAGTGCTATATAAATAAAGGTGACTTGACTTACCCCAATTCTGTTCTATGTAAAAACCTTTACCGGCATTCTGGCTTATTCAATGTGCACAGTCTGTATATATTTTGACAACAAAACTGAAGACAATTTAAAAATCAATTGAGCTGATTTTAAATAGTTGTCAGTGATTGAAACGCACTTATTGATTACAACATAGGTTTAAAGTCAAAATTAAACGGAAATTGTGGTAGTCTCTTCTTCACTATTGTGACATCTTAGTAAAACAACTTCACGGACGAGAAAAAAAAAAAAAAACATAGGTGGGACTTGATTTCGTTCATTGGGAACTGATCACTGTCATTTGCTAACTGCTACACTTGTTTTAATGTGATTGACAGGTTGCTGGAAGGGGAAGGATTCTTCTTATCTTGTACTGGACAAACGTACTGCCCGGCCCTCGTGCCATTTTTTTCCTTTTTAAATTATGACTTGTACAGATAAATCATTTATAACAATTAAGAATTGTCAATTTTGGTTTCATGGTGACTTTTTTCCCCCAAAATACATTGACACATTTAGACCTGTTTCATACCGACAAACAAGTATGTGGGTGACAGCTGTCCTTTTAACAGGGCCGTTGCGGCTGAAAGCAAACCCAGGCTGGCTGTGGATGTCTTGTGGATTGCCGACATATGAGCCGTCATAGCACTCATTTATGGAAACGTCTATCCGAGCACCTTTAGGATGAGGCTGGAAAACAAAAATTTTAGTCATGTGACTGAATTCTTGAAATTGTCTATGAAATTAAAGACACAACCAATTATAGCATGATCCCTCTAAGTTCTTGTTCTAATAAAACTTTTCATACAAACAGTAACTATCCAAGAAATTATAAAATTAATATAAGTAACTGTTACACTAAGTATTAAACTAATACAACTGTTGTATTCATCTTTTGAAACAAAGCAGGCAGAGATTCATTTTAGTATCCTTCTGTTCTCACCACATAGTTAAAGATGAATCTACTGTGGGAGAGTTTGAGGTGTTTCAGCAGACTGTAGAGTTTACGGCAGTTGAGCGTGCACCAAGGACAATGCAGGTCGTCTCTGGCCTCTGTTTGCTGACGAGTGTTATTGTTGTACAGAAACTGTGGACAAACAAACAAAAAAAACAAAGATGCATAAAGATGCAACTGGTTCTCCAGTAAACCTTAAAGGTTTAGTTCACCCAAAAATGAAAATTCTGTCATTTATTACTCATCCTCATGCTGTCCCACACCCGTAAGACGTTCGTTAATCTTTGAAACGCAAATTAAGATTTTTTGTTGAAATACGATAGCTCCGTGAGGCCTGCATAGCCAGCAATGACATTTCCTCTCTCAAGATCCATAAAGGTACTAAAAACATATTTAAATCAGTTCATGTGAGTACAGCGGTTCAATATTAATATTATAAAGCGACAAGAATGTATGTTTTTAGTACATTAATGGATCTTTAGAGAGGAAATGTCTTTGCTAGCTATGAAGGCTTCACTGGGTGAGCAATAAATGACATTTTCATTTTTGGGTGAACTAACCGTTTAAGTGTAAATTGTGTTTTCTATTTGGTAATATACAATGTACTTTAAAGGGGCTATATGTAGAATTCAGAAACCCTTGTTATAAGTGACATTGTTGGCCATTAAGTGAACTGCAGCCAGCGACTTATTGCTCATGTTTGCATTCATGGACACGTAACGAATGTACATGAGACTGAACGTGATTCAAGGCCTCGATATACTCACAGCGATGTTCTATTTTATTCTTTGCTTAGAGTAAAAATAAGTTAGAAAATACCTTGGCAGTGATGTACTGATAATGAACATCCAGATGCCATCCATGCTGCTGAGAGCGAAGTTTAGATGAATATGTAAATATTTGCTGTGCACTTTCCTCTCAATAACAAAAGAAACACAACAAAAATGACAACGGCGAAAAAAAACAGCATTTAAGAGATCATCTGATCATAGCGATGTGTATATGTTTGCACCAGCTCTGCAATTCACCGGCATCATGTTGACAGATGAGGTCATTAAAATTATTCTGTTATGATAGTTTGATTATAAAGTATATCAGAGACTATAGACTATAAACCTGGCTATGCGAGACTATAGTTTGAATTAATCCCTTTTCTTTGCATGACATTATTGACATTACAGAAGTACAGAATGGCATTAACCTAAACATTGTATAAGCATTCGTTTCATGTGACAGAATGGAAGAGAGGCTCTCAGAAGCATGCAAAAACATCACATCCTTTAGATTTTCCTGGCAAAAACATCCCAAGTCTGTCACATAAAAATCAGTTAACAGACTTTCATAGACAGCCTAGGAAGGGACATTTAAGAGTAAACTCACACTAGGCGCTCTGAACTGTGCCCGAGCGTTTGACCCTCAAAGCTTGGTTCGTTTGACAAGTGTGAGTGTTCCGTTCCGTGCCCTGGCGCGGTTCATTTAGCCAGCCCTGGCCCACTTGAAAGAGGTGGGCCAGAGCACGGTTCAGTTGGGCTCAAGCGCGGTTCGCATGCAGTGTGAGCGCAAACCGTGCCTGAGCACAGAACAGCTACTACTTTTGTGTGCACTACTGTCATCATTACGATGGCAAACATCTTTATTACTACTCTGATAGTACACTTATCAATTCATGCAATTAATTTGTATTTGGGTTCATAATGGGTCTGATTCTCACCTTGATGAACAGAAATTGTAGTTTGCAAGTAAAGCTTTAAATTCCACCATTAACGTAATTTGCTGTAAAAATCCTCTGATACGTGCAAGTGAAAATCGCTGCGCTGCATAAATGATAAATATATTAGGCAGTATCTGTGCATTTCTTCCTGTTTTCTTCCATTCAAAAAGTTGCATCGTATATGACGCAAACGTGCTCCGGCTCGGAACGTTAAGTGCAGTGAGTGGGGAGGGGGGACAATTGAGCTCGGGCTCAGTAAAGGCAACCGTGCCTAGTGTGAGTACACCATAAGTTTCATTACATGCTGTTCACACATTGGCAATTAAAAAAAAAACATTAATACATGAAAATTCTTAGATATAGCCCTTTTTACAATTTACATATATGTACCATCATAAAGAGTTCAAAATTTCTACCTGGTAAAAGATGCGTAGTTTCTGTCTAGGTTCGCAGGGGGACTGCTCTCTCCTGGTCTGTATGCTGGTGCTCACTGAATCCTTCACGGCTGAGAGAATAAAACATTAAACAACTATATTCACCATTCGATCTTGATTAGATATTATATATGAGAAACCTCACCAAAACTAAAAACATTGCAAGAAAGCAAATTCTGTGTCATCACATCCTGCATTATGTTTATGATTATAGTCATCAGATAAGAATTTTGTATGTTTTCAGACCAAGCAGGCCATGGTCGCTAACAAACTTATACAAGACAGGGCTCAACGCCAAGGATTTTTTCTTGGTTCAAATTTTTACTTGCCCTGCCAAAATGTTCACTGGCCCCACCACAAAAAAAGTAATAAATAAAATAGGCCTAGTTCCTGTTTTTCCCCTTTCTTTTCTTTTCTCTTTTCTTTTCTTTTCTTTTCTCTTTTCTTTTCTTTTCTTTTCTCTTTTCTTTTCTTTTTTTTCTCTTTTCTTTTTTCTTTTCTCTTCTTTTCTTTTTCTTTTTTTTGACCCATACACTTAATAAAAAGGTCATAACACCAAAAAATACTAGCCTAACTCATACAAATTTCATATTTTGTTAAAGACAATTAAACTGGCAGTAATAAAATAAGAAAAAAAAAAAAATTTAATTACGAGCAAATGCACAAATTAGGACTTAAGATATTTCTAGTCGACTAGTAGTTGTTCATTTAAGTCATAAGTCAATTAATCACGTTTATAATGATTTCATTACTTGAATATATACTGGGGGGAATACTAAACCATAATGAACTTTTAATATATATAGGCGTAATATACAGCCAATTCCAAATGTGTAGGATACATTTTAATTATTTATTAACAAACTAGTGTTTTCTGAGTCAGTGTCAGCTGCAAAGATGAATCTGATGATGCTGACTCTCATCTCCATGGTAGAATGAACGTGCATTTAGAGAGAAAGGCACCTTTCATAAAGATTACATAATTAGAGAGTATTTGTTTTTGATTTGAATTGGTTAATTTAAAAGTAGACATTTAAAGGTGCCCTAGAATTAAAAATTTAATTTACCTTGGCATAGTTACAATAATAATAAGAGTTACAAGAATAACAAGAGTTCAGTACATGGAAATGACATACAGTGAGTCTCAAACACCATTGTTTCCTCCTCCTTATATAAATCTCATTTGTTTAAAAGACCTCCGAAAAACAGGCGAATCTCAACATAACACCGACTGTTACATAACAGTCAGGATCATTAATATGTATGACACCAATATTTGCATATGCCAGCCCATGTTCAAGGCATTACACAAGCCAGTATTAACATCTGGAGCTGCACAGCTGAATCATCAGACTAGGTAAGCAAGCAAGGACAATAGCGAAAAATGGCAGATGGAGCAATAATAACTGACATGATCCATGATATCATGATATTTTTAGTGATATTTGTAAATTGTCTTTCTAAATGTTTCGTTAGCATGTTGCTAATTTACTGTTAAATGTGGTTAAAGTTACCATCGTTTCTTATTGTATTCACGGAGACAAGACATTTCATTTTTTAAACACTTGCAGTCTGTATAATTCATAAACACAACTTCATTCTTTATAAATCTTTCCAACAGTGTGTAATGTTAGCTTTAGCCAAGGAGCATACTATAAAACTCATTCAGAATCAAATGCAAACATCCAAATAAATACCATACTTACGCGATTAGACATGTTGCATGACAAACACTTTGTAAAGATCCATTTTGAGGTTTATATTAGCTGCGTGAACTTTGTTTATGCTGTTTAAGGCAAGCGCGAGCTCCGGGGGCAGGGAGCATGAAAATTTAAAGGGGCTGCAGCCTGAATTGGCGCATATTTAATGAAGCCCAAAATAGGCAGTTCAAAAAATGAATAAAAAAAATCTATGGGGTCTTTTGAGCTGAAACTTCACAGACACATTCAGGGGACACCTTAGACTTATATTACATCTTTTGAAAACACGTTCTATGGAAAGCTTTTAAAGGTGCCGTAGTTATGTCATGTCTGTGAGGGAAATGGCCTATACACCGAGTTTCGGTTCATTTTTTTGACACGGAGTGTTGCGCCAGTACCTCCATGTCATGCAGTAAGCCTGCTAATACTTTAGCTACTGTTTATTTATAGGGAGTTAGAGTTTTTCCTGATTATTTTATTTATTCATGTTTTATTTATTGTCTATTTTGTTTATTATTTTGGCCCTGGGGTAGATGTCTTCATGGGTCCAAAATTCATTCAGACCCGTAAATGTGCTACACACATTTACGCACAACTATTATGTTGAAAGTTGGACCCGAACCCGTGCAGAACCGAGAGATGCTAAAAATGTACTACCCGGAACCAACGCGGACCCGTCCCTTATTTGAAAGCTGGACCCGAACCCGACCGAGACCGGATTGGACCCGATCGGCACATAGGTCTATTCCACAGCAAATTGCTATTAACAAGTCAATAAACAAGTCACGAAAATAAAATGTTTTGTCTTACCTAATGTTAGTAGGCCAAGTTAGCTTTCTCCCTTGTACCTGACTGTGATGCACTTGCCAAGAAAGTTCCTCCGTTATTCTTCTCTTGCCGATTGAAATGCTTAATCCACTCATTAGGCCTATTCCAATAGATCGATTAGATAATAGATTGGGACCCAACCCGGACCCGGCTGACCATTTAAAATATCGGGTCTCGGGTCCTCTTTTACCCCTTTTCCAACAAGGCAGTTTGAGTGCTGTTTCGGAGCCAGAGCCTAGTTTCAAATCAGTTCTTTGTCTTTCGACACACAAAGCACCAGCTCCGAACCAAGAAAAGTGGTTCGTAAGTAGCACCAAAACATTGCTGGGCTAGAAGTAAGAACCGCTTGCGTAAGGAGCTAGGGGCGGGGTTAACGTGACCAACAAGAAACTTGTGACCGCCAATTTTGAAATAGCAGCTAATCGAGCTAATAGCAGATCAATTGTAATCTCCGTCTATATACAGATTACGGCGAGCCGTGTTTGGATGCTGATGTAGGTTCGCAAAGCCATGAGCATCAACAGTAGTGAAACATCCGCAATTGTTGATAGAAGGCTTGTTCGAGATGCATCGGAGCAGCGCGGACTGATTCAGCGGGTGCCGCGGATCCACGGGAGCGTTTGTAGAGCATACAACTCCTTGTGCTTTTGGATCGTTCTCGTGAAGCTTTGATGTCATGCGCCGATCGCTATGCGAGAAGCCGATGCATCTCAAACAAGCTTGGTGTGTTTGTGTTTGACGCTTCAGCGCTAGCTTGCTGTGAAATATGAGACGTATACAGTGACGTAAGACTTGGCTCTGTGCTGGCTCTCAAGCCCGTGGAAAGGCAAACAGGTTCTTAGAAGGCTCGTCAGTTGAACCAACTCCGAACTGCCACTAGCACTAGCTCTGAACTAGCACCTGGTTCGTGCTGGTGGAAAGGGGGTATTTGTAGACCTCTACCCTGGGGCATACTGAAGCCATGGCTCCTTGATTTAATTATTTTTCATTCAACCTTAATAAATTGCTTTTTGTGGATCTTATGTTTTGGTGTCTTTGGTGACATAAGATCCTCTCTTGTTGTCTCTGGATTCCCATTTAACATCTGAAATATTCACGTGTAGCCCTTTTTTTAGAACATGTCATAACACTTGTCATATGCAACTAATAATAGAGAACATTTATCTAGGTTAATGTTAAAGCAAAAAGGCCAAGTTACTTACATCTTTCAAATGATCTGAAGTCGATGGATGATAGGCAAACGTTTGAATTTCCTGCCCGACATACAGTATTTACCACAAGGAACAGTGCCGTTAACAGTCTTTTCCTCACGGATAGCGTGACTTCGCCACTTCCTGTGGAGTTTTTTTTTCTGCGACTAAACAACTAATACAATTTTGGACAACTAAGCCTCTTCTCATCGACTAACGTTTGTTGGTTTATTAACATTAAAAACTCATTATACTGCTGTCACTTTGAGAGCTGCACAGACCATGCATCACTGGCCCGATCAGGCAACAGAAAATTCCGTCAACTGTCCCGAGTGACATTTACACTTGCCTCGGGCCATTAGGCAGTCATTATTTTCGAGCACTGCAAGATCAGATGCTAGCAAGCAGTCCCTTGCCTCCTTACCAACAGGTGCAGGTCGGAGAGTGCTGGGTCTGCTCTCTGTGGTGCTGGTGTCAGAATTGCGGGTGGAGAGAGGTTTGGCCACAGGGGCCGTTGAAGGGTCACTGGGGTCACCTGTCCAGCGAAGGGTGAACTGCAAAGTGGGTCCCTGAGAGAAGGTCTCAAATGGGGGCAACCTCTTCAAAATACAAGGATCAACAATTGCAATCTACATTGCCACTGAATGAAATCAATACAGCTATATACATATGGGATTTAAACCAAGAAAACTTCAGGATTTTTGACAAATTTAAAAAACACTGCCAAATAACTCGCCACTTGTTTTGTTCAGAACTTCAAATGCTTGACAGGAAAGTTCACAGCTTAGTTTTAGCACACCAACCTTTCCATCCAGTATGGTTTCCCATGTGGCCCTCTTCTTGCTGACTGGACAGTCTTCTATCTGTTGCATGGAAACCTCATACTCTCCATCCAGCAGTTGCAACCGTCTGAAGGATAATAGTTTTTAATCAGCTATCATGTGTCACATAAGGAACAGCATCTATTGTTTTTTTTTTCTAGCTCTTTCAGAAGTTACTAACCGGTTTTTATCGAAAACAGTCATCTGAGCAACAAATGTTTCTGTGGTCTCTCCATCACCTCTGTGTGATAAGGATCTCTTCTTTCTGGATGGGAGTTCCTCTTTTACATCTACAGATAAAATCATTAAAACTGTTTTCTTCCATTTTGTTCTGGCCTAGCATTTGTGAGGCTGAGGCTACGACAACTGCAGTGGGCAGTGCGCAATTAACTGTATTGACTATGTTTGAAAATGTAGGGTGCTAACTTTAATTGCTCTTCGCACCAATTCATGCATCATCATGGAGAGATGACAGAAAAGGTTCGATTTCAGTCAGTCACTCACCATCAGATTTTCTGAAAAAAATGATACTCCTTAAATTGCCATCCCTCTCCCTGATTCATGGATAGTAAAGCGAAAGTTCACCCAAAAATGGAAATGCTGTCATCTTTTCCTCACCCTCATATCATTCCAAACCTGTAGGACATTTTCTTTCTTAATTCTGTGGAACACAATATTTTGAAAAACTGTTTTGTGCATATAATGAAAGTCAATGGGATCCAAAGAACACTAGACCCCAATGACTGACTTTGTATAGACAAAAAAGAAAACATTTTTCAAAACAACTTTTGCATTCCACAGAAGAAAGTCGTACAGGTTTGGAACAAGAGGGTGAGTAAATTACATTATTATTTTTTTTTTTTTTGGAAGAACTATCCCTTTAGCTTAACACTCAAGCCATGAAACAGATTGGGATGGGTGCAGAGCTTTTCCACAGCATTCTACACTTTTCAAAAAGATGTCAAACACTGTGTACCTACACTGCCACTCACCGATATTCTCATCCGCCTCACAGTTGATGAAGCCATTGGGGTCTCTTTTGCCTGTGCGAGACACCCTGAAGAGAAGAGAATAGGATTTGACCATGTGACTGTTACTGGGCTCAAACTCATTGCTGGACACCAGCAGTGAAGGAAAGGCACCAGGCTTGGTTTGGCTGAGATCCGGGTTCAAAGGCACCTGCTTTTTCCCCGTAGGCACTTGCTTTATAGGGCAGCTGACATCCTGAGGAAGCAAAATGACCACCATAACAAAAAAAAGTTATGGTCTTAAAATCAGCATAGATTTTTTAACTATTGTTTTCTCCACCTGTACATTTTAATGCAATAACACATATAAGTAAAGAGAGGCTCACCTTACGCTTTTTATGACAGACTTTGACAAGTAGCACCTCAAGTGAAACTGAGTTTTGATCATTTTCTGAGTTTTGACATGGCTTATCTGGTAAAGAAACAAAATTATATTAGAACCCTAAAATGATAATTGTACATTAAGATGATAATTCAGACACATTGATATACTTCAGGCAGATTTAGACTAACCATTCTTGTGAAAAAATCCAGTGAATGTCAGTTGCAGATGTGAAGTCAAACTGAAATCACAAATGAAACAACTAAACAACACCATCTGGAACCAAATGATCCTATAACATTTTCCTATAACACAATTTACAATGAAAACTATTTCTTCACTCTAAAACACAGTCATTCTGAAAACAACAATAAGTTTTATTTATGAAGCGCCTTTCCCAAGCTTATTGGGACAAAACTGCTATAATCTAACAATCCAGTTTATGGCTGCAATACACTACACGACTTTTGCCCAGATTCAACACTATTTGCTGAAAGTCAGAACCAGTCTGCGAATTTTGGCAGTTGGTGTTGACAGATTTCACAGAAAATTGCGTAATGTATGACGATTTTTCGATTCAGACTATGATTTTACCCAGCTGGAAGAAATAAAACATGTTTGATGTTTTGAGTGAGTTTTAGAATACATATTGCTTTCATTTGTCATGTGTCTCCTAGTAATGAGGCACATGTTTCTGCATTAGCTTATTGTGTTCAGAGAGACTTGAAAGTCAGTTTTTTAGTGTAAAATGCCCAGTTTTTCCTGTGTTGCTTTTTTTGTTTTCAAACAATTCTGACTTGAATAAAGACAGAACCTACACTATCCCTTTTCACAGGGATTTTGTTTTCACTGTTAGACATATCGTGATGTATCATTATAGGATTGTATAGCAATATATCGATTATCACAGAATTGCTGTGTTGTGATATTATCGGTATCATGAGCCATGTATCGTATCGTATTGTGAGGTACCCTGTGATTCCCACCCTTAGTACAAGGCCTATTACTTTAAAAAAAAAAATTCAGATTTTAAAAGTTGTGTGGTGTATTCCAGCCTTTAGGCTCACATTTGTCAGAACACAGCTTGCAAAAAATCAGTAGAAAACCAATACCTCTGAGACTCAGGCTCCCCTTTCATTCTCTCCACACTGGACAGCAAGTCATCCACTTTGAATGCTTTCCTAAAGAAAGAAAGAACAGTTTATTCAATAAATACACTTTAAGAGAGCTAAGCAAAGCAGATTTTTGGGTAACAATTATTAAAACATTGAGAGGACCCACCTTTTGGCATTTGTTCGTGAGTTTCTATGAGACATAAAGGTAAGGGTCCTGTGAAGTAATATCGGCTGTGAAAGAGCAAGAAAGAAAACTAAAACCAAGTACAACCAGACTCAACTTAACTGTTAATGTAAATTCAGTGTTAAGCCTTTTATTAACTTATAAAGGTATACTTACAGCTATTAAGTTCCTTGTTCGAAGGAATCTGTAAATTTGAGTAGGCTCTGACGGAAAAAATGAAAACATTAATAAACATTATTAAAAACAACACAGTATTATAAAGTTTACTCTGTTAAGTGACAACTTATATGTCACTTTTAAATCCTTCATCTACAATAAACTGGTTTTAATTAAGCGCCATCAAAATCAGTTATTACTTGTTATAAATAATAAACCCAAGATAAAGATAAATCCAAGGACTTGACTTTAATCCAAGGTCCAGGTATCTAATGGCATAGCAGTTTGTCATGATCCTGTGTTTTGACAGATGTGAGTCTGTTAATGTATTCTCTTTCAGGAAGAGCTAATGGTTTTACTTTGTGCGCTAAATGAGACAGATGTGGACTCACTCTCAAAGGCCTGCAGGAAGAGCTCATGGTCGGCCTGCAGCTGCTCCATCTTGGGCTTCTTGAGTGAGCTCACGCCAGAGGAAGGGTATACAGCACCATTGGCTTTACAGTTCATCACCTGAGCCGAGTATTTCTGAGGAGCCATCATAAACTAACAACTTACCGAAACTTCACACAAAAACACCAGGCGAAATGAATATCTGCACATTAATGACAGACAGCCGCCCTCGCTCCTTTAACCAGCTCTCTACCATCACCTAAACATCATATACCGCTGGTTACCAGTCTCTCTAACTAGTACGTGTATTAATATGACTTATATGAGTAAAACATATGACTTGTAAATATGTTATTGATGTATATCCCCAGTCTGGTCACTGATCCTCAACAGATGAAAATTAGCACGTTAGCTTGCGGTCCTTCACAGCGACAAAAACACAGTTAAATAACACCAGGTTATCCATCCATATAGGCAGCCGTTCACCTTCCGGTTTAGACAAACGTTATGGTTTATTAAATATTTGTTATTTACGACCGAAATTGCATTTATTTTGGATGGGAAAATCCTACCAAATGATGGATATCGGTACTACTGTATCGCCCGAGCCCTTGAGAAAAGTGCCATGATAACCCGCCTACTGCAATGTGTCAGCCAATCAGAAACGTCGTCTGGTGAAATCGAAGTTTTCTATTGGTCTGACTGATCTTGATAGACGCGAGATTAAGATTGGTAGAGGAGACAAATTGCCGCCAAGAATGTTTTGGTTCTGAGAAGAGACAGGACTCGGGGCAGAATCACATTTTAAGGACTCTGTTTAGTTACTCATATGTTGTAAATTATAATTTCCAATATAAATAACGAAAATATTTAACCAACATAAAAAGTGTGTGCTACATTTGAATCGAATGACAGCGGTTAAAAATATTGACAGTGTTGTCCCTCGCCAGTTCACGAAGATGCGCAAAGAAGAAAAATTGACCTACTTATTAATGCTCAAAATTACAATCTTTCCCTAAAACGAATAGCTTTTAAAAAAATAAAAATAAAAAACCGAGGACCCATCATTCGTGCGCAGAATTCTCGTCGGAGTTTTTTCTCTGACGAGCAACCGGATGTAGAACATATGACAAGTTCCCCTCCACACGTGTGTAGTGATGTGAAGTTGGTCGGTTTTCGTTATTATATTAAAACACTGAATATCTTACACGTTTTGTGAAAATTTACTTCACAACCTTTAGAAATGGCTGATATAGTACAACAACGATTAGAGGACAGAATACCAGCGCTTCAGCAGCTGGAGAGAGTCGGTTTGTTCACGAATAAAGAAGTCAAGTGAGTATAACAGTAAACACACTAATAGAAAAAGTGGTTATTCTCTGAAACAAGCAGCTTCTTCAGACAAGACTTTTGTTTTAGGTCCATGCTGAAAAGATCTACTGCTCTTGAATACAAGCTGCACCGGGCAATTCAGAGTAAAGATGACTTTATTACGTACATACAGGTCTGTGTTAACCAAAAGCTCATTAATTTATTTTGTTGAGACAAAAATGATCAGTATACATATTAGTTATCTTTATCTTAATAGGTTGGACTTTGCAAATAATTCTTCTAACAAGCTGCACAGTCCAAATAGGTTGATATGTGACATAATTGGCTGTTTTTGATTTTTGTTTTTCAGTATGAAATTAACGTCCTAGAGCTCATCAAGAAGAGGAGGTCGGTGCGTAGAGCTTTGGTTTACTTCTATTGTAAAATTCATTTTTAGTAAAAAAAAAAAAATTGTTACCTTATAGCAGGGGTTCTCAACACTTACCATAAAGGTCCACTTTCCTGCAGATTTTAGCTCCAACTCTAATCAAACACATCTGAACAAGCTTATCAAGGTCTTCAGGATTAGTTAGAACATTGCAGGAAGATGAGTTTGATCAAAGTTGGAGCTAAACTTTGCAGGAAAGTGGAGCTTGAGGGCCAAAGTTCAGAACCCCTGCACTAAATTGTACTTTAACTGAACTGTACTGTTGTGTTTACAGAGAATTAAATACCATTTTAAACGTGAGGAAATTGAGTATCCCTTCATTCATCGCATAAACAATGTTTTCAGAAGGGCTACCACGAAATGGCAGGTTGGAAAATATGAAACTATAATCTCACTTTAGGTGCTATAAAGTGATGTTCAGTTTTTGATTCAAATATATTTTGATTCAAATAAATGCTTTTCCTGTAGGACGATGTGCAGCTCTGGCTTTCTCAGGTTGCCTTTAATAAGAAATGGGTATGTGATTTTGCATTTGCATAAACTTCAATAAAAACCATCACATCCATATTAAGGGGCATGATGAAGTTATAATACGTTTGTCATTAGGTTTAAAAGAAGATCTTAATCATGTTCCTCTCATCTTTCAAACAGGGCACAAAGTCTCAGCTCAGCAAGGTTTTGTCAACTATGTTGGCTATCCATCCGGACAAACCAGGTAAACTTTTATTGGATTTATTGTCATTGCTATAGACAATTATATTACTCTGACTGCTCTATGGAACCATATTCTTATAATATTTGTATGTGAGTATGTCTGTGTGTGTCAAGTGTATATTCTTTTACTTTAGAGGTGTATACATTTTCAAACAGATGAAAAGAAATAAAGTAATATTGTAATTCTTGCAGCTCTGTGGATAATGGCTGCTAAGTGTGAGATGGAGGACAGGAACTCTTCAGAGAGCGCTCGACATCTCTTCCTCCGTGCCCTGCGCTTTCACCCTGAGAATAAGAAAATCTATCAGGAGGTGTGAAGACACTAGCGTCTCTTTGAATTAGCTTGGGAAAACTAATAAAAAATTGAGTTATAAAAGGTCCACACTGATGTTCATACGATAAAATAGCATTCATTTGTGTGTGTGCAGTATTTTCGGATGGAGCTCATGCATGCTGAGAAATTGAGGAAACAGCAGCAGGAGTTGGAACAAGCTCAAATAGATGTGGTGGGTTAATAGGTGAAGATTTGGACCCGTGCATAAAATGCAATTGGAAAAAAAAGTAACAAAACATTTATTTTCTCAATTTAGGGGGAATATACATTTTCTCCAGAAATCTTGAGTGGAAAACTTGCTGAGGTGGTATACAGAGATGGTGCACAAAAAATTAAAGGTCAGAAACATTTCCACAGAGCTGTTCAACTCAACTGTTTCAGATTGTATTAGTTGAGTGTTGTAAACATATCTGTCTTGTCTCATCAGGGGCTGAATTCATCTTGTCCCTGCTACAGATCGCTGCCATCTTTGACTTCACAAAGGAGCTACAGGACACCATCCTGCAAGAGTAGTCTTTTCCCTTTTTGCCTGCTATTAACGCAGATTCTTTTTTTTTTTTTTCCTCTTTCATGTCTTGCAGTTTTTACATGATCATTTTAATTAGAGTTTGAATGATTTATCATGTTTGCTGAATAATCAGCAACAATTAATGCTATTGGTACTATTGTAAATCCAGAAAAAATTACTGTGAAACCAGTATTGGCAAAATCCATGTACAGAAAGTTCTTTAAGTCAGAAAAGGTGATGTTTGAATACTTTTGATTTCAGTCTGCAGAGTCAGTATAACGATGACTACCTGATGTGGGATTTCATGGCTAAGCGTGAGCTGGATGCTGCCGGGGCCCCGGAGCTCCAGTCTGCGAAAGGAAGAGCTTCCGATACAGACCGCAGAGAAGATCGCTGCTGTGCCGTCTATGAGGAGGCTCTGAAGAGCCTTAATACAGGTATCATGATGTTACACCTACCTCCAGACATGTTCGGTGTTTTCATCTAAAAATATTACGTTAGAAATCATTGGTTGGATATGAGTGGATTCTCATGGTTGTGCATAATTTCTTTTTGTAGAGGCTATGTGGACATGCTATGTCACATTCTGTCTTGAGAGATATAAGAGGAAGACAAACATCACTGAACTTAAGGAAAAGGTAAAGAACCTGGTGTTTTATTGGGGTGTAGTGTAAAATTTTCATATGATAATGTTAATTATGAAATGGCATGGATATTCTTGATTTGGGAAGTTGGGAAGACATTTACAACATGAGTATGAAGTCATTCCCCCTTTACAGGCGAAAGGCACGTTGAGAAGAGTTCATTTTAACAATTTGGTATAACGTCTGGCTAAACAATAACCTATAAGTTCTTACCCATCATTCTTGTTTCATCATTCAAATTTGTGTGATTCCTGTGTCTCAGGAAAAGCCAAAACCTTTTATAGAGGTTCTTATGATTAGCTCAGTTTGAGCTGAATGAATCTAAGCCACTCTTTGATTAATTTATTATAGAAAAGTTTATTTTGAATCTTATTTTTATTTATTTTAAATAGATTGATACCAAGCTCTGATCAAATTGCATGTTGATGATAATACCTTTATAACCAGTCTGATCATAACATTGAGAAATTTCCTGTTACTAATAGCAACTTTTTTTTTTTTTCTTTCTTAAACAAGTGTTTTTTGGTATTTGATTTTATTGTTTTCAGTTTGTGCTTAACTTGATTGTGTGACTGTCCGACTTTTCAGAGAAAGCAACGATTACTCCGAGTCTTACAGAGTGCTCATGACGCAAAGCTTTTGCAAGAGACTTTCTACAAGAACTGGGTAATGTACACTTAACACTGGTATCTTATTGAAACACCTTCTCCTTACACACCTTATGCAGTATGCAGCAGTTGGTTAAAATGGTGCTGCTGTAGTAATATAGGCCACTTCTATCCCCACAAAAACAGCTACAGGTCCTGCTGTCTTTAGGGGATACAGTAACTGCTACCCAGATTGCCATCATAGCCACCCAGCGCTTCAGCCAATCATTAGAGATGTGGAGCTTCAGCCTCCAGACATTGGTCCATCTGGAGAGCGCAGAGGCGGGACATCTATTCCAGGAAGCCCTGAAACACGTAAATCCCAAGGTAGCAGTTGTGCCACAGCTGCCTCTAAGTGGGACATCTTCCTGCAACAGCAGATTTGCCCTAATTAGTCTACTTTAATAAATGAACTTCTCCTTAGTGCTTTTTCTTACAAATATTTTATTGAATAACAATATTATAATTACATTTACATTTATCCATTTGGATTTTATCCAAAGTGACTTAAATTGTATTTAAGGCATACATTTTTATCATTTAATGCATTCCCTGGGAATTGAACTCTTAAACTTGGTGTGACTAGCACCCTGCTCTACTGTTTGAGCTACAGGAATGCCTATATAAAACTGTCAAGTGATAGGAGTCGTCCTTTGCTAGGATAACTTAGGTTTGCACATTACTTGTCCTCAGCGCTCTTTCGTCAACCAGCAAGTGAGAAGTAGCCATGTGTGCAGGATTATGAAGCCTTTGGTTACATAACTCCACAAAGAGGCCGTTATCCAACCACATGGGAACGTGAGGCTATAGAGTGATATCAGCATGCACAATTCATTTCTCTTTCCTTCACGTCTTGGTGTTTGTTTTGTCCAAACAAAATGGTTATATCAGTTTCTTGCAGAATTAGAGGTTTTGAGGAGGAGAGTAGTGAGTGAACTCATCACTATTGTGAAATTCATTGTGATATTATATAATACGGTTGGGGTCCAAAATAATATGTTTGGGGTCATGTTGCAGTAGTGCAAATGCTCTTACTTTCATTAATATTTTCAGCATTGTACATAATGTACAGTGGAACTGAACTACATTGAGAATGTTCCAAAGCATCTTGTGAAAGCAAGGAAATTGACTTTTAGTACATATGCTTTCCCAGGGTCAGTGTCACAAATTTTGTTATATTTATTAATACAGCATCATAATATTCAAAAATCATCTAAAAACTCATCTCTTCTGTAAGCACTTAATTACATTCTTCTAACTGTATTCTAGACAATGTTTGAAATTGTATTTTTAGTACTACTTGTGTTATTGCCTCCTTAAGATGAATTGCTTGGTTTCTCATTTGTAAGTCACTTTGGATAAAATAAATAAAATGTAAATTTGTATTTGATTAATGACCTACATAGAGTGTTCTTTTTATGCTTTTTTCTCTTTTTTTCAAAATCCTGAAATGTAGACATTCTTAATTTAAACCTACAAATATTTTCACTGTGGATCCAATTATATCCCTTATATATCTAATAATCTCTATATGTTCTGCAGGAAAGTCTTCCATTATGGCAGCTGCAGGCAGATTGGAGCATGACCTCACAGACACCAGAGGAAACTGAGACCTTTTTCAAGGTGGGACATAACATTAATTATTTGTTTACACTAAAACTTACTCAAGACCGATCAGTGACTGTGGATATTTCTGACATTAGCTTTTTTCCTTTACTTTCTTTACTGTAGTCCTGAATACTTTGAATTTGAATTCTATTGCAGTCCACAGTGCTAATGTCAAAAGTAATTAAATTGCTCCTGATTCTGTACTTGCAGAAAGGACTTCTGTCCCCAGTACCTGCAGTGTCATCTGCCATGAAGGAAAAATACCTTGAATGGTCATACAAAACTGGTGGTTACAAAAGGGCTAGAAAAACATTTAGAAGGTACACATCGAATACATTTATGTGCTCTAAGGTTCTTTCTTTCTGTATGAACAGTGGGAGTAAAAATGCTTATATTTTGCATTGTTTTAATGGAATTTTAAATTTAACTTCATTTTAATCAGAATTTTAAATATTTCAATTTTTTATATTGACATACTTTTTACTCCTTTAAATTTAGCAGATACTTATATATAAGGCAGCAGCTTACAAATGAGAAACATAAGCAAAATCCTGAAACATTATTTTCAGGTTTAATTTAATTTTCAATTCTATATTTTCAGTGTGGTTTTAGACTTTTGGAATGCACTGTATATCTACAAATTAGAAATAAGCCATTTGAAAACAACCCCTTCTTTTACT
Source organism: Chanodichthys erythropterus (assembly GCF_024489055.1). Taxonomy (NCBI): domain Eukaryota; kingdom Metazoa; phylum Chordata; class Actinopteri; order Cypriniformes; family Xenocyprididae; genus Chanodichthys; species Chanodichthys erythropterus. Next base: position 14,437,100 of record NC_090241.1, on the reverse strand, counting down.
TCTTGGGTTTTAGCTTACATGAACACAGACCCTTCACTAAGGCATTCTTCCTGAAGATGATTCAGATCGAAAAGGAGCAGGTAAAAGTGATGTAGCACCTGGTGACGAGTGTGTAAAATATTTATTAACCAACAGACGTGTGTGCGTGTATAAATGCTTACAGTGTATTACTGATTTGTATTATTCTCTCAGGAGACACCAAAGATGAGTAACCTGAGAGATTACTATGAGCGAGCCCTTCGTGAGTTCGGCTCCTCAGATGAAAGTGAGTGATTCAGTTCTTTTTAGCCTTTGAAGAAGCAACTCTCTCTCATACTTGAATAGTATATTACACTGAGCAACAAAAACAATTTGATGTTTTAGATCTGTGGATGGATTACATCAAGGAAGAGTTAGGAAGGCTTGGAAACCCAGAGAACTGTGGGAAGCTCCATTGGAGGGCTATTAAAACCCTGGAGGGCGAAAGAGTTGAGAGTTTTACCACCCAATACACACTGCTGCAGACCGGGAACATTTAAAACCAGCATGAGTCTTTAACATCTTACTCTGTATTGTTCATATTTGGAGCACACAGTGACTGATAGCCTCAGGGGTTTCCCTTTTAAAAGCCTAATTCCCATGTTGCAG